>NC_050573.1:191400595-191709762 GCF_011100635.1 Trichosurus vulpecula | reverse complement strand
GTATTGTGGAAGGGTTATACATAAGGATACTCATGTGGCCTATGTTGAATTGCTTGACTTCTTAGGGAGGGTGGGTGGGAAGGGAAGAGGGGAGAGAATTTGGAACTCAAAGTTTTAAAAATAGATGTTCAAAAACAAAAAAAAGTTTTTGCATGCAACAAGAAAATAAGATACACAGGCAATGGGACATAGAAATTTATCTTGCCCTACAAGAAAGGAAGGGAAAAGGGGATGGGAGGGGAGTGGGGTGACAGAAGGGAGGGCTGACTGGGGAACAGGGCAACCAGAATATATGCCATCTTGGAGTGGGAGGGAGGGTAGAAATGGGGAGAAAATGTGTAATTCAAACTTTTGTGAAAATCAATGCTGAAAACTAAATATATTAAATAAAAAAAGAATCTATAAAAAAAAAGAGAATATGTAGCAACATTAAAGGAAGTGTACACTATAGAGCTACTAGGTATTGCCTTTAATTGGTTCCTATGACATTAAAGTATTTCACTAAGTGAAGCAGCACCATACTGAAGTAGTCTTCCAATGTCTTCTTTCAGGTCTTTTCTTAACTTGTGTTGTCATGGTTATACTTGATATCTGTACATAGGTGTATTAATACAAAAGAAGCATGAAAAACAAAAAAAATGCATTAGAAATTAATTTGCACTTGAAATAAGAAGTCAGAAGATGAAGGTAATAAAATAAGTCAAAGCTGCAAAAGGTACAAAATAAATACTTCAAATCTCTACTGCAGAGGTTTGAGAAGCAAAGAAATTAAAGAGAGAGAATTTCTAAAGAAAGGTGACATGGATTTAAATCCAAGACAACAGAAAATGTGAGAATTGGATGAGATAAGAAATAGAAAATTTGTATACCATTAATATAAAGAATGACAGAACAGTAACATCAAAAGAGATAATTGAAATTGTGGTGTCTCTTCCTTATTGACAATGGGCAGGAGCCAGCTAAGATTCATGATCATTGACTGAAATACTTCATAGTTGTGCATACATGACTGGTAAACAATTTTACCAACTAACTCACAGATCCCTGCCATGTTCTTACCTATCTTAATAGAAGACATCTTATAACTTAAAAAAGTATTAGTTAATTCATATAAATATAGGAAAATTATACATTTATGCATTTTAAAAGAAATCATTCACATATTAAAATCATTCATCATATCAGTATAAATATCTTTAAGTGTCTACAAGAAAACAATACAAAGGCTGAATATCATAAAGAGTATGCCAAAAATTCCCAGGGGCGCAAAGATCAATTTATTATGGATTTAATAATTGCTGAACAAGTTTCCTGTAAATTCCATAATATTTATATTATCTTTATTATCACAAATCCATTGACTCAGTTTCACACTCAAAGGTCATTCATGTGTTATAAATACAGTATATAAAACAGACACAAACATAGTGAGAATGCCAGAGTATTTGATGTCTGCATGGGAGATTTTTATATTGAAACATTCCATCAACCCAGCATTGTCAAAAAGAATTGATATAAAACATAGCAACTTTCGGGGAGAAGATTTAAGCCACTATGCTTCTGAGTAGCTTTAAAATCATTATCATTTGTCCATAACATAGCTTAGTACAGCTTGTGAGTTAAAGAGGGAGTCATACCATGATCTCTTATTAATTATTTGGCACATATAGATGGCATAAATGTATATGACTCTACAAAAATCACATTCAACAGCTTTTCAATCTAATGAAATTTAATTTTCTCCAATGATAACAAAATTTCATCTGCATTTAAGGAGTATCATAGTGTTTTTAGGTAAACAATGGTCTGCAAAGTATCACGAGAAAGGAATGTCAAAATTGCTGAGTGTCTCACCCCTATTACAACTGCTTTGCCTACTGGCTCCCTTACTTACAACAGCAAGGGAACACAAAGTTTTAAAAGCCATAGCTGTGGCTCTTGGGGCTCTAGGTATTTTGGGGCAGGGACAGTGGTGGTAAGGAATGAGGTATCTTGGATTCTCATTTTCTTCAGTGTTCAATGGGGAACTCTGTTCTGCTGCATTACCTGTCTTTAAAATTAGCGGGCAGTTGCTTTCTCAATGAGGGTGGGTGGGTAGGAAAGAAAGGAGACAACTTGGAACTCAAAGTTTTAAAAAACAAATTTTAAAGATTGTTTTTTACACGCAAATGGGAAATAAGATATACATGCAATGGGGTATAGAAATCTATCTTGCCCTACAAGAAAGTAGGGGGGAAGGGGATAAGAGGGGGGTGATAGAAGGAAGGGCAAACTGGGGGAAGGGACAATCAGAATGCATGCCATTTGGGGGTGGGGGAGGGGAGAGATGGGGAGAAAGTTTGGAACTCAAAATCTTGTGGAAATGAATGTTGAAAACTAAAAATAAATTAATTAAAAATGAAATTAGGAGAGATGCAGCAAATGATGCTGTAAAAAGCATGGATTATTTAATTAAAATGGAATCTTTTTTCTCCACATTTGCCTCAAGTGAAAATATATTTGTCTCTCCAGTTCTATTTAAATAAAGTTCAGTTTATTTATTTATTTGTAGCATGTAGAAGATTAACAATTAATTAAACAATCAATCAACAAGCATTAATTAAGCCCTTCCTGTGTGCTAGGTGTTATGCTGGGTACTGGAGACACAAAGACAAGAGTAAAACAGTTCTTGTCCTAGTGATAATTGCATTTGAATCTAGGCATACAACCTATGTAGGAAGGTACACCACAAAAATTGGGTTATTTTATAATTCCAGTTAGGAGAAAATACGTAAATATTTTTATTTATTTATATTTTACTAAACCAGAATAAACTTTTACATACATGTAAAATATGAAAATATAAAAACCTGAAAATATGACAGACCATAACTTGCAAAGAATTTAACAAAGTAGACTCTTCTTATTGAAGGGAATTTGTATACTGGAGAGCTTTCTCCCAAGTGTCCCATAGTCACACTGTCTTGGGGGCAGCTAGGTGGTGAAGTGAGTAGAGCACCGGCCCTGGAGTCAGGAGGACCTGAGTTCAAATCTGACCTCAGACACTTGACACGTGTAATAGCTGTGTGACCTTGGGCAAGTCACTTAATCCCAATTGCCCTGCCAAAAAAAAAAACAAAAAAAAAAACAAAAAAAAATTCACTGTCTAGTGATTTCTCATGGCTATGAATACTGTCATTTTAAAAAAAAATAAAAGTCAATGGTTTAGGCAGTCATAGACATTATGAACAGAGTCACAAATCAGGAAATTATCATGCCTTTTCCAGTAGGTATGATGATATTGATTTAATTATTGTTGCTGAGAAAGAGATTGAAGAAAGGGAAGATGGAATGATGGTTACACTAGGTAAAAGATGGTGAGACAGCATGAAACACCAACTGGGGCCAGCTCAATATAGACGGTCAGGTAGAAGACTGACTCAATCAACCTCCAATCTTTCCAGCTCTACTTTACGGATTTAAAAGTTTCACTTACATATAGCCATCATTGCTTTCATGGGAACTAAGCTTTAAATGTGATTACTGAAAAGGAATTAAACCAGAGATAAGATTTTAACTGATAATGTTCTCAATGCTGGTTCAGAGTAATGAGTACATCCACAGAATGGACATAGAAAGGGTGGGCTGACATGTTAACAATCTCTAAGCTTTAGCCTATTACTATGTTGAACATATACCTCTTCTGAAGCCTTGCCTCTGTTGGGTTCTTGTCCTATGATTATACGATAGCATTTGCCAGTTACGTATGACTGACAATGGTGATGCTACAATGAGAAATAAGAACCTTTCATCCAGGATGGACCAAGAATTGAAAGAGATAATTGTAAACAGAATCAATAGTTAGATATTTCAGTTTCCTCCTAAATAAACACACACACACACACACGCACACACGCACACACGCACACACATACACTATCCATCTATTCTGTGTGATGAGATAGGATGGCATTTTTTTTTCTACTTTTGAACTAACTGCTCAGAATTTTTTATCTCTCAGGCGCCATTCAGTCCTTCTGAAGTTGAAGGCCATGACACTTGAAACCTAGCTATCTCAGGATGTTCACAACATTGTCTGTCTGGAATTCTATATCACTTTAAAAGAGGAACTTCTTTTATTTCAGAAACCACTCAGCAGAGTAGTATTTCATTCATCCTAAATCAGTACATCAGGCCCAACAATCTTAATTCTATGGAATCTATCTTCTTTAGGAAGTATTGAATAACTGCCAAAAGTTGGGAAAATTCCCATCAAGCCATGCCATTAAGCTGAGTTTCCAGGAGTTGCAACCACTGCTATTTGTCTTTCCTAAATGGGAAAAATACCAAAAGTACAATTCTCCCCATCATTTACACAGGATGAATGAACAGTTTCCCTCTACTCTTCATCTGACTCGTTTCTATGAATCCAATAGCCTAACTAACACTGGGCAAGAAACAGCAATGCAATGCCCCATAGTTTTAAACCATGTTGCTCCTATACAGACATCTTCCTTTACTAAAAATGTTGGAGATGATGGTTCCAAAGACAAGAACGATGCTCCTTTCTGGAGTTTCCCGGATATCTTCTCTCTGGTAATCACACAACCTTGACATAGCAGAGGGAAGAAGAGTGCAAGGACAAAATATACCTCACCAGTATGCTTGTCTTTGCTGCTTTGTGAGGGTCCTATTACCAAGAAGACACATAAATGTGTATAGGCAGCAGGAAATGGACTTAGAAGTGCTACCAGAGTCCTTAGTTGGTGATGCTAAAGCTATGTCTGAACAGGCCAGGCAATGGTAAGCAAATCCAGGTTTTCTGATCCTGAAGTGAAATGGAAAGAACAGAAATCCCCCACTCTTATCTGTAGTTCTTTTGCTAATAACAAGCTGCTTGTAGAGAAACAGCCTTGAGTCAAAATAACTATAGCTTTCTCATAACTCTACCAAAACAAATCACCACCACTCCACACCAGGTAAACATTGGATTCTATTAACTAAATTTCACTGAAAATGGCTAATAAAAATTTAAGTGTTTGTACACCGGTTTCCTATTAGACATACTTTTATTTGTTAGTCATTTATTTACTAATGGCTATTATTTCTCATCTTACTGATGGTTAACTTGAAAAGGCCAAGACTAAAGTGGAGAGAGAGTTGGTGCATGATTTTTTGTTCACAGATGATTGTGAACTCAATACATCCTGTGAAGCTGAGACGCAAGACAGTATCGATCGGTTCTCTGCTGCTTGTGCTAATTTTGGCCTAACAGTTAAAAGCAAGAAGGCAAAGGTGCTCTACTAGCCAGTGCCACACCATCCATGTGTGGAACCATCAGTTATAGCAAATGGAGAAAGTGTGAACAATGTGAATAAGTTCACTTACCTTGACAGTATACTTTCCAGGAATGTACATATAGATAACGAAATTGATGCATGCATTGCCAGAGCTAGCTCAGTGTTTTGGAGGCTCAGAAGAAAGAGGTATTAGGCTGCCTACCAAACTGAAGGTCTACAGTAGTGATGACTTCATTGTTGTATGCCTGTAAAATCTGGACAGTCTAACAGTGCTGTGCCAGAAAATTGAACTACTTCCTTTAGAGCTGTCTTAGGAAGATTCTGAAGATCACTGGGTGAGATAAGGGTCTGGACTCTGAGGTCCTTTCTCAGTGAAACTGTCAAACAAACTCTATTACAGAGAACAAAACTCAGATGGGTTGGCCTGGTTTTTTAATGACAAAGGTATGTTTGTGTAAAAGACTATTTTACAGGAAACTCAGGGAAAGCAGGCACTCACATCGTGACCAGAAGAATTAATATGAGGACACTCTCAAAGTCTCTCCAAAACACTTTGGAACTTATTGTGGGACAAAGGAGACACTGGCACATGACTGCCCAGAATGGCATGCCTGCATCAAAGAGGGTGCTGTGTTCTATGAAGGAAGCAGAATTGCAGTAGCTCAAAAGAAATGAGATTTGTTTAGATAAATTTAAAGCCATCTACTTCCCAAATGTTTGTATGGACTATTTGTGCCCAATCTATGGTAGAGCCTTTCGAGCTCATATTGGTTTGATCAACCACAGTCAGATATGTGGTCCCTTGACTCGAACATAGTGATGTCATTTTGGTCCTCTTAAAGAATGAAGGACAACAACCATTTCTCAGGCACTTCAATCCAACAAACATTTATTGAACGTTTCCTGTGAACTTTTCATAGTCCTAGCCTTTGGGGATATCAATTGATAATAAAATGTAGTTGCTGCACTTTTGGAGACTTTATCTATTGAGCAGATACAACAAACACACAGAAAAGTACATAGATGATGTTTCAAGGAGACATCACAAACAACTAAAATAATCAGGAAAAGCTATCCCTCTGAGCTAAGTGTTGAAGGAAGAGATTTGAAAAGAAGAGATGAGGAGGGAGTGCATTTTCTCATTGAAGGACAGTCTGTGAAAAAGCATGGCATGGAAGAATGTGAAGTTTAAGGAAGCAGGTAAACCTGTTTTGTTTTTTTAAACCATCATCCTCATCATTACTAGAATTTTTTGTCACTTTAAGGTTACAAAGCACATGTTTTGCATATGTCATCTCATTTGATCCTCACAACCAACATGTTAGGTAAGTGCAATTATCTGCATTTTACAGATGAGGAAACTGAGGTTAGGAGAGGTAAGTGACTTTCCCAGAGTCACACAACTAGTATCTGAGGCAGCACTTGGACATAAAAATCTCTAATGATTTTTGTACATACTCATACATGTATGCTTGCTTCTCCTGATAGAATCAATCAACCACTTAATGAATGAACATTTTTAAAATTATTAAATGCCTACTTTATACCAGGGATTGTGATAGGTGCTAGGGATATAAAGACAAGGAATGACAAAATTTTTATTATCTAGTGGCTTAGAATGTAAAGTTTTTGGGATTATGGACTTTCCCACTTTTGTCTTACCACTAAAGACAACTTTCTTCTCAGGCATCCAATCCAATTAAACAAGCATTCACTGCTTACTATTTACCTGGCATAGCCCTGGAATATCCTAAAGAATGGGGAGTACTTCATCTCTTCTCCTTTTATCTCCAGTTCCTAGCATGATATTTATTGATTGAATTGCTTCACTTATGTAAACATTAACCAATCACAAATTTCAGATGCGTGTTCACTATCATGTAATTAGGGAGAAAAATCTCATTAAAAGATTGACCTTAATTGAGAATAGACAAGAGAAGCTAGGTGGTGCAGTGGATAGAGCACTGGGCCTAAAGGCAGAAAAACCAGAATTCAAATCTGGTCTCAGATATTTACTAGTTGTATGACCCTGGGGAAATTATTTAACTTCTATTTGATTCAGTTTCCTCATCTATAAAATAAACTGGAGAAGGAAATGCCAAACCACTCCAGTATCTTTGTCAAGAAAACCCCAAATGGGGTCATGAAATGGCTAAACAACAAAGACAAGAGAAAGGGAGAAAGTACATTCTTAAAGCTTCCAAGCACAGATAGCACTAAAGTGATTTTGCAAAGACTTCCAGACAGAAACTCCTCACTCCCATTTCCAGTTTGCAACTGGTCAATTGACACAATTATTTCCTCTTGGGCATATTCTAAGTAGGTAGCCTTTTAGCCTGATGATCCCAGAATTCTTCTACAAGGTGATAAAGTACATATAATGACTCTTTGAAATGGCTATTAAGAAAAATTCTGTCATCCTATAATCATTTTATTCTTGTTCAAAACATACTATTGTCTTTGAAGAAATTCAAATTTGTAAAACGTATAGAAAAAGAGAAAATTGACATTTGCAGAAAGCTGCTACTCAGAGACCAATTATTTGTCATAGCATTTATTGTGATGGTAAGTGACAAAGGATTTTTTTCTCCTTCTTTAAGTGAACCAAACAGTATATTTTCCTCAGCAATAACACTCCCAACCTAGTTAATCCATCAAAATAGACATCTGATAAGGGTGGGTTCACATAATAAATGTTTGATTAATTTGCGTGTTTCCAAATTATAACAACAAGAATTTGGAAGTTCATGATTTAATATGATAGTTTTCCTTCATATAAAAAATACATTTAGAATTTTCATTTATGTTCTAATTAGATATTTCACAACCATGTCTTAATATTACAAACATCTCAAAAATAATTAAAATAGATATGCAATTTATGAAAATCTTCACATTTCTAATTCATTTCATACTAATTATCATAATGCAATCTTACATTTCTATTAACAGCTTTGTGTGTCCCTCTCCTACTCCTTCTTCTCCTTCCCCTTTCTGTTTTACTATTCTGAACCCTTGGGCCTGTGGCAATAAGCACATTATAAATCTTCGTTAAATATGACAACAAGCTGAAAGGGTTGCAACCAACTGAACTAGACTATGGTGGAAGTTTCCTTTATTTGCCTATCAACCCGAGAGAGATGAAGGGAAGGTGAAAATGATGACAGATGTCCAGACTTTCATTTCTTGAGCAAGTTGCTAAAAGTAACTGGAAGCCATCAATGACATCAAGATGAGCCGAGAGAAATGTGGGAATCATTCCCCCACACATCACATGGGATACTTCATCTCCTGACTGAGCATTTTCACTGGCAATCTCCCATGCCTGGAATGTTCTCCAGTCATCTCCACCTCCGAACCTCCCCTGGTTTCCTTTAAGTCTCAGCTAAATTTCCCCCTGCTGCAAGGTCTTTCCCAGTCTTCCCTACTCTTAGTGTCTCCCCTCTGAGACTCTCCCCAATTAATCATATATATATATATATATATATATATATATATATATATATATATATATATATATATATATGTAGATATATATAGATAGATATATAGAGATATATATATCTTCTTTGTCTCTACTACAGAGAGTGCAACTATGATGGGCTGGCCACATTGTTTGAAAGTCAAATGTACACTTGACTAAAAGATTATTTTGTGGAAAACTCACACAGGGCAAGTGCTCACACGGTGGTCAGAAGAAGTGGTACAAGGATACTCTCAAAGTCTGTCTTAAGAAGTTTAGAATTCATTCTGTGACATGGAAGATGCTGGCACAGGAGGGCTCAGCGTGGCCTGCCCATATCAGAGAAGGTGCTGTGCTCTAGGAGCAAAGTAGAATTGAAATAGCTCAAAGGAAACACAGGATGTGCAAACTTAGAGAATCAACCCAAATGTTCGCATGGACTACTTGTACTTGACCTGTGGTAGAGCAGTCTGAGCTCATATTGGTCTGATCAACCACAATCATACACATTGTAACTTGACTCTAACATAGTGATACTGTTTTGGTCCTCTTCAAGAACGAAGGACAGCAATCATCTTCTTTGTACATAGTTTGTATATACATTGCATGCTCTTTTCTCTTTTAGACTTTGAGCTCCTTGAGTGCAGACTTTTGTTTGTATTTGTATCCCCAGAGTTTAAAACCATAGCTGGAACATAGTAAGAGCTTAATGAATTCTATTTGACTGCCTGTTTGATGACCGACCTCTGGTTTCTATATGAAATTTAAAATATCTCATGTTAACATATACACACACACACAATGGGAAAGAAAGATTTGGTCTTTTTTGTAATTTGTTTTTCTATGAGTAAGTTTAACCAAATAAGTTCGCAAATAAAAGTCTATGAAACATCCTTCCAAAAATTAACAAAAAGAAAATATCAAAACAAGACCATCTCTTTGAATATCTGATCAGTTTTTTCAGAAATTTATTGATTTGAAGCTATTTTTAAAAATTGCTTAATTTATGAATATTTGTTGCAACATGGGTAGTATCCAAACTGCAAAAGACAATGTACTGGGTAAAATTTCTTTTTAAAAACCCTTACTGAGATTCTATTGGGACTGGCATTATAATTGAAAACACTTAACAGAATATTTCAGGGAATATTGCCAAGAGGAGAACAAGAGAGTCACGTTTCATTTCTAAATGCCAGACAAAAGTCACCTAACATGATGGTAACAGTGGATATAAGAAGGAAGTAGTGATGGAGGTGGGGGAGAACAGGGGAAATATAATTTGCATAGGCCCTTTTTTATCTAAAACTATTTTCTTTGTTGAATTTGACAATTTAGCAGAGTCTTTTCAAAAATGCCTGACATGCCTTTTAATTAAGCAGCAAGTAGTAAGAAGTGACAGGCAATATATTTCTGGGTGATTAGTGCATATCCTGGGCATGTTGTATAGGCCAAGGCCAAAGACCAAGTGATTTCACTGAGAGGAAAAGAAAGAGGGAGAAAGAGAGAAACACACAAGCAAAGAAAGAGAGACAGAGAGACACACACACACACAGAGGGAGGTAGGAAGGGAGGGAGAGACAGAGACAGAAGAGAAAGAGAGACAGAAAGAGAGAGAGAGAGAGAGAGAGAGAGAGAGAGAGAGAGAGAGAGAAACTGTAAGCCCCAGAAAAGCATTTGGTTCTGCTTAGTGCCATTGTGAGACGAAAAACCAGAACATGAAACAAAACCACAAAGGTGCATTTGTTCATTAAAAAAAATCAGTAACTTAGCTAAAGCTATATGTGGTAACTAATTCCAAACTCACTGGTGCAAAAACTTTTTTGTATGTAAGTATTTCTATTGTCAATAAATTTGTCAATAAATTTCTTCAAGGTAGGTACACTTTCATTTGTATAGTAGGCATTTAAAATATTTGCTATATATAGAAAGTCATAACTAGTGACTTTGGTACCACTTAAATTTTTAATTTCATAATGAGAAAATAGTACAAGAAGTCATTAAGACAAAGTTAGTTGAATGTGAGGGAAGACCACAGGCCATAACTAGTTAACAAAAAGAACTACCTAAATTAGGAGCTGCCATTTGTTTCTATGTTGTTGAAGTAATAAATGTGATCAAAATGTGAAATATAATCTATATCAAAAGTGTGTGATATTTTTAAATCATCATTTAAAAGTTTCATAGCCTCTAAACTTCATTGCTCTGGAGGAAAACACCAGTTGTCTAGTCCTGATGACACTGCTATGCAACTGACTGAAATAGAATTAACTCATATAGTTAGAAGTAACTTTGCCATAATAGTGGATTAATATTACTATTCTTTTTCTAGTGTTAATTTTTACTAATGAAAAATAAGAAATCTTAATATTTAATGGAAGAAAATACATGGCATTTTTTTATTACATTGCATAACAAAATACCATCAGAAAAGAATATGATTGGTGCAGCTCTTTATTTTAATTGTTTATACTTTAAGTGGAACTTTATTTCATCTATCCAATGGATAATGCCTATTCTAGCAATAAGGAAGTATTTGTAATGTAAGAAACCATGAATTCTTAGTCTTGCCCCTGAGTTTTCTAAGCAATCTTAATGAGGAACCTATAGGTATTCCTGAAATCATCCATGTTATTTTGTAGCTTTTAAAATTATCTTTTATAACAACTAAAAATCTAATTTTGATCGCCTTGGCTTAGCTAGCTATTGACATCTGGTATTTGCAACCTCTTTGAAATGTTTTGCCAAGCATGTCAAATAGACATTTCTTCTTTGTTGGAGGCAAAGCATAGGTAGCAGGTTTAGTGGTAGGTGGGGAGAACTGTGCCCAATAGCAAAGGAACAACTCATTCTCTCCTGCTGTGTTTCCTCTAAGCTTAAAGGTCCCAGAAATCCCAGGGGCAAGAGAATTCAAAGTAATAATAGTTTGAGAAGGGTGTCAAAGCAGTAATGTGGGATCAATCGATTAACCAACAACTATGCATCAGATACTGTGTTAATTGCTACAGATGTAAAGAAAACCCCTGCTTTCTCCTAATCCCAGTCTTTGCCAATAAGAAGCCTTCATTCTAATGGAGGGAAGATGGAAGAAAACAAGTATACATATGAGTATGTATAGATATATACAGGGATTTTTTTTGGTGGAGCTTGGTAGTACAGCATGAGCTGCTATAAGGATCAGGAAAGGCTTCATGTAGGAAGTGTGCTTGAATTTAGTTTTGAAGAAAACAAAGGAGCAAAGAAGCAACAGAGGAGAAAGTTCAATTCAGGAAGAAACTATATTTGTTGAAAATGGAATATCTTCCAGCGTACTTTAAGGTTTCAATGAATCCCTAATCTCATTGATGTGAGTACTTCTACCATGAACGTAGATTACAGCCCATTCATGGCCTCTCATTGTCTACAATTCTTTGTGTATGCTTCCAAAAATAATGATTCACTTGGAGGCTTTCCTCCAGGCTCTAGCTTTTATTTGTTTGTTTTTTCTTAAATGATCTATGGAACCTGTGCATCATTTTCACTGTCATATATGATTCATCACTGAGATGACTGGCCTCAATTTTTCTAATATTACATTTCTTTAAGCATGTATTTTCTTAAATATATTCCCTGTAATTTATTCTCCATATATGTTTTTTCCCTTGTCTTTTGAATCACTCACAATTTTCATTATTTATTTATTTATTCATTTTTTTGGGGGGGAGGGAGGAAGGCAGGACAATTGGGGTTAAGTGATTTGCCCAGGATCACACAGCTAGTAAGTGTGTCAAGTGTCTGAGTGTGGATTTGAACCCAGGTCCTCCTGTCTCCAGGGCCAGTGGTCTACTCACTGAACCACCTAGCTGCCCCTGAATTTTCATTATTTAGAGATCATGGCATTTCATAATAAATAAATAACATTGCTTTGAGAATAGGTGTGTTAAAAACAAAGATGGGTTTTTGTGTCAGGGAATTCATCAGAGTCATTGGAAATGTTTACAATTTCCCAAATTCAGTTTGGCCTTCTGATCTCCCCTTGAACCCTGGACCTAGGATATTGTCATGATATTTGTGCTGATAGACTAATTCTACTGAATTAGGTTGTCCTAACTAAATTCCATAATCTATGCAATAGACTTCTTCATCCCCTTGCTGTTTCCTTTGTGGATTTTTAGGCCAATCTCTTTTGAATGACTTTGAACATCACTGAAATATCCCTAACCCCCTGCCCTCAGTATTATCATACCTCATCTAATAGGCCTATAATTTCCAAAAAGGAGCATTTGCATAGTAAAGAAAGCAGAATAAGAACAATATTATACATGTTTATAGTTATTATTATTGATGATTATTATGATAATAATAATAGTAATAATACACTGAATATAATGTTATCAAGGAGTAAACAGTCACTGAATATATTAAGAGACTTATTGGCATCCTGAAATCAAAGCTAAATAAGAAGAATGTATTTAAAGCAATTAATACCGAAGCAATATCATTCCTTTTTTAAGTTAAAGATTCTTCTTTATTAATGATCCTAACTGTACTTTAGATTAAAAAAAAAATTTAAACTCAAATAGTTGTTAGGAGAAAAACAAGTCAACATTGTATCTTCCTGCAACTCATTACCAGTAACATACCGCAAGGTGAAATAGCTTGGAAAAAAAGTGTGAGACAAAAAGGATGTGGTTGTGGAGTAAACTAAAGAGAAACAATTAAATTGATCAAAATGGAATTCTTTTTTAAAAATGCCTCGAAAACTATAAAGTCTCTGCAAGTGTTCTTCAGTTCTGGCCCTGGACCTCCAGACCTATCACTGCCCAAAGGGCTAAAGCCAGAGTTTGCTCGTGCACTGCCTGATGCCCCTGACAGCCATGGAGGACCAGAGGGCAAGGGTGCAGGCTGTGGCCTAGAACATGAACTAAGCTGCTCCAAGAATGAGAAGGAGCTCAAAGAATTACTTCTGGAAGCCAGTCAGGAGTCAGGACAGGAGACACTGTGACATCTGAGATCTTTCTCTGATCAGGCTTCAATGATCTGAGGCCCCTGGCCTGCGCCCCAGATCCAGACCGCCCTCCATTCCAGCTCTCCAGAATGCGGCCAGTCCTGGGCCAGTGAGGCCCAGGGGGCTGGGCAAGCAGGAGCCTGAGGAAACACTACGAGGGACCCTTGGGAGGCAGATCAGCCCCCTGCCTTCCCTGGGCCCTGAGATCCCCATCTAAGCTCCTTTATTTATTTCCCCCTCCCGTATCTGAGGAAGGACCAGAGATCGGGCCAGGCAGGCCCAGGGAGTTGAAGGAGGTGGGTTCTTTCAGGGACGCGCGGGGCGGGAGGTGGGCACAACTTGGGTCAGGCCCAGGGGGGCGGTGCTGGTGAATGGTACTGATCCCTGCTATGTCAGATGAGCGTTATAGCCGAGGGGGTGGGACAACTAGAAAGGGGCAGGGTGTCTGGTGGAGGAGGGACGCGCGAGGCCAGAAGTCCGAGCTCTCTACTCAACTGCAAGAACTTTATCAGAGAGCTGGGAGGTGTCCAGGCGGCCCCCTGGTGGTCAGAGGGCCTCCCTTGCAGGGGCAGGGAGCCTGCTTCTTGGCCTTCCGCCTGGAGATAGACCTCAGAGGGAGGAGGTGGGCTGCCGCAGGGAGGAGACCCTGGCGGGGGGCCCTCTTCTCTCCCTGAGGCACACATCTCTGGTCAGACTTTTTTCTATTAAACGCCTCTGTCGCCAGCAAAAAAAAAAAAAATCCAGTATTCTGATCACTTCCAAAATACAAGTAAAATGGGAGAATTTCTTTAGAATCTGGAGAGGTGCAATATTACAAATTACAATTGGTAATAAGTTCTCCAGTCTTCTCTCCTCACCCTCCCAATGCTTCTCTTCTATTCATCAAGATACAAACATCTTCTCTGTGATTCTTTTCATTTCTTGTTTCTCATGCATTTGGGCATAGTCGATGCCTCAAGGAAGTCCTATGTTTTGACTCTGTTACTGGAATATAGGATTTTAGAACATTTTATATAATAGGATAGATAATCCCAGAATGTATGGATCAAACCAATGGTATCATTCCTGGGACCAAGACAGAGAGAGCAAGGAAGTAGCAGAAGCGTGACAGAGGCAACATTATCGTCCATAGCTGGAAATGACTGAAGAACAAAAACAAAGTATATAAAGGTTAAATGACCTGAAGTGTGTTAAAGGTTAAATGATTTGCGTAGGTTTGCACATCTAATCAGTGTCAGAAGAGAGATTTGAACAATCATCCTTGTGCATTTCCTAGAATATTTTGACAATATTACATGAGGATAATAAGAAGAGCTAAAGCACCCCTAAATCAGGGCTTCTTATCTATTGTATAGATAATATGCTCTAACTTCCAAACCTTACCAGATAAATAAAAAATATGTAATAATGACATAAAGTGCCATATAAATTTGAGTTGTCCTTGTTACTGTGGGTATTATTGTCCTTTATCATATATCTATGATCTCAGTCTACTGCACCTCTAGAAATGATCCTCCGGACTCAGAAAGAATCCTCATTCCTGCTTTATCCATTGGACCTAAGCACTGTTGCAAGCATTAGCAAAAAAGCAAATTTCACTATAGTGTGAAAGTGTCCCTATGCATAAATTAAACATAGTTGAGGAATGCCACCAATATAGTTATGTTTCCATACATCTTAAATTTAAGATTAATATGAATTCTTCATTCTCCTTTATGTCATGGTTTATTTTTGGCCTGTTATAATAGCCATCCTCTTCAGCCCTTTATCTGCTATTATGGACCCTCTTTTAACTTCTCTTCCATTTATCTTTCTCAGGATTCAATACCCTACCTCCTGTCTTCAGGTCTTGGTCTCTATCTTCTTGCTTTTTGAACCATACAGCACCATATAAACATGAGCTATGCATCTTCAAGTCTTTATATCATTGTACCATCCTAGCTGTTACCTGAACCCAGCTGCATTCAAACCACTGTATTCTTTTACAATGCCCTCTCTCTGGTTACACAACGTACTTGGGGACATTCAAATGTACACAGATACCAGTTATAACTAGAAAATATATAATTTGGAACACAGAAACTTATCTAAACCATCTGTCCCAAACTCACAATATTCTTGAGGATTAAACTTCTTTGCATTCCTCCAATTTGAAGAATAATCTTAAAAGAACTCAAACAAAGGGAAGAAAGTCAAATAACCTTAGAGATGGAACTTTAGCACTTATGTATTCCAAATTCCCACTCAATGCCAAAATAGCTTCTCTAATATTCTGAACAGCTGTTAATACAAATTTTTGTTTAATTATCTCCACCCCACACCTCCCAACCAGGGGCAGAGAAATCACTACACTGAGTCATGTATTATTATTTGGACAACTCACTGCTTGAGAGTACTTTTTCATAAAGAATTTAAATCTATCAGGCAATAACTTTCAACCACTGGTTCTAATTCTACTTTCCAGAGCCATGCAAAATAAGTCAAATGTCTCTTCCATATGGCAGTCCTCTAAATATTAGAATACAGCTGTCATATCCCTCCCAGTCAGCCTCCTCCTCTGCATGAAATTCACTATGCCGATAGCCCTGATTAAATGTGGCACCCAAAATTGAACATAATTCTCCAGATGTGGTATGACAAGGGCGGAAGGTGGTGAAATATTTCCTCCTTTGTTTAGTACATTATATTTCCATTAAAGCAGCCTAGCATTTCTTTGGAGAGACAGCGTGGTACAGTGGATAGAGAGCTATCCTTGGATTCTGGAACACCTAGAATCAAGTTTTATTTTTGCCACATATTATATATGTGATTCAAGGCCAGCTATTGGCCTCCTCTCTTTTTCTTACATATGGTACTCTATATCCTATCACCATTCTTTTGCACTGGCTGTCACCCATGCCTGGAATAAACTCCACCTCACTTCCATCTTCGTTTAGTACACAGCTTAAGCATAGCCTTCTATATGCAGCCTGATTTCCCCAGCTTCTAGTGCCTTCCTTCCCTAACTGCCTTGCATTCAACTCACTTTTAGTTATTTGTATTTATTTTCTTTATGTTTATTCTGTATATACTTTCATATATACTTGTTTATCTATTAGAATGAAAATTAATTGTGAAGAGGGATTATTTCATTCTTTGAATTTGTGTCCTCAAAGTCTGGGATATGCTTGACATAAAGTAAGCCTTTAATAAAATGCTGTTTATAGAATGGTCATATTTATCAACTCTTTCAGGCAATTCTTGAGGCAGCTAGGTTGCATGGTGCTTGGTCTGGAGTAAGGAAGACTTGAGTTCAAATCCAGCCTGAAGCACTGTTTCAACAATCCAGCTAGCAGCTGTTGTGGGGGTGAAAGACCAACACAAGCTCAACAACAAGAATGCTGCCAGCATGCTGCAAAAGCCCAGGTTCTTTTGATCTACTTTACTAAGGAAAGCAACATTAAGGGGTTAACAGTCTTATTTCAATCCAGCCTACAGACATCAGTCATTTAGTTCAGGGGAAAAAACCAGCACCCTGAACTTCAGAGCAAAATACAAACAAAGTACAAAAATCGACAGACAGACCTTGTCTGATTCAAATCCCAATACATAGTTACCAGAGTTTAACAAAGTCCCAGCATCCTGGTTTACCAGCGGGAGGGCTTCTTAGCTATAGCTGCCCGGAGTCTCCACATCAGTGCGCCACCAAGAGTGAGAGCCCCGAGCAAATAGCTCTGCCTCCTCTTCTTATACCGTTTCAACCATCATCTGAATGACCAGAACCTAGGCTGCTATGATTGGCTCTGGAGTTAGCACCTCCCCTTAGAACCCTGGGAGCTTCACACCCACATAGGTTTAGCACCTAATAGGGGTCAGGGCCTGGGGCTTAGCGCCTAGTAAGACTCAATGAAATACGCTGAATTAATCAAAGGAAACAAAAGCCAAACTCTTCAAGGGCACTTGTTGAACTGAGTGCTAAGAGCCCATTTTGTTTACCAACACAAGCACTTACTAGCTGTGTAACCCTGAAAAAGTTATTTAACCTCTGCTTCAGTTCCCTCACCTATAGAATGGGGATAATAACAGCATGTACCTCCCTAGGTTGTTGTGAGGGTCAAATAAGGTAATATTTCTAAAGTGATTAGCATAGTGCCTGGAATATTGTAGGCACTATATAAATACTACTGTTGTTGCTGCTTCTGTGTCTTCAATTCTTTGGGATATGCTTGGGGTAGGGTAGATACCCCGTAACTAATCATTCAAAGTCTTTCCATGTTGGAATGGGCTGAAGAGAATGTTTGTTCCAATGACCACTGAGGTAGCTGAAGCAGGTGTTGTGGAGTGCTTTAGAGCTTGGTCAGAAATCAGAGTCCAGGTTCATCCCCTGTACCCCAGGCCATCTCCAGTAGTCTTGACTTTTGTCATGCCACTTTTTGACTTAGAAAGAGAGAGTGAGGCTGACAAATTTGCATAACTCTGCCTCACCCATGATATCATTGGTCCTCTTTGAAAATGTACAAACAAGAACTTCAGGACATAATTCATAACTAAGAATACTAGAAAATTAATTGCTTGGTAGGAAGGTAGCAAATTTTGCTTATAACCAATAAGGATACCAGACTTTCTTCTCCTTTCTTCTATAAATGCAGGCTTCTGGGCTCATGTTCCTAAACTGTCCCTGTGGCTATGCTATGTTGGTCATGCTGATAGGAGCGAGAGCAAGGCAAACTCTTTGTGGTAGAAAAGCTACTTGGATGTTTTCCTTTTGGGTCTACATCTCTATTGCAGTATGCATCCCTGAAGAGAGTCTCATGGAGTAGGTTATACTTCAATATGTCAGAGTTCTTAAAATGCAGCATATACCAGAAATAGGACAACAATCATGCTGTGTCACAAGAACAGTATCTTTTGAGTCCTTCCCTATTCTTTGAGCTATGCCTATGTTGGAACTCATGGTACAATATCCATGAGAGATAACAAAACCATGATTTTTAAAACTAGAGTTAAACTCATTAAAGAATCTGGAGGTGGTTTTTGTTGTTATTATAGTTTTGTTTTGTTTTGTTCTTTAAAACCAACTCTTTACCCCTCTAGGACTCAATTCCTTCTTAACTAGGCTTATTTTATTCTCTCCAAAATGAATATTATTCTTTAATAGAAAATTTGTCCTTTGTGATTTTTAGTTACAATTAAATTAAATATAAATTGGTACAATTTTAACAATATTATTATTGCAATTTTGTCACTCATATTCATTTTAAATGATAAACTCTTTTCCATCTTTTGAGCATATTTTATTGACCTTGGAACTTAACAAAGTAGTGTCTGGGTAACCATACCACTTTCTTTAGATGCTGATCACTTTCCCTGATCTCAGAGTCTGGCATGGTAACTTGTACA
This sequence comes from Trichosurus vulpecula, assembly GCF_011100635.1. Classification (NCBI taxonomy): domain Eukaryota; kingdom Metazoa; phylum Chordata; class Mammalia; order Diprotodontia; family Phalangeridae; genus Trichosurus; species Trichosurus vulpecula. The sequence goes on along the minus strand of NC_050573.1, from coordinate 191,690,657 downwards.
TAGTTTGTACATATTACACATTGTTAAAGTTTAAAATAAGAGAGAAGTGGGATCATTTTCATTGTATTGTAAGAAATTCACTTTTAATCATCACTTGAATCATCCCTCCTTTGGTTCATCCAATCATTTGTCCTTAAATGATTTTCTGTGACAAAGTTAAAGGACATTTTTTTTTTTCCTGTATGATCCTAAAGGTTTTCTCCAGCAACTAGTAGCAGATATATTTGTTAGACTCAAATTGACTGAAGGCCAACTTGGACTACTGAGGTAGGTTGGGAGGGGACACTGAAATAATTTGAACTTATCATACCTTTGAATTTTTAAAAGTCTGATCTCCTGGAGTACATTTCAAATACAAATTCTAAGATGGCATGGCCACTTTCTTCTAAAATTTTTGTTTCCACTTATCAACCTTCTTGTCTTTGTTGGTGTTTCAACAATCTGACTAGCAGTGGTTGTGGGGGTGAAAGACCAACACAAGCCCACCAGCAAGAATGCTACCAGCATGCTGCAAAAGCACAGGTTCTTTTGATCTGCTTTAGTAAGGAAAGCAACGTTAAGGGGTTGACAAGCTTACTTGAATTGAACATACAAATATCATTCACTTAGTTCAAGGGAAAAAACCAGCATGCTGAACTTCAGAGCAAACTACAAACAAAATACAAACATCGACAGACAGACCTTGTCTGATTCAAATCCCGACACATAGTTACCAGAGTTTAACAAACTCTCAGCATCCGGGTTACAAGCTGGAGGGCTCTTAGCTACAGCTGCCTGGAGTCTCCACATCAGCACCACCGCGAGTGAGAGCCCTAAACAAATTACAAACATCGACAGACAGACCAAACACAGATTCATAGTCACCAACATCTAGGTTCAGCCCAGGAGCTCATAATGAGGGCTGGCCCAGAGTCACTTGAGCCACCACTGCTGTGGGTAAGAGCTCCAAAAAAGTGAAAGTCAATCCCTGGTTTTATATCTTTTTCAGGATCAGGGGGGAGTCACACATTCGACTCACCTATGTAACCTAGAATTGTCACAAAGAGGCACCTTAAACCCACGTGGTCTAAAAGCCTCTGCTGTCCCAGATATGTCACTCAAACTCATGTGTAAACTAGGCCCTCCCCTGAGGCAAGGAGGCACCAAGGACACCCAAATCTAATCAAGGAAACAAAGGGCAAACTCTTCAAGGGCACTTAGTTGAACTGAGTGCTAAGATCCCATTTTGCTTACCAACACAGTTGGTCAGAACGGATACCAAAGTAGCAGTTCTCCTCTCTTTTGTTGATTAAATTATCAGCGAATTTAAAAAAAAAAGTAAGTATAGGAGACCCATTCTCAGCAAAAATGGCAATTCCATTATATAAACTGATCTTTATCTTGGTATTGCATCTGTTCTGTAAACCCTTTTGGGGAAAAATAATTCATATATTATATCTGACCAGACAGTCTTTAATATGTTCTCACAAAAATGTTATTCCTCCTCTACTCTCTTTTTATCCTCATCTACTATATTTCCCACCATTATTCTACCTTCAGGTGTTTGATGTTCCATTGAGGTTTGTATCTTGTTTATATATTCTTCAAATCATTCTATTAGATGTTTTTAAATAATGATCATACATTATTATATTACATTCATGACTCCTATTCTGAGTCTCAGTAATAATATGAAATTGTATTTACCTGACTATATTAAAATTTAAGTTCATTTTTTCTTTGTTACCCATGCATTTTACATTGCCTTTAGATTGAACTCATGCCCTACATCTTATCTAAATTTTGAATCACTCTAGCAATCAGTGTCCAATACAATGTTCATACATAGTATATGCTTATTAGCTGTTTATGGAAAATCTTTAATTAAATTTTCAGGTACTTTCTACACTGGGTCTTTTTTTTTTCTTCTGTCATATTTCTTGTCTTCCAACTTTATGATTAGCTTTTGCTCTGATCTTCAAATTGCAGTGTAAAGTCATCTTAAATAGTTTAGCACATCTCTTGATGAATATAACCTTCCTAGAAATCAGGAGTTACACTGTAGCCCTCATTAGGAGTCCATTATTTTGGCATATTTGGCCTGCAGCCCTTCATTTCTGGTGTTGATTGTCAATAAAACCAAAAATTGTTCTAGAACTCAATTTATTCAATTGCGTTTTCACTCCCATAGTCTCCATTCTCTTATAATGTCATATATGTGACCTTTCATTTTCTACTCTTTTATATAGGGCCAAGGTGAATTTTGATAACTTCAAGGATAAATGACTAATATAGGTTTAGCAAAGAGGAATTAGTGAGACTTGGGATTCCTTTCTTAAACCCTAATGATGTTTTCAAGGGAGACAGTTTATTCCTTATAGAACTTGGGACAAGTCAATTCACTTTTGTGGACTTGAGTTTCCTCATCTCTAAAATTAGGGTTTTGGATTAGATGGAGTCTAAGGTTCTTTTCAAAATACAAATTTATGATCCTATGAATATTTCTTTTTTAATTTTTAAACATATCTCTCTCTCTCTCTCTCTCTTTCTCTCTCTCTTTCCCCTACATACTGTACCATAAAAAAAAAAAAAAACCACTTTTGACCCAACTAACAATACTAGATCCATTGCCCAACAGGAATCAAAGGAATGGGAACTTTAAGTAGAAAAAAATATTTAAAGTAGCTCTTTTGGTGATAGCCAAAAACTGAAAACTAAGCAGGTCTCCAACTATTGGTAAATGGATAAACAAAATGCGTACAGGTATATAAAGAATATTATTATGGTTGTTTCCCGCCGCTGCCAGGGCCAAGGGGCCGGGAACGCGCACGTTCGGGCGGCAGGGCAGAGGTGAGATAAACGCCGGGCGAGCAGCGCCAGTACCAGACGAGTCAAGGACCGGACCGGACCGGACCCGACAGAACCCGGCGGCACCGCCTGGATCAGCCACGGCCGCCGCATCGCACCCCGCTCCAGTGGCGGCTGCCAGGGAAGCTCACGAGGAGCACACACCTCCACAGAGAATGCGGATCACTCGAAGCATGAAGCAGTTTGAGCCCATCGTGTATCTCCCTGAGCAGGAGATTAAGACCCTTGAAGAAGATGAAGAAGAGCTGTTTAAGATGTGGGCCTAGCTGTTCTGATTTGCATCTGAGAATGACCTCCCGGAATGGAAAGAGCGAAGGACGGATGATGTGAAGCTGCTGAAAAACAAGGAGAAAGGGACAATTTGCCTCCTCATGAGAAGGGACAAAACCCTGAAGATATGTGCAAATAACTATATAACACAATTGATGGAGCTGAAGCCCAATTCAGGCAGTGACAGGGCCTGAGTCTGGAACACAAACGCTGACTGCTGATGAAAGATTCAAGCCTAAACTGCTGGCGATTCGATTCCTAAATTCAGAAAATGCCCAGAAGTTCAAGGCAAAATTTGAAGAATGCAAGGAACGAGATAGAAAAAGGAGAAAAGAGAGAAGGAGCAGTCAAAGAAAACCCCGACAAAGTGGTGGAGAAGCTCTCGGAGCTGTCTGTGAAGAAGTAGGAGAAAGAGAAGGAGGGGGAGAAGGAGCAGAAGGCAGCTAAGAGCCTGAGAGCCTCAGGCTCCTGAGGAGACCAAGGACCAGGACTTGTTTGGGCCTCGCCCTCTTTCCTTTTTCTTTTCATTTTGATTTTGTGTGTGTGTGTGTGTGTGTACTAAGGATTTTATGTAAAGAACTGAATTGCAGCCTCCAGGTTGTTTTCTAAGGTTTTACCCTTTTGAAGATGTCTTCAGCAAACCCATTCCCACTCACAGGTACTGTGCTCATAACATTCTTTTCCAAACTGGAAACATTTATTTATATAGTACATCCAAAAGAGTGAATAAAGCATTTGAAAGCTGCCTCCAAAAAATAATATTATTATGCCACAAAATAATTAGGAAATGGGCAATTTTAGAGAAAATTGGGAAAATTTTTATGATTTAATACAGAGCAAAATGTTAAGAATAGGAGAACAATTTATATCATGAACAACATTATAAAGAAAAACAGCTTCAAAAGACTTTAGAACTTTGATCAATGTGTTAATAAAACAGGAGACCAAAAGAATGAAGATGGAACACTAGACTCAATTCTAAACATAGAGGTGATGTACTTAAAGTACAAAAAGAGACATACATTTTCAGATATGGCCAATGTGTGCACTTGTTTTGTTAGACCATGTAGATATATACTGAGAGATCTGTTTTTTATTTTTTTTAATTTGTTCAATGGGAGAAGGGAGTAGTGGCAGGGACAGATAATATTTTTAAATGTTCTTACTTGAAGAATTAACATAGTAAACTAAAATACAAATAATATCCACAGTCTAGAAAAAAAATTTCTCATTGGTCATGTCCAAAAAGGCATGCCTCATTCCAGATTTTAAATTTATTACTTCTCTAGAAGGAGATGGCTGGCACGACTAATCTTCAGTCCTCTGAAGTTTTTTTTTTTTTTATTAAATTTATCAGAATTCTAAAGTGTTTCAAAATTGTTTTTCTCTATGTTATCATCATTTGTGAAGGAAAGTGGGAGGACACATTCATTTATTAAATACCTACTGTGTGCCAGACACTATGCTAAGTGCTTTACAAGTATTTTTCACATTTCTATTATATTGTAGCGTAAATTATTCTAGTTCTGCTCATTTCATTTTGCATTGGCTCATAAATGTCTGCCTAATTTCCTCTGAAACTGTCTACTATTACATTTCTTTAGTAGACTAATAGGCCATTTCATTCATATAGAACAATCTGTTTAGCTATTACTCAGTAGGTGGATACCTCCACAGTTTCCTGTTTTAGAATAGAATTTAACTTAATACACATTACTAAGAAGAAGTCACTTAACCCCATTTGCCTCAGTTTTCTCATCTGTAAAATGAACTAGAGAAAGAAATGACAAACCACTCCCATGTCTTTGACAAGAAAACCCCAACATGGGGTCACAAAGAGTTGGACACAATTGACACAACTCAATAATAACAACGACAGTAACAGCAATAACAACAGCGACTATGTACCAGGTACTATGCTAAGTGCCTGAGATGCAAAAAGAAGCAAAAGACACTTCATGCCCTCAAGGAACTTACAAACTAAAGACAAGAGACTCTAAAATTTTTTCATACGTATGAGTCCTTATCCATTTTCTTTGGTTTGCTTTTAGTGTAATCTAGCAGTATTATTTTTGGGTCAAAGTTTTTGAACAGCTTATTAACTTTTTTTGAATAGTTTCAAATTATTTCTTTCAGAAAGGATGGACCAATTTGCAGTTCCACCTACAATGCATTAGTGTTCTTATTTTCTCATAATCACTCCAATATTTGTCATATTCCTCTATTTTCACTTTTGTTCCCCTCTACTTCAAAGTGGTAGTTTCCAAATGTTATATAATCCTTACTTTGGTTCATTAATATTTGAATTCTTTCTATTTTGGCTACTTGTAGTAATTTTTCTTTGATCTCCATTTTGGCTATGGAAATTTTAGTTTTTCTTTTTGGGTTTCTCTCCTCGGGAAAGCCATAGATTCTTTCCATTTTCACTTTAATTTCTGGTTCTAAAAGTTCTGGGAAGTTTTCATTATAAATTCTTGAAACAAGGTATCCAGGATTTTGTTGTTTTTGCTGCTGTTCATGATTTTCAGATAAATTATTAATTCTTAGATTCTCTTTCTTTTCAAGTGTGTGATTTTCATATTTTTTATTTTTATATTATTTAATTCTTAGGTTATCTTTCCTTGACATGTCTTTTTATGTAGTGTTTAAATTTTCTTGCTTTTTGTGACATTGTGCTTTTTTTGGTTCTAATTTTCAGGACTTTCATTTCTTGGGTGAGGCTTTTCACCATTTGTTCCAAGGTGTGAATTGTCCTTGACATTCTTTCTTCCCTTTCCTCCTTCTCCTTCCCTAGTTTCTGTCTTCTTTCATTTTTTTCAGATACTCTCTGAGCTGAACTCTAACCATTCCAAAATATTTTTCATTTTAGATAATACCTTTTTCCCAAAAATATAACTTCACTATAGAAGATAAGTTATTTAATGCCACTATTCAGTCTTTGCTAATGCCAGTTTGCTATAGTAATTTGTTGTTATTGTTGTTTTAAGTTATAATAACTGACTCTAGTCTCTTGTCCTGTATACTCTTGCAATTCACAGACAGTAAAGCCTAATGTGAGTTCCCCAGAGAACGCTATACTCTCCAAGTGACACAGGAAGAAAAAAAATAGCCGAATAATATTCTATTTCTATTGAAAGAACTCACAGGGAGTGATATAATTGTCACAAATGGTTAATAAGAACCACAAAAGCAACACTATGACAGGCTGTAGTTTCAAATGCAAGTCCTCCTATTACATACTTTAGCCCAAGAGAACTATAAATATTTGTGTATTGGGTTGATACTATTGCCTTTGATATAGTGATTCTCCTTGAATTCTCATCTCCCCGGGTAAATTGATAAATTACTCTAGGCTAGTGTTATGGTTCCTGGTGCTTGAATGCTTTTGTTCTCATGCTTATAATCACCTATGGCATACCAAGTCTTGTTAGGCTTCATTCTGTTTACTATTGATACTTTGCTTTCATGATGAGAGAAAAAAAAAATGTTGTGTTGTATGGACTGCTGGTCAACCCGGATGTGGTAATTTGGCTATAAACAAATGTCACAATTTACTTTGCCAATGTCCTTCTTTTCCAGAGTAGAAAAGGAGAGAGAGAGAGAGACAGAGACAGAGACAGAGACACAGAGACACACAGAGAGACAGAGAGAGACAGAAAGAAAATAATAAGATATCTGGATAATAGACAAATCGCAAAGACTACCCCTGAGCAGATGTCAGATACCAAGTAGGTGTCACTAAATGCTCTCCTGGTATGCCAGGGGCTTTGATTTGACCAAAGAATCATTGAAACATTGAAAACCTGGCTTGGCCCCAGAAAGTATTTTCTATTTATGTGACTGCAGCTGGCAGGCTTCTGGGCATTTGATCTCCTTGAAGGTGTGTCAAGCTACAAAGAATAGGTATTCTGACTCAATGTGCTTTGTAGTCAATAGCAAAGGTGCCTTTCTTAGTGGCCTGTTTACTAAGATAATTCTGGATAATCCAATAAAGACAGTGTGCAAAGACCAGCAGATGTACAAACTTCCTGCCTTTGAAGACGTATATGACAGTTACCCCATTATGAAGGATGAGAAATTATAGGTGAAAGGTATCAACAGACCACGTCCTAGATCTTGTTCTTGGAGATTCTGGTATTCATGCTAGCCGAAGCATTTCCCAGTCTGGATATGCCATCTGAATTACATCAGATTGGGACTGGGATAGGGACAGGGTCTGTGATTTCATTGGCACAGGGGACTCTTGGGTGATGAACATCTACCAATAGAAGATGATATAGCCTTAGAAAGTTGCCTACTGCACTGAGAGGAAAAGTGACTTCCCCACTTTCACACAGATAATATGTAGCAAAGGTGGGACTTAAACCAGGTTTGAGAGCTACTTTCTATATACTATGTCATACTGCTTCTAGTTTATTGCAGAATGACAGATATGTTACAAATCCCCCTCCCCATAAAATTCTCAAATACCCTTAAGAGAGTCTGAGGTATCTAGGCTCTCTGCCGTTGGATTCAACCCTAACTAATGGTGTTCCCTCAATTTTAGAGTGTCCACTGCACCATAGTTCCATTTATCCATATAGCTCTCAGATTCTCTTTTACAAAGGAAGATTTACTTCAAAGCGATAGCAAAGCAAACATAAAAGCATCTCCCCCAACACCTGGGGGCCATAATCCTTCCTGCACCATTTCATTCTCTTGGGAGGGGAAGGGAATTAGTTTCACAGTTTATCTAATTTCCTATATAGCAATATTCCACCAAGTTGCAAGTCCAAAGCCCTGCCTGGGCTTGTTTCCAAGGCATTCTGGCTTCTCAGGGTTTCCCTCTTAGACTGGTTGGTTGCACATCCTGCCTGGAATCTTAACTTCAAAGTCACCATGTTTTGATTTTGGTTCTAGCAGGAATTCTATTGCCTGCACCTAGAAGAGAAAAGGACACATGAAACAGACCAAAATATTTCTTGGGGCCAAAGCGTAAAAAAGAGAGTGATACCTCTTTCCCCTCCAGTCAATTCGTGGCACCTATTCTGTGGATGAACATGGCCTTTTCACTCTCTGGATGTTGTGGGGGAAAAGGAGAGGAGAGTAGGGGGAGGGAGAAGAGGGGAGAGTAAGGGAGGGGAGGGAAGGTAGAAGAGAATCAGTGGACCTAGTCATGAAGACCTAAGTTTAAATCTAGTCTCAGATACTTACTAGGCGCGTGACCTTTGGTAAGTCACCCCTTTTGCCTCAGTTTCCTCATCTGTAAAATGAGCTGGAGGAAGACATGGCAGCCACTCTAGTATCTTTACCAAAAGAACCCCAAATAGAGTCAAAGAGAGTGAGATATGACTGAAATGATTGAACAACAAATAATATAAATGTCCTTGCCTTTCAAACATATATGATTGTTATTTGGTTGTTTTCATACTTTTTTCTCTTCTTGCTACATTATTTACAAAGAAATACTCATACTCTAATACTCTCAAAGAATTGCATTTGTATTTGAAGATTATGTGTCTTTTTATGGTAAATATTATTAATTAGGAACTTTTTTTTGCTCCTCACTGATCTAAATAATATTTTCTATCTAAAGATGGAAATTATTACAGTGGTCCTCATTTTCCTCATCCCCCTATGACTTTCTCATTAAATGTTCATATTATTCTCTAATATGTTCTTTTTTAGACTTTTTTTTCCATTTCAGTCTCTGTACTAATACTTTCATGGAATGCTATTCTTTCTAGAGAGTGATAGGAATAGAAGGCATCTGGAAAGGCCATTACCTTCTCCCCCACCACTTTCAGGCAGACCATACATAAATCATGCCAGACATTTTCTTCATCAGGATTCTGTTTCCATTTGTCTTTACTCCAGCCTAAGGAAAAGTATTATGCTACAGGTGGGCAAAATCAGCATGAAAAGCATTACTCCATGTTTCCGGAAAATGTTTAGTGGACAAAATTGGCCCCCTCATATTGCAAATTTCACAGACTTCATCTCACCTGGTGAATTTAATTATTTCCCATGCCAGTGTTTCAAATTTTCAAAAAGAAATAGCTCTTAAAAAACTATTTATTGAGATGGACTTGTTTTAGAATATATTAAAAAAAACTTTCTTTCTCACATAGTCATTTTCTTGCCTTTCTAGACAATGGTTATAAAGTTAAAACCTCTTGTCTCCTTGTTATTCTAGTATATTCTCTGCACAAGTGGAAAACATAAAGACACTGTCACAAAATTTCACAATTAACTAGCACAATGCTTGTCATATATAAGGTGCTTAATAAATGCTGATGGATTGATTTATAAGCTTGGCAATTTGGATGTCTCTTCCAGCTGTAATGAAATAAGTAATTTAAATTACTAATCAAAAGAGTTACTGAGAATTGCAGAAATATAAATTGTTGATTTACTTAAATTTTACCCCTCAACTGGTTGTTTTAGCATGAAACATGCACAGTTAAATTCCCAAGTTTGAAACAGCACCCCTCCCTAGAACCCAACATATTATATTTAGGCTGGTTGTTATGTTCTCAGTCTTTGTCTTATTAACATTAATTTTTATTTCAGGTTGGTCTAAGAAATAGGAGTGGAAGAAAAGAAGACTATGAGGTTTTGAAATGTCTTGAAATTAAACTTGACCTCTAGTATAGCTATAATCTAGCATTCTGCCAGTCACTTCAACTGTCCACCTCCTTCTATCAGTATAGAGCTGTAGGGTTGCTCTTCTGTACAGGTAGAATAGCTGAGGTGAATGGAGATACCTGGGAAGGTTTTTGTCATAAAATTCATCCTACAAGATGCCTAAAATTCTACCATTCACGATGAATTTGAGATAAGCTTTTCCCTTACTCCTTTGCCTAGCAGAGTGCATTTTAGTACAATAGGAACTCAATAAATAAATGCTCACTGAAGTAACTTACTAAAGCTGTTGTGTTAACAAGTCAAGTCCCTTTTTTATAGAATAAATCACTTTGAATAACAGTCTCAAAGACATAGAAGTGCATGCATTCCTTAAAACAAATAGATTTCTCTTTCAGTACCTCTTTGGGAATGCCGTTGGGTGGACATTAGTAGGCAGGCCACCTGCTGCAAACCCCACCTATGAAGATGTGAAAGTGAAGAATTGTGTGCTTGTGCACACATGTGTGTAAGATAGAGAGACAGAAAGAGAAAGAGAGAGAGAGAGAGAGAGAGAGAGACAGAGAGACAGAGAGGGAGAATCAGAACTCCTGTGTATAACTTCCTTATATTTTTCCACTAGTTAGCAGTGTTATCTGGTGACCTGTTAGTAACCTTTAAAACAAAACTAAACCAAAAATAAAACAAAACAAACACAATCTCTCCCTTAGCCTGCTCTTCCAGTACATCTGAGGTAAGGAAGCAAACCTTCACCTTGTAGGTGCTAAGTTCTGTGATTGATTTGCTGGCTATCCATTTAATTTTTTTTGGAGAGAGGAGTAAAAAGGGGTGTGTGGTTACCACTGTTTAAGGGACAGGCCAGTTTCAAATTGAGTAGCTGCTACTGTTCAGCAGCAGAAAGTTGCCTTCTTAATCTAGTAACATGGTCCATTGCTGGCATCTGTTCCAAAACCATTGATCTGTTGGTACCAGAGCTCAGATAGGGAGAAGAGGCTTCTGACTCTACCACCCCTCTAATAGCCCTGGTTCTGAAGTGTAAAGATGCTGAAAGCAGAAGGCTTCTGACCTGTTGTTTAGCACTAATTCCTAGAATATTCTCTCAGATTTTGAATGTTATACAGTAAGAGCTGTATATAAAAGGAACCTTAAAAGGGGGAAGGAGAGAAGCAGGCAAACCTTTGTAATGACCAGTGTAAGATTGGATATTTATAATACATTAACAATGTTTGAAGAGATACCAAGCATTTTCTTCCCAATGATTATGGGAGTTGGTTAGTATATACATTCTTACCTCCATTTTACATGACAAATCTGTGACTCGGAGAAAACAGTGGCTTTACCACGATGAAACAAACTAGGACATGACTGTAGAGGGAGGGCTTACACGTAGATCTGCCTTCCAGGTCAATGCTCTTACCCCTCTGCTGTGGTCCATCACAACAGTAATTACTACAGAGACAAATACTAAACCAAGAGTTGACTGAGGGATAACATCCTAAGTCAAACAATACCTCAATGGAAGAAAGCAGCATTGTTTTGTAAAAAATAGTAACCTCCACACTAGTGACACCCCATTAAATAGAATCTATTGGAAAATGAAAATATAAATTATAACATCCCCGGGACACTCATTAATATGTTCCTTCTATTCAGAGCTCCTTTTTTATGAAAAGGAGAGGTCATCTCTGTGTGAAAGAAAAATGTGGAATTATAAAATGAGATAGAAATCTATCTTGTTTTTTATTTGTGTATCTATTTTCTTTTTTGCAATAAACTATCTAGGGCATAGCTAGTGGGAATGAAAGCTTTTTTATGAGATTCCATAATGTGATTTACTTTTTAGATGTTTCATAAGAGAAAAGTGTTGCTTACTATCTTCTGTAAAGGCTGAATCTACTCTCTCTTCCCTGGTGTAAAATGCAAGGTTTCTTGCCTTCCACTGCAAGGTAGAGGTGGCGACACACACACACACACACACACACACACAAACATACACACACACAACTTGACACAGGCCCTGCTTGGCACCCTGCTTGTGACAATGAGCCTAATAACATGGGTTACCTTTTAAAACTCCTTTCTATATGGAATTCTGGGTGTGCTCACCTTTAGTCATCATTGCCCATGAATCTCAAAGCTACAGGGCAAATTTGGTAGTTGCTACTGAATATGCAGTGCATGGAACATCAAAGGGTAATTTCTTTAAAAAAGTTTTTTTCCAAAAAGTCAGTCAAGGTGCTAAGACTGCCAAGATGGGAGATTTTCCACAGGAAGTAGTAAGGGGAGTTTGAATATTTTCTAAGGGGAAGAGTTTACATTTCTTTCATTAATGTTTAGCTATAGAAAATTCCATCAATGCAAAGAGAAACTCTCTGCTCTTCAAATGCATCTGAACCCACATCTAAAGAAAACAACAATTACCCTTCTTTGTTTTGATGTTCCCCAGTGCGTGCTTTGAGGAAGATTAGAAACCACTCAGCAGTTGAAGCCTATGGGATGGTCTTTAATTACTAAGAAATATTGTGTATGTCAGGAATCTGCAGGGAACCTTCCCATGTTTGGGAAGTCTTGAGGAGGTAGAAAAGTTAGGGCTTCAAGAGATTAGATTTAGAAAGATTCACAGTAGTGGTTCCTAAGTTGGCCCTGCTTTTTAAAACTCAGGAAAAACACTGATTAGAATGCCACCCAAAGTATTGTTTAGCTTGAAAACAGGAAGAGACCTTTCAGTTTACATGATGGATAGACAGATAGTATTTATATAATGCTTGAAGTTTGCCAAGTACTTTACATATATTATCTCATTTGAACCTCTAAACAGTCCTAGGAGCACTAGAATGTCCTTGATGTTTTTCTACAGATGCTACTTCCGGGGCAGGGAAGTGGGTTGCATGGTATAACACAGACTAGATTCTCCTCAACATGGCATGAAATACCATTTTGATCAGTTATTTTGATGAAATGTTCAGAAAGTGAGATCCTCAAAATAAACTCCAATCCGCACAGATTTGATTTTCAAATTCATATCCAGATGTTTTTTCCAAAACATGCTCAAATGTCAGGCTCTTGAAGAGGCTTCTTAAGCCACCCGTGCTGCCCTAAACACCTATAGCACTTAACACCTACACTTATACAACTCCTTGGTTGGTTATGATGCAATCTCTGGAACTATTTTTTTAATCTTTTCATATGTTTAGTTTTTATCTCTCTATTCCCTACCAGAACTCAAGTTCTCATCGCCTTGAAACTAGACTCTGAAGAGTGAATATTTACTTTATTCTGTCCTGAATTTAGGCCTACCATACACCTTCCTGACCTTCCTGTTGTAATGTTTAAAAAGTCAAGAGATATAATTTCTGGGTAATCATTTTGTTAACAATGTGAGCATTTTATTAATAAAAAGGAATGGTCATTTGGCTGTATCTCTCTTGGATCAAAGACAGATCATGGTGGTGGGCTCACAGTTTATATGCCATTGGAAGATTGGGTGTTCCGGAGGTTGGCAATCAACTTTGATTGGTTAACAATTAATCAGAAGAATGAATATTACAATGAGAGATGAAACCAGTCTAATGAAGAGCTGGGGGAATGTAACTTTATGTCATTTACTCCCAGCCTTGGGCAATCTAATTAAAGAATTTATCACCACCAAAACCTGAGTAGAACATAACGGGCAATAATTTGCTTAAATAAGGTGGTCTAGGTGGAGGAAATTTTCAGCAGAGGTCAGTAATGTCCTTCAAAGGCTGGGCTTTGAACAAGGAAATAGGACAGGGAAAAACCCTGGAGGTCCCCCCAAAATGGTTATTAATCATTTCTCTCATTATAATGCAAGAACAACTTCTCCCACTTCTACATTTATAACATTTCTTAAATACAACCCCTTCTCTCCTCTGACACTGCCACCACTATAGTGCAGGCCCTCATCTTATCACACTTAGACTATTTTAAAAAATTACTGGTGGATCTAATGGGGTACTAGCCCAAGCCAAGACCTTTGCCACTTACCCCAAAAGAATATGGGTTCCATTTGTCTACAAGCCCTGGAAAACCCCACCTTCTTGAATTTCCCTACTAGATCCGGGGTTGCCTTGAGGCTATAAGCCTTTCAATATTGCTAAACCCAATTCTGTTACCCTTAACCTAGCCTAGCCCTCCATTGTCTGTTATCTCCATATCTCCTTCAGCTACTTCTCACTCTGATCCTATCTAAACCCCATTTTCTTGGTTCCTGGCTTCTGACCTCTAGTCACCCCAGTCTTCTGGACACTCCCAACAAGAGCCTCCCTAGAATTCTCCTCCAATCACCCCAAACTACTTTGCCAAACCTAGATCCCTCCCACAGTCTTTCTGTATATAAGATCCATCTCAGCCTCCATTAAGGTGCTCAGATTCAATCTTGCCTACTTGTATTAGCTACATAAATGTTCAGATTCCTCAGAGGTCTGACCAATATGGTGGATCTTTAATAAACTTTGGTTTTCTTTGGCTGGAAGGAGGCTTGGGTCAAATTCATTCGGGAAGGACCCACATGTCTCTATATCATGGTCACAGCACCCCCTAAACTTCAACAGATCTTCCTTCTTCAAGTGTCTCCCCTCCAATCCATCCTCCATTTAGTTGCCAAAGTGATTCCCTAGAGCATAGGTCTGATCATGTCACCTCCCCTTCCCCTCCCTACACCCCAACATTTAGCATTCAGTAAACCCCAATACCTACCAATGTCTCTGTGATCAGATACAACATGTTTTTCTTTCCTATTCAAAGCCCTTTATAAACTAATTTCCTCCTTACCTTTCCAGTCTTCTTATACCTTACTTCCCATCTCGAACTCTTCATATTCAGTGACACTGGCCTGCGTGCTGCTCCACAAACAAGATACTCCATCTCAATTCTAGGCTTTTTCTCTTGCTTGTCGCCCCCATGCCTGAACTGCTTTCCTTCCTTATTTCTAGTTACTGCCTTCCCTGACTTCTTTTAAGTCCCAACTAAAATCCCACTTTCTAAACCAGGGCTGTCCAACCTTAGGTTTTTATTGAAACAATAGACAATATAAATTGATTTGCCATTTTAGTGAGAGCTCTGTGGTAGCTTGGCTTCTTTTATTAAAGCATTTATGTAAATGTCTATGGTTGTAGGCACACCACATAAATCAAACTGCAGGACACATTTTGGACAGCCCTGTTCTAAACAAATCCTTTCCAATCCCCCTTTCCTCTTTTAATTATTTCATTTTTATCTTACATTTAGCTTGTTTATACATATTTGTTTGCTTGAAGGCAAACTAGGGCAACTTTTCCCTCAGTTCTTACCTAGCCTTTAATTACTTAATGGGCATTGCCTCAGATAAACTAAGACCTGGAAAAGATCTTAGCTTAAAAAGGCCACTGCATCCAGGGCCCTCCCCAGTTGTCTTGACCCATGTCACTGGACTGACATGACTCTGGAGAAGAGAGTGAGGCTGATTACTTTGCAAAGCTCTGCCTCACTTAAATCCAATTCACTTGAAAGTTAAGTTATCACCCTCCTGATATCATTGGTCCTCTTCAAGAATGAAGGATGAAAAACAATCTATCTCCCTCATTAGATTGTGAACTCCTTGAGAACAGGGACTGTCTTTTGCCTCTTTTTGTATGCCCAACACTTAACATAGCACTGGTATATTGAGCGCATTTAATAAATGTTTATTTGTTAGCTAAGTGATGTCCTTTATAATTCTAGCTCCAAAACCAGTAATCAAATCAACACTACTATTCCTGGAAACCATGTGTCAATCATTTGCCCTTTGCGCTCAATGTTCCCCCTAATTCCATTGTATAAAACATGTTTTGCTGGCTACAGTCTTCCTTATGTGTCATCTTCTTTTAGAATATAAGCTTCTTGAAAACAGAGACTATCATGTATGTATTGTATCCCAAAGCTTGGCACATTGCTTTAAATATAGTAAGAATTTGGGAAATATTTTCATTCATTTATCCCACTAGAAACTTCATAAAGATACTAACTGTATTTTGAAATAGTTTACTCTAGCCCTTAGGCAGCTAGGTGGTGGAGTGTATAGGGTGCTGGGCCTGGAGTCCTAAGTTCAAATGGGGCCTTCGGCACTTACTAGCTTGTGTGACTTTGGGCAAGTCACTTAACCATATTTGCCTCAGCTTTCTCATCTTTAAAATGAGCTGGAGAAGGAAATGGTACACCACTCCATTTGCTAAGAAAACTCCAAATGGGGTTATGAAGAGTTGGACATGACTGAAAAACAACTAAACTTCAACCTCCCTCTCTCCCTCTCTCTCTCTCCTCTCTCTCTCTCTCTGTCTCTCTCTCTCTCCTCTCTCTCTCTCTCTCTCTCTCTCTCTCTCCTCTCTCTCTCTCTCTCTCTCTCTCCATATATAGATATAGATAGATATATCTATATACACATGCACACACATACATAAATGTGGGTAGGTACGTGTACACATATGTGCATATATAATATGGATACATTTTATATATATACATATATAATATATACATATACATATATATATATATATATATATTTGGATACATGTATGTGTGTGCTTGAATCTTGTACTTCCTATTAGACTTTTAGCTCCTTAAAGCATAAATTCTACTTCAATAAAACTTCACATTTTATTTAACAGAATGCTCTGCATGGAGTGAACCGAACAACAACTGGAACAAATGGTCACCTACTGGACGACTAGGAAAAAAAATTAATGCATTAATACTTGAATGTTTCTTTCTCTTCTCAGTAAAATCACAAACTGTCTGACATAAAATATAGAACACATTGTATATGGTGAATCCTTGTAAATGAATACAAAGGAAGGGGCAGCCATAAATGAAAGGTGGAAACTCTTATTTACTTATAAACTTCAGAGAAACCTATTTAATATAAGCCCTGGGGAGGTTAGTTGTTTAGCTGGGCCTCCTTCAAAGAGCAAGTCAGATAAAACCTAAGGCTTTCCAGACAGTAATCATTAAATCCATCTGTGGGAGGTCATCCATTTAGCCCTAAAGTATTGGTTCAATGGGCTTAGGATCAGATGCACCTCAGAAATTTTGAAAGTTTCTAGTCCCTCCTCATCTATAGGTGGCATTTCCATTACTCTTTCCCTAGATTTCCTCCAAAGAGTAAAAACACATTAAGATTATTTTAACAGCATTTTATTTTTCTCTAATTACATGTGAAAACAATTTTAATATTCATTTTTAAAAAATGTTTAGTTCCAATTTTTTCTCCCTCCCCTCTTGCCACCATAAAATGGCATATAGGTTAAGATTATTTAACATTATGTAACAAAAAGCTTAAAACAAAGCTAATATGATACATGACTAACATACATATAACCACTTTGCAATAAGGTATTTGGATATGAATAGTAACCCGTTTACATATATGACTATAGTTTATATTACTTTTTAACAATCAAATCATTTTCCCCATTTTTTTCTTCTTACTCTGTTAATTTTACAGTATCTGAAAAACAGGTTGGCACAGGCATTTATTGAAAATAATTTTAAAACAAATGTTTGTTCAATACCAACAATTTCACTTAATTCTATATATAATTTAATCCTTATCATTTATACATTGTCACACACACACACACACACACATTCAAGCATAATAGATTAGAATTCAATTTGGTCCTTGCCCTTCTATGGCACAAGGCCAGAGGTCCCTGTGCCTCTAATGCCATACCCACCTGTATTAGAACAAGCAGGGCATTTCACATATACATACATACATACATACATACATACATACATACATACATATACATTCTCTACATGCAGTCATACATATGCATGTGATACATGTGTATGCATATGTACATATGTGTGTATATATGCATATGTATATGAAGCTCAAGCTCCTTCAGGACAGTGATTGCCATACTTGCATGTATTTATCTCCCAGTGCTTGTTAGAGAGTCTGACACAATAACAATTTAATGAATATTTTATATATATATATATATATATATGTATAACATCATATTAAATATACACACATACATGTATATGCATATATAAGCATATGTGTGTGTATACACACAGGAATACATATATACACACACATACAGTACTATCTATTAATGAGGCTTACAGGTGGCATGGTCAGATATGATCTGAAATTGGGCATACCTTCTTCAAGGCTAAGAGGACTGTGCTTGCTGTGAATTGGAGCAGGCAGTGTCCAGCCTTAGTGATCTCTACTCCAGTGTCCAAAAGGAGTATTAGGCTAGAACTATAGCTGTCTGCTACCTCTTAAATATATCTAGTTTGAGGATTTGAATCTGAACTAAGAATGAATATCTTGTTCTTAGCTTAAACTCTCTTACTTCCATCTCTCCAAATTCTGATTACACAAAAGAACAGCCTAAAAACTAATCTCTTTTTCAAGGAAAGCAGAAAAGAGAAATGCAGAAGTTATATAGATCTAAATATACCCTTGAAATACATGAATAAATGAGCTTTTCAATTGGTAGAAAGATAATATCTCAATTCAAGCAAGGAGAGAGGGAAGGATCTTAACAAGGGGTTGAAATATCTCTGTGAATGTATGTACAAGAAGTCAAGGTAATATGATGAGGTCAGGTTCCCTGCATTTCTATGACTCAGAGAATCCAATCTACCTTTCAATATTCAGTTCTTTGTGTATATTTCTACTGTGATCTCCTTCAAAGGATGCATTCTCAAAATTAAGTTCTCTCCTCCACTCAGACGGCATCAACAACTCATCATTCTCTCAGCCAAATAAGATTTACATTCCTTCATATATGCACTGTAGCACTCCCAGGACTATCACTGAGGAAAATTGCTCCAAGAATGGGTGCATGCTGGAGTTATGTAGTTACAAGCCCCGCCAACAAGTATTCATACGTGGAACATGGTAGAATACAAAGAACGGTAGATAGCACCAAAAAAAAGTGATTAGTTGGTATTGTGATTTTAACATTTCTGGGCCCTTTCCTTATTTTTAAAATGGTGATCAAAAAATCTGTTCCAACTCATAAGGCTAGTTGTTGCAATGATTAAATGAAGTTTTACATGCAAATGCATTTAAAGAAGTGAAAAATGCTTGACAAATATTACCTTTTATGTCTATGTACATTAATTCACATGTATCTATACAGATACATATAAGTATATGTGTGTTTATATTTTTCTATTTTCATATATACAAATGTTTCCAATTCCTGCCCAGCCTTCAAGGCTAAAGCCTAGTTAAGTCTCCTTCATGTAATCTCTGTTAACTCCAGTATAAAGTAATCTTGTTTCCTTTCTGAGTTCGTTCCACATAGAAATAAATTTTCATGTGCTTATACCTTCAGTTCTAAGCCATTCCCTTTGGATTGAAGCTATATTATATACTTATTCTATATCTCTTATAATGTCTGGCAAATCTCTTGACACATAGTAGGTGGTCAGTTACATATGTGAATGCACACTCTTTGACATACTCTTGATAAGAATATTCCCTCTGCTGATCCAGATAAGGACTTCCTCTACAAATTATAGTCTTAGAGAGGTGTCTGAGACATGCTCAGGTTGTGAATTGGTCAAGATTACACAGTTACTATGTGTTAGAGATAGGACTTGAGCACATGTCTTTTGGTCTCTAATGTTAGCTCTCAGTCATAAAGTATGTATATTGTATTTTTATTGTATATGGTAATTTTAACGGGATATAAGATCTTCCCCACTGATTAATAGGCCTCATTTGGAGCCCATTAAGGGAGGCTTGCTTGTAGGTAGGCTTTCACACATTTTGCTAATTTCAATTAGGCACTGAATCACAAGGATTGTGATGCCTTTTGGCACTAAGAAGGGTATATATACTCTGAGTTGGTACCTTGCCTTTGGGGTTCGCTTATGAGAAGGATCTTTTGATTGTATGTTCTAGACTGAGTAGCCATATGTTCAGAGTTCCCCAACTACTCTCTCAATCCAGTGGTGTATGTAAAGTTTATAGCAATATTGTTTTGATTCAGGTGGTTAAGAGCCCTGTCTGTTGGTCTAATTTCTCTGCTTGTATTTTTCTCTGCTTATATTTTCTCTGATGTTCAGGGTATTGACTTTTCCTCTAAACTAATGAATGTAATTAAAGAAGACTGTTGACCCCTAAAAAGGTATCTTTCATAGTAAAGCAAATTAAAGAACCTGTGCTAGCAGGCCATCCTGGGTATGGTAGGGTGCTTGCTGTTACACATATTATATTCATATGATTGCATATGTATATATGAATATACACACATATAATTACATGTATATGCTATATGAATTTCCACATGTAGGACATGCTATATTCTCATTTACCTAACATATATTTGTGTACATTTATATATGTATATATATATATATATGTGTGTGTGTGTGTGTGTGTATGTGTGTATGTATACATATATAGCACCTATATTTGTATGTATAAACATTTTATGTGTGCATATATATATATATATGTATATGCATACACACATATATATGTACAAAACACAAAGATATGTATATATGTTTTTCAGCCATTTCAATTGTGTCTGATCCCACTGGTGTTTTTTTGTTTTTTTGAGGTTTTTTTGTTTTGTTTTGCTTTGCTTTTTACCAAAAATGCTGTAGTGGTTTGCCATTTCCTTCTCCATTTCATTTTATAGACAATGAGCTGAGGAATGTGTAAATATCATTGTGTATGTGAATATATATACACATATATAATATTTATGGATATACACACACACTCCTCCATAACGATTATGCATGATTAAGGCATACTCTAAATTGTAGCGTATATGGGGTGCTCAGGGATGACTAGCACCTCTGCTGCGAAGGCTTGACAACCCCTTTTCAGGACTGCTTATCTACCTTTGGTGTTTTTCTTTCACCCTACTCACCTATGGCTCCAAGAAACTGTAGCATGTACAGTGGTCACATTCCAGTAAATCATCTCAGCAGGCAGGCTAAACCAAGATGAGGGTAATAAACAAGCCTCAGTCCTCTTGGTGAGTTAAGAAGATGTTTCTCCTCCCACCCCCAAGCATGTGAAGACTTCCTCCAGAAGAATGAGCAGATGAGAATAATTTGTTCCAATGGCCATGAAGGCAGCTGAAGCAGGTGCTGTGGAATGCTTAGAGCTTGGTCAGACATTGAAGATGCCAAGATCATCTACTGCATGTTGGGCCATTGTCAGTTTACTTGACCTTTGGCCTGCCACTAGGTTTCTATGACTCTGGAAGAGGCAGTGAGGCTGAGGACTTTGTGAATTTCTGCCACACAAATCCAATTCATGTGCAAGTCAAGACATCACTCATCATATTGTGATGTCATTGGTCCTCTTTGGTAATGAAGGATGAACAACAATTATAAATAGCAAATTGTGTAAGTTATGTGTATATGTGTGCATGTAGACACACACACATACACTAGAGACTCAAATAAATGGAGATAATTATATATATATATATATACATATATTTTGTTGTGCATTTCCTATGTGACTTTACCATATCTCTGTCTGTCTATCTACCTATCTATATATTTTGTGCTATCTATCTATCCATCCATCTATCTATCTATCTGTCTGTCTGTCTGTCTGTCTATCTACAGAGAAAGAGATAGGAAATGGAGGATTGGGGGGATACAGGCATTGGATTTTAGAGCCATAGTTTTAGAGGTGAAAAGTCGTTAAATTTGATTTCCTCTTGTGAAAGATGAGGGAACAGACCCAGAGTGGCTACCTGACTTGCCTAAGGTCAGAAATCTAGCTATTAAGTGTCTGAGGTAGGATTCAACCCTAGGTCTTTTTGACTAACTCTGATGTTCCTTTCACTACACTGTACTCCCTCTTGTCATCTGGGGCTGACCTGGGAAGGATTCCTTAGAAGTAATAAGTAAAGCATTTGCTGGAATGTTTCCCTAGATGCATAGTTTCAATCCTTTGTGCATTGAACCTATGCAGGATACAACTAGGTGATAAGCATAGGAATATGTGTGAACACTGTGACTAATAGGTGTGACTTTTGAATTTAGAAGATTTCAGTGAATAAATATTTGTTAGTGGATGCATTAAGAATACAGCTTATTTCCAGCAAGCCAATTGAATCTGCAATTAAAATGGGGTAAGTTTTGTCCCTAAACAATTTGTTATTTCCACATCTAGCAGACAAGTTTTGCTATAGTGCTCTTGAATAATATTTTTTGTGGCAGAGCTTAACTATAGAACATAATTGACAGTCTTATGTCGTGGAGAGGGGGAGTGAGAATTGGACTAAAACAAATCCCCATGCATTCCAAAATATTATGTGCCCGGTGATGGTTTGCAGGTGTCTATTTATATCTCCCTTTAAATATTTCATCTCTCCTGTATTTCTGATAAGAAATAATCCACAATTTTCCCTGGGGCTTTTTAGAAATACATACTCTATCACATTGCTGGTTTTGGGAATCACCGAGGATTCTTTACATTGCGGAAGTTCGATAAATTCTCAAGAAATGTTGACTCTGACATAAATGAACAACCAAGAAGATGCCTAATGAGTCACTCAGTGAATTTCCCTGTGAAATACCATTGTAGTTGTTGTGGGGTGTAATGTAGCAAGATCTATTGTACCATTCCTACATTTTCAAATGAAATAGGAAGATTCACAAGCTACCTGCCCTCAATGTCTTCAGGGATTTAGTGACTCAACAATTATGAGAAGCTATAAAAGCACAAACTCCAAGAGAGATCATCTAACAAAGCTAATTTCAAGGGATACATGTGTATACAGATGAACCTCAAGGCAGGGAAGTACAACATAGTGAATGGACTGTAAGATTTCAAGAGAGGATTCAAACCTCATTTAAGACATTTATTATCTGTGTGGGCCTCAGCAAATCATTTAACTTCTCCTTACCTCATGTGTCAAATGGCAAGAGTAATAATATTTATGTTTACCTCAAGTGGTTTTCATGAGGATCAAATGGAATAATGTGTGTAAAGCATTTTGCAAACCTCATGGTGCCATATAAATGAAATATTAGAGTTAGTACTGTTGCTGTCCATTTATCTAGACCAGGGCTGTCCAACCTCAGGTTTTTATTAAAACAATAGACTATATATTTTGATTTGGCATTTTAGTGAGAGCTCTGTGGTAGGTGGGCTTCATTTACTAAAGCATTTATGTCAATTTCTATGCTTGTAGGTGGGCACATAAATGGCCACATTTTGGACAGCCCAGATCTAGACCAATGATTTTATTGGTTTCAAAGAATGCCTATTGAAGAAACCCCAACCACCAATTCAGATCATTGGCTTTTCTACAACTTAAAATTTCCTTGAGTCTCTGAGTATTCTAGTACCTATTTTAGTCCATCCGCCACTTAAATGGCATGGATGACCACATCTCTCACACGTGCACATACACACACACACATGCACATACACACACACGCACACACACACACACACACACTATTCATAAATACACCCATAAACAGTGGCTTCCTATTATCTCCAAGATCAAATCTAAAATCCTCCACGTGTCTTTTAAAGTCTTTCCCAATCTGGCCACTTCCTACCTTTCCAATCTTCTTAGTCTTTATTCCCCTCCAAGAACTCCAAGGACTAGCATTAGTGGCCTGCTGTCTCCTACACAACACTCTGTCTCTTCACTCTGCTTTTTCATTGGCTGTCCCTTATACTTAGAATATTCTCTCTCCACACCTCTGCCTTCTGGATCCCTTACCTTCATTTAAGACTAAGATTAAATTGTACTTTCTGTAAGAGGTTTACCCAATTTCATCACCTTCCCCCTCCTTGCCCTCCTGAGATTAACTTTATTTACATGTCATATATCTTATATGTACATAGTTGTTTGCCATGTTGTCACCTCTATCAGGATATATGATCCCTAGATCAGAGTTCATGTGTTTTTTTTCCTTTATGTGTATTCCTAATATACGCCTCACATATAATAAATGCTTGATAAGTGCTTACTGATTGACTGAGTTTGGACAGATAACTTTACCTCTTAGTGCCCTAGGCAACTCTCTGAGACTACTATAAGTATTATTACTCTCAAGTATTTTTTAAAAATGAACTGCCACTTCATTAATAACACTAAGGGAAGGGGTGATACCGTATCAACATCATTGTACAAGAAGGTTTCTGCCAATGGACAGGTGGCTGAAACCATTCCTCTAGCTTTGATTGACAAAGTTTCAGGGGTCTGTTCAGCAAATGTAAGTGCTCATAACTGAGAGGCCTGCTAAGATGTTGGAGGTCATAATTTTCCCAGCTGGATGAAGGGGATGGTGCTGAGAGGCCTCATAGATCATGCCATGTTGTCATCATTATAATGTTTTAACATACTACAGAATTTGTTGTCAAGAACGATGGGTGGGGTGATTTATTGGCTAGGATTGATTACATTGCTAATAGCCCAGATGGCTCTAGTTGTGGAATGGGGAATTTCTTGTCACTGAGCATGAAGGAAGAAATGCCAAGCTGCCAGGAGACAAAGGGGCCTTCATTTGTGAAGAAGTCATTACCTGCCATGTGTGGACACAGTCGGGGTGGTTTTCTCCTTCCTTCAAACACATACTTTTTTCTTCTTTGCCTCGGGGCCAACGGGCATTTTGAGTGTGTGAAATGTTTTTTTCCAAGGAAGGCAAACTGAGATTTGTCAGCCTCCCTTTGAGCCAAAGTAGGCAGCATTTTCAGAGTCTTTATTCTTTTTTTTTTCCCTGTGGGTAAGGAATACCATGAGGTTGTCCTAAAGCGTGACCTTGCCTGTGAGGCCCTTGGAACTGAATAACTACAGCTCTGACATTTGCACTGACTTTCAGTGACTTCCTGTAGGCAAACACCTGGAAGCCATCACCTGGCAATGCCTGTTTGCAGACACGAGTATGTGGCTCAGCAGCCAGGTTGCACAGGCGGCAGCAACATGCCAAGTGAAGGAGAACCTAATGACAGAGGCCAGAGGGGCTAACAAAACTCTGAGGCAGCCAAGAGAGGTGTAGCTAGGCCCAATTATGCAGATAACTCACAAAAAAAGAGCAGAGGAGTAGGGGGAAGGTCTGGCTCAAGTGGTTTGGATTCACCATCTGTTTAAAAGAAAAAAAAACCTGGCTAAGAGCTTAACCCTTGGCATTACATTTGCACATAATCTAAGAACAAAATTAACCTACTTTTTCTTTCATTTTAAAGGCAGGGAGTGATATGGTCAGACCTGTGTAATAAATATTTGTTGAAGTGAACCGAATTAAGTGTTAGGTAATAAAACAGATGTTGGTATTATCATTCCTTTCCATCTCCATTCCTCCTTTCCAAGTAGCCCTTCAATCTGTATGATAGTCGTAGGAATTTAAGAGGTTCATGAAAAAGGACTTATGCATGTTCTTCTAGGAGGCTCATTGGACACCATTTATCATCTTTGTTGTCATCATGACACATTTAAATAGTGCTTTAGTTCATAAAGTGGTTTACATAAAAATGGCGAAACCTGGGAAGCAGAATTTATAAGTATGTTTCTTGCCATTCTACCTCAAAAGGGTTAATTTACCTGACTTATCCAAGGACAGCAGATCTGAGACTCAAACCCTGATCTTCTACTTCCTAGCCTCCCATGTATTTTCTACTATACACAGACACATACCTGAGAACACTTACCTGGTAAAAAAAAAACAAAACATTTTGAGATAGGTTGCAAACCATCCCCTAGAGGACTTGGGCATCAACCCCACAAGGTAAGGCCTGGGAACACCAGTGGGAGATGGTCTATGGGCTATTGAGTTCCATGGGCCAGTAAAACAAACAAACAAACAAAAACACAATGAGAAAAACTCCCAGGTGAGGCATTCATTGTGTTGAAGAAGTGTACCCCTTTTTTACCTAAGCACTCTGAAATTTGAGTTTCACCTCCTAAATTTAGTCAATCCTGTTAGCAGAGTTGAACTACATATGAAATAAAGCTCTATCTCTCTCTTCCATGCAAAACAAACAAACAAACAAAAACTTTTCCTTCTTATTCTTCAATAATTTGAAAGGGAAGAAATCAAAAGATGATGAGTCAGCTATGAATAATTTCATGGAGTCATAGAGCGAAACACATCATCCCTAGGGTGAGACATAAAACTTTAAAAAATGCTTAAAATAAGACCATTTCAATTTTGATGAATAGGACTTGACAGGTCTGTTCCTGCACAGTGGTGTTTGTTTGTACCCAGGGATGTGTGCTCTGGACATATTTGCCAGGCTCCATTTAAAAGCTTTTTTCCCCCTGTTCACACAAATGGAATAGAATAGCACATTTCTGCTTTGAAGTATAGCGGTAGGTTAGCCCAAGAGGGCAAGGGATTCTGGGAATGAATGTAAACCAGGAAATGAAATACCTGATTGACAATTATTTGGGAGTGAAAATGTGTGAGTGTGTGTGTGTGTGTGTGTGAGTGTCTATATGTTTTCCTGTTTGTGGATTTGGTTTGGGGCAGGACATAAGAAATTCCACTAACAGAACAAGAAATAATTTTAATTCATGCTTTTAATATTGCTTATAGCTTGCAAAACATTTTTCTCACAATATCCTCCCAATGTATATAATATGACAATTATTGTGGATGAGGAAACTAAGTGCCAGGGAACTTAAATGATGACTCCATAGTCTTAGGGCTGTTTAATAGCAGCGTATTCACAACCACCCCTAATAAAGAAGACCACAGGTATTTGTGTGAAAGCAGAAGGCCCAAGCTTTCACAACTGGTTCTGTTTCTTATGGCCACCAGCACTCAAATACCATATCAAAGAAGTTTGGTGAGAAATCTGTTTGACACATTCCCCCTCCAGGTAGAATCACCCCTACTGCACTTCCTAGATGTTACTTCTGAGTTGTCTTTGGCTCATATATTTTCTCATCTTCTATAATACAACCAGTTGCTGAGGCCAAGGCACTAAGTTATACTCATCCTTGATAGATTTCTCAACTTGGAGTGGGGAAGTGCTGGGTTTGATTCCCATCTCAGAAACTTACTAGCTGTGTGATCTGGCCAATTTGCTTAAGGGTCTTGGACCTCCATTTCCTTGTCTCCAAAATTAGTGAGTTGATGACGGCCTTGAGATCTCTTCCAGCTGTGCTATCCTGTGATCTGCGATCCTTCAAGACAGCCACTGAATACATCCCCTTCTCTCCATTCCCATGGCCACAACTCTAGATAAGGACCTTGGTAGCCTCCAAGTTGGCTCCTCAATTTCAAGTATCTCCTTAAGCCAATCCAACTTTTCAGTGCTGCCACATAACCTTCCTAACATTCAATTCAGTTCAATTCAATGAATATTTGTTACATATATGACCATGTGACTCCCTGACTAGAACAAATATATAAAAAATCCCTTTGCTTGGCATTCAAGGCCCTTAATAATCTCTTCCCAACCTATATTTCTAACTTTATTTCATATTACTCCTTTCCATATTCTCTAAACTTCTGGCCAGTTGGATTGTCATTCCCTAAGTGCATCCTATTTTCTTACCTCTATGAATGTACATATTCTGCTTTTGATTTTTATGATGAACTCCTGAAAACTTTGTGACCATTGAAACCTTTCCTTCCTTCAAGGCCCAAATGAAATGCCAGGTTCTCCCAGATACTGCCAACCAAAAGTGATTATCTCTCCTTCCTTTACTTTCTCTTTCATTTCTGCTTCATTCCCCCTGTGCATTTATTATTTCCTAACTTGTACTACAGTTATTTAAATACATCTTTTTTATCATCCTATTAAATCATAGAATCAAAAGATTTAAAATTTTCAATAAAATAATTAGGGGATTTAGGAATACAGAGGTCACTTAGCTCAAGAATATCTTTTTACAGATGAGCAAACTGAAATCCAGAGATTTCAATTGTCTTAACTGCAATCACACAAATGCGAAGATGTAGAATAAGGATTCATGCACAGATTCTCTGACTCCAGATCCAATACTTTCCCCACTATACCATGATGCTTCTGTTTGTAAGCTTCTTGAGGCCGAAAATGCCATTCTTCATTTCTGTATCTCATATGCCTTGATCAGTACCTTGCATACAGTTGGCACTTACCAAATATCTTCTGAGTTGAATTTAATAAACTCAGGCTTAGATAATCACCACCTCTGATGCTTACTACCTGCATGTCCTTGGACAAGTCACTTAACTTCTCTTGGCTTCAGTTTCTTTATGTATAAAAGGAAGGGAGTTATATTTGATGATGGCCCAGATCCTTTCCCACTCTCTTCCAATCTATAGTGCTAGGTTTTATTATCTTCATCTTAATCCAAACCCATGCTAGGGCAGCATGATTTAAAAGTAACTTATGCAGAGTTTATCCCTAATGGTGAAAACAAGTAGAGTGTTGTGATACTGATGGAAAGGTGTTTCCATCTGATTAATCAGTCAGCCAAAAGTACCTCTATGTGTGGGCCTTGACACTGTCATTTTGTATGCTTCTGCATGGGTCTTTTGAGCCTAGAATTTCTTCCTGATGAAAATTTTCCCCATGCAATTAGATGTAGTATCTACGTTCAGGGTCTTATGGACTTTGTATCATGCAATGCATCTCTCAGAAGATTTTGACACAAGAGTGCGTGAGTCCTGAAAGTGATTTCTCACAGACCCCTGTGGGGTGATACATGTGTCAGATGTCACTAGGAACAGACACTTGAAGGGACTAACAGAGATGGGGAGGGGAGGATGTTACTGGAATGGGCATGATTTTTGTCCCTGGAGTTGGAAAAGGATAGCAAGAAGGCTACTTCTGCCTGTCTCCAGATATTCTGAAGTGAAGTGATCCCTATTTTGGCCACAGAGGCTAGTTAGTGCAGAGTGAGTGAGGTCCTGCCTAGCTGAGTCAATGGATGAGCTGCACGGAGAATTCAAAAGTACATGTTTGAGGATTTCTGTAGCCATTAAGCTAAGGAAAAGATGCTGTCTCTCAAGCTTGTGGCCAGTATTGATAGTAAGGAGCAATTGAACCACCTCTATCTACCGTATCCATAGGGAGTCAGGAGGACTTTTGTTTTCTTCCAGCAAGAGAAAAAAATTCTCCCTTGAAAACTATGGGGGGAGGGTGCAGCAACTGAGATTGATGGTTGCCACTTCTGAGATAGTCTTGTTTGCTACTCTAATTTTCCTACCATTTTATATAGCACTTCAAGGTTTACAAAACATTTTACAAATATGATCTCATTTTATTCTCACAGCTACCCTGGGAGGCAGCTGCTATTATTTTCTCCACTGAGGAACTTGAGGAAGAGAAAAATAAGTGACTTGCCCAGAGTCACACAGATAATGTGTCTATGGCTAAATTTGAATTCAAGTTATCTTGACTTGAGGCTCAGTGTTTCAATAAACTATCCATTGTCACCTGTACCACTATAGGGGATGAAAGAGAAAGAGGGAAGAGGGAAGAGACAGAGAGGGAGAGAGAAGGAGAGAGAGAGGTACAGTTATTCCTGACATTTTCTTTTGTCAAACCAGAATAAACTGAAATTTTATTATAGTTATATTCATATTGACTAATGACAAACTTTCACTCTATTATGTCTCATAAGGTTATTTAGAGGAAGGATTGTGCCATTCAATTAGATGAATATCTATTAAACATCTTCTATAAGTCAGGTACTGGTTCAGGCTCATGGGATAAAAATGTGGAAAAAGAAATCCAACATAGTCCTGCCAGAGGATTACAATAAATGGGGCAGGGGGAGTAATGGAGAAGGAGGTGAAGAGTAATATATACACACAACAGTGTGACACACATAGGGATGAGGGCAACAGAGTACTCATGACAAAGTGCTATTAAAAAAAACATGAAAAGTAAGAGACCACCTTTACCTAGAGGAATCAAAGACTATTGAATAAAGGAGATAGGGCTTGATTCAGGTCTTGAAAGAAGAGAAGTATTTCATTAGGCTTGAGATGTGGACCATGTATACTTCAAGTATGGGAATGTACCAACGCAAGGAAATAGGAAAGTATAAAATTAAAATGGGAATATTCTATAAAGTAGTTTTTCTGGAATACTAAGTGCATGGAAAGTAATGTGAAATTAGGCTAGAAATGTACATTTGGGTCAGGTTTTGGAGAATTTTAAATTTCAAACTAGACAGTTGGTGTTTTATTCTTTAGGCAAAAGAATACCATAGAAACTTTTTAAGCAGGGTAGTGATAGAATGATATATGGATATTAATAAAAATTAATTTGGCAACTGTGAGAAGGATGGGTTGGTGGAAGGAAATACTAGAGTCAGAAATACCTCTTTGAAGACTTCAGTTTGGAGATTATAAGGGCCTCAATTAGGGTAGTGGTAATGTGAGTACACAAGAAGAGTCTATTTTGGGGTATTGAGGAGGTATAATTGATAGGACCTGGCAGTTCATTGGATATGGGAGATTAAAGTAAGAATCAGGAATGATTCAATTCAATTCCACAAATTAAGCATCCAGTATGGTCATTAAAAGTAGCAGTTAAAATATCCAAATTAACTATAAAGGACATATGAAGAGATATAGTAACTGCATCCAGAGAAAGAACTGAAAAATAGAAATATGTATAGAATAATTTTACATATATGTACACGTGTATACATTTACACATGTGCATGCACACACACACACATATAAACGTATAAATATATACCTATTTGTATCTAATGGTAGCCATCTCTAGGGTGGGGGACATGGGAGGAAAGAAAAAAGAAATTTACATGATAAGTTTTGTTGCATATTTGAAAGGAATAGTAAGTTATACACAGTAGATTTACAGTTTCATATGGAATCATCTTTTATATTCTACTATATTATGGAAATGCTTATTTTATTCCATAAAAATATTTTTAAAAGGAAACTCAAATATAATAATTTTTTTAATTTAAAAAGATGTTTTGAGTCTGGATAACTTGGAGACTGGTGGTACCATCAATGTTAAAAGAGAAGTTGGAATTAAAGGCATATCTTGAATGAGAAGATGACTTTTACATTCGGTGAGTTTTAGGATATCCAAGTAGAGAACACACTATCACATATTTAGAACTGGAAGAGTCCATAGAGGTTACCTAGACATAATTTAAATAAGGGGAGAGTGAAGTAACTTGTTCAGTGTCACATGGGCAGTGAGGAGTAGAATTGGCATTCACTGACGTGTATATCAACAAACACATATTTAATTAAATGGAAAGCCACTCAAATCCAGTGTTCGTTTCATTGTAGCATGATACCACTATACAGGATCCAGATGGAAATCAAGGATTGGAAGAGGAGAGAATATTTAAAAAAAAATCCTTAGCAACTAGCATACTTCCTTGTATACAGTAAGTGATTAATAACTTATCTGCTGTATTGAATACTTGTTTAATGTTCTATCCTGCCTACAGACTAAGTAGGGTTAATGCAAACATTCTTTAGAGTAAAGGTCCATCTAATGAACCTGAGTGCTTGAGCCCATTTGGCTTTTGGCTATAACCCATACATTATGTGGAAATGATAATTTTCCACTAGGTAATACAGTTTCTTTAGATATTTTTTTCTGCCTTGGATACTTCTTATCTCCATGACCTAAGGAGATACACTTAATCTCTCTGGCCTCAGTTTCCCCACATTCAAAATCCGGGAGTTTGACCAGATGATCCCTAAACTATTGTCCAGCTAAAAAGTCTCAGATCCTCTGATACTGCACTTATATTTTCATAGAATAGCAAAACTCTAAGCTGTGGTTTCTAAATCTTTGGTCATTTTGGAAAAGATTAAAGATATTACTTTTCTGAATTTCAAAGAAACTTTGTTTCTCTTGATATCCTAGCCTCTCCAGGGTACAATGGAGAAACCAACAAACAGATGAAGAAACAAAACCCTTGGCATCCTCTCTGGGA
The DNA here is from genome assembly GCF_011100635.1 of Trichosurus vulpecula. Lineage (NCBI taxonomy): Eukaryota > Metazoa > Chordata > Mammalia > Diprotodontia > Phalangeridae > Trichosurus > Trichosurus vulpecula. The sequence goes on along the minus strand of NC_050573.1, from coordinate 191,659,032 downwards.
ATAAAGGGGAGCAAAGAACAAACAGTAATAATCACTGACATTTGTAGAATACTTTCTGGTTACAAGGCACTTTACATATGTTATTTCATTTGATCCTTACAAACATGCATTCTTCCCTGCAGTTTTATATATGAGGAACACTAAATGGCTTAACCCAGGTTAAATAGTTAGTAAGTACAGCACTGTGCCATAAACTAAGTGCTCTTTCCAGGAGGCTAAATACCAGGAGCCAGGTTTTGCTAACACAGCTCCATATGCCTGTCTACCATAATACATGCATAGACATATGCATGTGTGTGTGCAGTGCATTAATGCGTACAAACATGTATATAATACATGTGTACAAATATGTGTGTTTCAATTTTTTTTAATTAATAGAAATCTATTTTCACTTCTCACATATACCCACTCCATTGTGGGGAAAGAAAAAGAACAACAAAGTTTTATAACAATGTGTATAATGAAGCAAAACAAATTCCTTTATTGACCATGTTCAAAAAACATCTCATTTTGTTTCCTGAATCCATCAGTTTCCCGTCAATAAGTGGAGAATATTCTTCACATGTATATATGTATATATATATATATAAATGCATATGTATATATGTGTGTCTTTGCATGTGTGTACCTGTACCTCTGGACATATATAAATATTGGTACATGTCCAATGAAATATTATGTGTGTGTGTGTGTGTGTGTGTGTGTGCAGTAGACATGCAACATTTTAATATTCATTTGTTGGATAGAATGACATTCCCATGAGCACAGAACTCAAATTTTGACAATATGCCTCCAATATTCTAGAAAAGAAAAAGTGACATTTAGATACCTATGCATATATAATACATACATGCACACACACAAATAAATAAATCAAAGATGACATAATTGCATAAATAAATGCATGAAAGATACATAAATGAATAAATAAAAAGTGAATCAAAAAAGTGAATGAATGAACAAACAAATGCATCGATTAATAAATAGATATGTTGGTAAATAAGCAAATGAATGAATAAATCCTTTTTTTACTTACTTCTGAATTTTAATGGATGGTCATTGAGACTTTGTCCATGGAAAACTCTTTGATCCACATTTTATTCAGTGTAATGTATCCCAAAAATGTATCATTGATCTTTAGTGAATCCCTCATCTGGTGAATATTATCTGGAGCTGAGATCTTCTCAGCATATTTCAATAGGAAAGATAGAAAATGATCACCAGGCAACAAGGATTACTCTAATGAAAATATCATTTATGATGAAGGCTTCAACATCTGTTTTGCCCTCTAATTACAAATGGAACACTACCTCCTGACACCCTGCCTCACCATCACCACCATAAATCACCATCATAAAGCAGGAAGATAGAAGTGATTTACATGGTTTTCTATGCTTTGTATTCAGAGCCACACACATGCCCTATTATGCTTCTATCATGTTCCAGATGGAAATCTGCTGTTATAAAGGGTTTGTGTATGTGTGTGTATCTGTATGTGTTGGGGGGGTTATAAGCAAAGAGATTAGCTCTTAAGCTCACAATGAATTTCTTTCTTCACTGGAAGATTTGCACAATAGTTAACCTAATAAACTAGAATAGTACTGGCAATGGAAAAGAGACAAACAAGAGTTAGGTAGACGTTTATATAGTCACTCTCTTTCCAAGATTATGGGTGGGAGTCTACCTCCTCTAAAATCATATTCAGTTCTATGAGTTTGCCGCTGTGCTTTGGAATGCCTTTTACTCCATAAAACCATTCAGAGATGATTTCAGTATAAACAGCCATTCAAGAGTTGCATAATCCAGAGGAGGGTAATTCTCTGCATCAACTGGGCATTTGACACACTGTGCATTTAATAAATAGATGGTTAAGGAGTTGTGAGCAGGTGCTTATTGAGATTTAAGATACTAATGGCTGAATGGGAAGGTTAGCCAAACTGAAAAGCCTAGTGGATTCAATATCAAATTGGTCAAAGGATCAGTTTCCCTCTTACACACAAACCCTCCCAGTAGTCATAAACACATTAGACAGGTTTCAGTTAACATTTGGGGATGCATGTTTGGTAAAATCAAAAGCAGTGGGTGTATGCAATAATGTTGGTGGCCGTGAATTACTGCATTAGCTTTTGTTACCATAAACACATGCTGCTACTAAGTTGCAAGTAAGGAAACATGCTACATATGAATCTCATTTTTTCCAGTCATAAATCATTTTGTTTGATATTTCCCTCTTCTGCCTCATATATGCCTTTTGCCCAAGGAAATCACTGAAAACCTATGTTTAAATAGTACAACATAAATACTCGAACAATAGCTAACTAAACATAGTTACTTCAAAGTTAGTCTGACAATTCAGGCTCTTTTCAGGCTTGGGAATGTCTCTTCCTGTGATTGCTAGATAAGGACCTTGAACACATATCCATTTCCCTCCAACCGCCTTGTACAGTTTTTGTTTCCAGAGTTGCCCTTAAAACATCTAGTGCCCTCAAAGCAAGGAAAAGAGGCCTAAGGTGTGACTGGTCCGTGAGATCAGTAATGAATGTGGATTTTCTTTTGGAATCATAGATTATGGAATCAAAGAATGTTAACAGTTAGAAGAGACCTTAGATATCAAACCCATCTTATTTCACAGATGACAAAATTGAAACTCAGGGAAACTTCATCTTTGTACATTTCACCTTGCCATTTAGTTTCCTATGGCCTTTCTTATTTTCTGGAGGCTATTACTGTATTAGATATGTCAAACTTCCAGGTCCTTGCCCCAGGTTGTACATTTGTCTGTTGTGAGACAGGCCTCTTGACTGATAGAGTGAGGGCCTTGAACAGTTTTCCTCAATAGACTTCTCTCAAGTCATTGACACTGCTTGGATTCATCCTTCAATTTACTTCCATTTTTTCTTCCCTTCTCAGACATCATACCCCCCGTCCTATTATACATACCCCATTCGACCCCCTAAACTCTTCTGTTCCTTAGTCTCATATCCCCTTTTTGTATACTACCTCAGAATGTTCCATTCTAGATCTACCCAATCCCTTTCATTATGCTTTATGGAATACCTCTCCATATTTAGAAATTGCTTTCATCTTAAGCCTTTTGCTTTTTGCTACTTCTATCTTCTCACTCTCATTGAGAAATGTTTCTCCGTTGATAACACTGCTTACTTGTCCATGCTTTCTGGCACTGAATGCCCTTTTATTCATATCTGCCAATGGTGATGATGGAATGGGAATACTCCTCACTCCTCATACCCACTTCCAGACTCCCCCTCTATCACCATCACTCAGAAACCTCACCATGTTTGAGGATTGTTCAATCTAAATTTGTCACACAATTAAGATTCTGGAAGCACTCACCTACACCCCAAACATTCTCCTTTCTACTTCAATGGGTTCAGTACCTGGCTCATTATCTTTCTTACCACCCCAACACCTACTCTCTTATTAGAAGATTTCAACCTAAATATTAATATTCCCTCAAGTATCCTAACTTCCCAATTTCTTAATCTAACCACTTTCCATGCAACAATCCTCTACTCTACTTCAGCTACATGTAGAGATGGTCTCACCATTGATCTTGCCATCACCTACAAGTGTTCAACTTCCACATTCATGAGCACTGAATTTCTGTTATCTGATCATAAACTTTTATCATTCCCTCTTCCAGTCTTAAAACCCAAAACTCTGTTCTTCAACTTCACCAGGACTTCCAATCCTTCCAACTCTCAATGCTTTCCTAAGCCATCACCCCTATGCTTTCTATATCCTCTGGCCTTTCCAATCTTCACTCTTAATGAATCAGTTAAACTCTGTGTTATCCTCTGCAACTGAATCCCTTGCTACCTTGTGACATTTTCTGTTACAATTTTTTTTAAATTTTAGATAAATACTAAAACTTAGAAGCATAATAAGAAAAATAAACATTACAAACTTAAATATAAAATAGGGAAAAACCATGTCATGTGCACAGCAGAACACAGGAGTGGATTCAAAATATATAGCAGTAACGTCATTTCAAGAAAGCTTATATATATAGTATGTGTGTGTGTGTATATATATGTATATATACACACTATATATATATATACACACATACACCCACATACACACACATGTGTATATATATACATATACATATATTATACATACATTATATATATAAAATACTGTGTGTTGAGTTGAAAACTGTCCATCTTTTCCTAGCTTCCTTGAAGGTTTTCTTTTGTTCTCTGCTGTACACTTTTTACTTTGTCCTTTTTTCTCCTTCCTGCCCCCTATTCACCACCCAAAGCCTACAATTGAGCATGCATATATTTATATATAGGCATTGATTATATAAATACACATATACATATACACACACACACACATATAAACATATACTATTCTTAAGAGATTCTACCCCTAATCTTGTTTTTATGTTTGTGCATATTTCTTTTCTCTCTCTCTCTCTTAACTCCTCTACTTTACTTCTACCTGCTACCTTGCCCTCCTATCATGTAACCGACCCCACTCAAGCAATCCCTCCTTTACCCTCCAGTTCCCCTAAATCTAAACACCCTTTTGTATACTCCTTTGACCTATTCTGTCACCCTCCCCTCTAAAGCTCCCTCTCACCCTCCCATTCCCCTAAATCTAAACACCTTACTATACTCCCCTTTCAAAGAATTCCCTCACCCTCCCCTCTAAAGCTCCTTCTCATCCTCCAATTCCCTTAAATCTAAACACCCTACTATGCCCCCTTTTAACCTATTCCCTCACCCTCCCCTCTAAAGATCCCTTCTTTGTCCTCTCCCTTCCTCCTTATCCCCTTATAGTTTTATTTCATTTTTTTTAAATTTAGAAGACTTTTATACTCTTCTAGATATATTTGTATTTTCCCCTTTTAAACCCGTTGTTAATGAAAGTAGTTTGCCAGAAGTAATAGCCCTCCTCCACCATTTAATTCCTTTGTATTGGTTCTTCTTCTTGTACCTCATTTGTATAAGATAATTACTTTTAGTTGTTCTTGAATGGTTTTACTTTTTAAAGTCATATCATACTCAAGTTTACTCCTATCTTTCGTATAAACTACCAAATTGCTAGTAACAATCTTAGGTACAAGTTTTACATTTTTCACAAATAAAAGGTCAACATTCTATCCTTATTGAGTCCCTTATAATTGGTCATTGGTATGTACCTCATATTTCTCTTGGCTCTTATATGTCACATATTCTGTTGAGTTCAGGGTTTTGTTTTATTTTGCTTTTTTTTTTTAACAGAATCCTGAAAGTCTGACAATTGATCAAATGTGCACTATTTCTTCCATTCAAAATCATGCTTAGCTTTGCTGGATATGATATTTTCGGCCAGAGGCCTGGTTCTTTTGCTCTTCAATATAGAGCATTCCAAGACCTGTGGTCTTTTAGGGTTACCAATGCTAGATCTTCTGTGATTCTAATTGTGATACCATCATATGTAAATTGTGTTTTTCTTATTGTCATAATATTTCAGCCTTGATTTCGGGGTTTCTGTATTTAACTATAATATTCTTGTGACTTTTCCTTGTAGGATCTGCATTGGTAACTAAGGTGGGACTTTCTTACTGTTTTAGAATGATTAATTAAGTCTCTTTCATTGAGTCTTACTAGGTGCTAAACCCCAGGCCCACACTCTTTTACTACTAGGTGGAAAGCCCCAGGCCCAAACTCCTAATTACTACATGCTAAGCCTGCATGGTGCAAAGCCCTCATGGTCCTAAGGGGAGTTGCTAAGACCAGAGACAACAGTAGGCACCTAAGTTCTGGTTGCGCAGATGACATTCCATGTCATCCAAAGACTGTATAAAAAGAGAGAACAGAGCTATTTGGTTGAGGCTCTCATTACTCGAGGAGTGTTGGTGTGGGACTCTGGGCAGCCATTGTAAGAGTCTCCCAGCTCATCAAGCCAGATGTTGATAGTTTCTTGGGAACTGTATTTGGTCTGTTTATAATGTATGTTTGTAATTTGTTTGTATTTGCTCTGAAGTTCAGGGTGCTGGCTTTTTCCCCTGAACTAAGTGAATGATATTTGTATGTTGGATTGAAATAAGATTGTTAACCCTCTTACATTGCTTTCCTTAGTAAAGCAGATCAAAAGAACCTGTGCTGGAAGCATCCTTGTTGTTTGCCTTGTGTTGATCTTTCACTCCTACAACAGCTGCTAGCCAAATTGTTGCAACAGGATCTCTTTCAGGTGGTGATTGGTGAATCTTTTCTATTTCTACTTTCCCCTCTTGTTCTAATGCTTCAGGAAAATTTTCTTTAATTATTTCTTGTATTATTGTATTAATATTGTTTTTATCAGAACTTTCAGATAGTCCAATTACTCTTGTGTTTTCTCTTCTTCATCTGTTCTCTAGATCCATTTTTTTTTCTTATGAGATGTTTCACATTGTCTTCTATTTCTTCATTCTTAAGATATATATATATACATATATATACATATATATGTATATATATATATGTATATATATATATATGTATATATATATATATATATATATATGTATGTATGTATGTATTTCTTCATCTCTCATAACTTCACTGGCTTCCCCTTGCCCAATTCTGATTTTCAAAGAGTTATTTTCTTCCTTAAAATTCTGGATCTACTTTTCTAATTGGTTGACTTTCTTGTCATAATCTTATTTTTCTTGTGTTATTCTTATTTTTATTTTTAATTTTTCCCCACTCTCTCTCATTTAATTTTTCAAGTCTTTTTTAAGTTCTTCAGTGAATTCTTTTTGGGCAGGTGGCCATTTGACATTACTCTCTGGGATAGAAGAGGTTTTCTTTGTTTCAGTATGTCCTCCTCTGAAGACAAACCCTAGTCTTCTCTATTTCCATAATACCTCTCTATGGTTGGATTCTTTCTCCTGTGCATTTTTTTTTGGTAATTAATAATTTAGTTTTTATAATCACCTCTAGTCCTGGGGAATGGGGGATCCTCTCCCTTCTGACCTTGAACTCAAACCAAGACCTCCAGTGTCCTGTAAGTGCCCACAGTCAGTGTTGTCCCTGCCCCACTGCTTCTGCCCTCACCAGGTGTGTGCTGGTTCCTTCTGGCTCTGCCACTCTCTGCAGCACACCTGGGTCTGGTGTTCCTTATCAACAGAGGTTCCCTCAATCTTCCCCAGGTCAGAAGCCCAACTCCCCTCACTCTCCAGGGGATAAAAGTTCCTGTGACAGGCCTAGGTAGCCTCCCAAACTAGCTAACCCCAGGCCTTGCCGCTTGTTGTTTAAGAAGATTGCTGCTCCTTATTAAAGCAGACCCCTAGTCTGGAGGTGTTTACATTACACTGGGAGGAAAAACAGTCCTGGGATTTTTCTTCAGGTCTTCTCCAGTTGTCCCAAGAGTATTCCTGTTGTGCTCCACCCTTATTTGTTTTCACAGCTCTATTTTTGCCCAGAGGCATTATTTTATTTCTTTTGTGGAGGAAATCTTGAGAGCTTGAAATTTTTTGATGTACTCTACCATCTTCCCAGAATCCTCTCCTGACATTTTTGGTCATACCTTTCTAAGAAACCCTGAGCTTTGAATCATTCCAACTTTTTGCAGCCTTTACTCCTATTCATATGCTGATGAATGGAGATAAATGGAATGGAGTAAAAACAAAACAAACAAACAAAAAAAACTCCACTTTCAACTGGGTCTACTCCAATTTTTTCTTCCATAATCTCAACTGGGCCTCTCTGCAGCAAGGTAATTTTTTTTTAATTGGCCAAAGAAGTTGTATATTGCTGTCCATTTTTATGACAATAAAAATTAGTTTGTTTTATTACATTGTACAATCTGGATTTGATTTTATCATTATAAATCTTGACTTTTTCCACTTTGAAAGCCTCTTTTAAATAGGCTTGCTTCTAAGAAACATCCAATTACTAGGTAATCTTTTTTATACTTTTGTAATCCATTCACAATTTCACTCACCACAGTGGTGATTCCAAACCTTTTCATCTCTTCTCAAGCATCTCATTGGACCTTCTGCCCTTACATTTTCAATTAAAGATATCATTTTATATTTCACTAAAGAAATTTGGGTGATTCCCTGAGAACTCCCAATCCTTCCCTCCTCCTCATTTCACATGACTCAGATGTCATGTAACATCATGTAACACCCTATTAACACTTTCTTTACTCCTCTTTGCCAAGGCAAACTCTTGTGTATGTATCCTTCATACTGTTTCATCCATTCTTCACCATCACCTCTCCCTCTCACTCGAACCAATCTTCAATCTGCTTCTCTGTTGCCTATAAACACACCTATGCCTCCCATAGTCTAAATGCAACAATAAATACAACAACTACAACCACAATACCTCACTTGTCCCAAATAAACTCCTATGGATTGTGCTATTGTCTTTCCTCTCCTTTGTGACTAAACTTGAGAAAGCTGCATGCACTCAGAATCTCTGCTTGCTTCCTATTCCCTCACTCTTTTCTAAGCCTTCTACAGTCTGGTACATGACTTCATCATCCAATAGAAATTGTTCTTTCAAACTTACAAATGATCTCTTAATTCCTAAATCTAATGTCTTTCCCCACACCCTGCCAGTCCTGATCCTTCTTCACATCTCTGCAGCATTTGTACCATTTGTCCCTTTTTCCTCCTGGATACTCTTTCCTCTCTTGGTTTTCATGTTGTTGCTCTCTCCTAGTTTTCTTCCTATCTATATTTAATAAATGATTATTAAATGAGATAAATAATTAACTTATCCTACCCTTACACATATTTTCACCTAAAATAGTTGCAACAGGAAGTCTAATAGACAATTCACCACCCAAACAAGAACATACTTTTGGAATGATCAGGACATAAGTGCCTACTATGTGCCAAGTACTATGCTAAATGTTGGGAATATAAAAGAGACAAAAGATGTCTCCTGTCCTCAAGGAACTCACACTTTAATGAAAGATATAACAAGCAGACAAGTACGTACAAATTAGCTATATATAAGTAAGTAGGATATAAATAAAGGAAGGAAGGCGCATAATTAAAAGGAAAGGCTTCCTGTGGAATGTGATATCTTAGTTGGAAAGGGGAGGAAACCAGGGAAGCCAGTAAGTGGAGATGAGGAGGAAAAGCATTCTAAGCATTGAATTTAACTAAGAGAATTTCAAGAGACATTCAAGAAATGGAAAGGGTGGTAATTTCACTGGATTGAAAGGACTAAGTTATAAGAAGACTGGAAGTATAGAAGGGGGCTCAGCTATGAAGGGCTTTGATTATCAAGCAGAGGATATTGTATTTGATCCTGGAGGTGATAGGGAGCTACTGGAGTTTATTGAGTAGGGGAATTCCATGGTCAAACTTGGGCTTTAGGAAAATCATTTTGATAGCTGGATGGAGGGTGAATTGAAGTGAGGAGAAACTTGAGGAAGGCAGATTCACCAGCCGGTTATTGCAGTAACCCAGGCGTGAGATAATGGGGACCTGCACCAAAGGAGTTACAGATTCAGGTGAGAGAAGAAGGCATATTTGAATAATGTTGCAAAGATGAAATTGATGACCTTGGAGATAGATTGGATATTGGAGGGAGGGAGGGAGGAACAAGATAATGTGAAGGTGAGGATGTTACTTAAGTTGTGAATCCAAAGACAGAGTTGCTTTTGACAATATTCGGGAAGTTAGGGGAGAGGAAGGTTAGGGAGAAAAGTAATGAATGCAGTTTTGGACATATTGAGCTTAAGATATGTATTGGACTTCCAGTTTCAGATGTCTGAAAGGCACCTGGAGATATGAAATTGGAGGTGAACCCAGAAGTTAGGGTAAGATATGTAGATTTGAGAATCAGCTGCATAAGTTTGGTAATTAAATCCATGGGAACCAATGGGCTCAGGTCAGAACCCTGTGGGACATTTGCAGTTAGAGGGTATGATCTGGATGATTATCCAGCAAAGAAGACATAGAAGAAACAGTCAGGTAGGAGGAGAACCAGGAAATATAAGTATTCTAAAAACTTAGCGAAAAGAGTATCAAGGAAGACAGAGGATGATCAAAAGTGTCAGAGGCTACAGACAAGTTGAGGAGAATGAGGATTGAGAAGAGTCCATTGAATTTCAAAGTTAAGAGATTACTGGTAAATTTGGAAAGACAAATTTCAGGGGAATGATGAGGTTGGAAGACAAAATTTAAGGGATTAAAAGGGGAACAAGAGGAGAGAAAATTAAGGCTATCTCTTTTAGACAGTTTTCTCAAGAAGTTTAGCCACAAAAGGTAGAAGAGATATCAGACAATAATTAGATGGAAGAAAAAAAGGTGAGGGTTTGTTGAATGTGTGGGAGAAATGGGCATATTTGTAAGCAGTAGGGAAGGATCCAGTAGCAGAGAGAGATAAAAATAAGTGATAGATTGGGGATGATGAAGGTTGTAATCTCTTGGATGGGATAAAATTGAATAGGAATTCTTATGCAGGTAGAAGGGTTAACCTTGGTAAAGGTTACCTCTTCATGTGAGACTGGATTGAAAGAAGAGATGGCGTCAGATGATATATGAGCATTATAAGGAAGAGGAGAAAAGAGGCAGCTCATGGAAAATGGCTTCAAATTTTTTTCCTGTAAAATATAATGTAAGTTTTTCAGCTTAGCTATTGGAGGGGAAGAGGAGCCATGGGTGGTTTGAGGATGATAAAAAGGGTTTGGAAGAGTTACTGTGGAGAATGGGAAAGTAAATTGATAAGGGAGGTGTAGCAGGCTCACCTAATAGCAGTGAGTATCCAGTTGAGGCTGTGTAACATAAATTTGCAGTGGACCTAATAAAAATGGTCGCAAGATTTTCTCCACCTCCATTCAGCTGCATGTGTAACAGGGAAGGTGAAGGATCGTGAGAGTAATCCAAGGCTGAAGCTTGGCAGGGAATAATCAGTAATATATTAAGCGGTGCAGAGACTCAAAAAAAGAGGATGGTATAGAGTTGAACTGGTTCATAAGTGGTCAACATGGGGAAAAAAGGAGAGATTGGCTGGTGCAGGGATGATGGCCTGGGAGAGAACTGAATGGTCAAAGGATCTGAAGTCACAGTGTTGAAAAAGAGTAGAGTTTCTTAAGGGGAAACAGAGACAGAGGAAGAAAGTCACTGGACTATGGTCAGATAAGGAAATTTCAGTATTCTTGAACATGGAGGTAATGCAATTGTGGGTGATGGGAAAATCAAGGGTTTGACCATAATTGTGTGTGGCTGAGGTGAAATCAAGGAGTATGTTATAAGCAGTGAGTAGTTTGAGGTTTATGATATATTAATATCCTCTATGCACTCACATGCCAGCAAATTATCCTGTTTGCTGATACTTGTACATAACAATCCATCTCGTAAATCTGTGTCCTTAACACATGTCCCATGTTTCTAGAATGCTCCTTCTTTTCACCTATGCCTCTTAGAATCCCTAGATTCTTTCAGATATCAACTGAGGGTCCCTCGCATATGAGCCCTTTTGTTATCACTTTGGATTCTTAGTGGGCCAATCCTCACATACAAATACATTTGATATATCTATGTGTTATATATTCACATGCTATAACATGTAACATCCTTGAAGGTAGGGGGCATTTATTTTTGTCTTTGTTTCTATAACACCTAACAGTGCCTGACACAAGTAGGCACTTGAAAAATGCTTGCTTGATTGTTTGATTATCCATGCCAGGCCAGAGGCAAGGAGCCCTTGTCTAACTATCCCATATATTAACTGTTTGGTACATGAAAGTGCCAATAGGACAGCTTTACCTGCCTTGAAGAACTGAGCTATTGCTCTCATTCCCAGCAAAAAGCAAGCTTATTGATTCTTGATAAAAGGCTTGTTGAAGCATAAAACCACAGCTTATACAAAGTCATCCAGTCCAGCTCATACCTGAGCAGGAAGGGCACCACCATTGTCTGATCCTGTTTGAACTGTTAATCTACCTGTTTTCTGGCCCAGACCAAGGAATATTACACTGCTGCCTTCTTCTTTTTGTCTTGTGGCTCTCTGAGTATTTCTAACCCTGTCTGGTTTTAGAGCTCACTCTTTCGTTAATGCTTTAGTTATCGCACTATGACTGGATTTTGGTTTGTGTCTGCCATCCAGGCAGCAACTATCTAGTCTTGCTATCACCTGCCACATAAGCAGAGCTGAACCTTGCCCCTTTTCTTCACAGCCAAGGAAAGGAACCAGTCAGCAGCACCTGTGAAGCTACCCCACCTTTCTGCTTCAGGCCTATTCCTAGCACAGTGCATTCCACATAAGAGGCCCTTGATTAAAATGTGTTGATTGACTGACTAATTTCTTAATAGACTCTGATAGCTAAGACAATGATGAACAAAAAACATTCTAACACCAGACTTAATATTCTTAATGCCTTTTCTCTACCATTTTGGGTAGGAAAGATATAGGGGAAGTGAAATAACTTTTAGGTTGGAAAAGTTGGATGAGGAAAAAAAATATTCATTGGTATTAGGGCTATTATTTGAACTAATTCTTTAGAAACATGTCACATACCCAATAAAAAAATCAGCAAACACATCTTGTTGGCATTTTGGTCCTAAAGCCAATGTTATAAAAATGAATATAGTTATAAAAAGAAATATAAGCATTGACTCTGTGTGCATTCTAGAATTTTAGAAATGTCCTCTATCCATAGCATATCCCCGAAATGTTTTCCTCTAGTGAGAGAGCAATCTTTCCAAAAAAGGGAAAAAAAGAAAAGAAAAAGAATCAATGTTATATAACTGAGCATATAAATGGTTTTTAGATAAATTGCTAGTTTGATGATCTCATTGATTTGGGCATTACCAGCCATGCTGCAGATCTAAACCCATCACACCTAATTTTCTATGATTTTTGTCTGTGTCTTTCCATAAATCCTCTCTATATGACTCCCAACCCAACCCTACAGGCCTTCCTCTATATCTTTTAACATTCTGACAAAAGTACCAAAACAGTACTCAGGCTGTCTGTCCTAACCTTCGGCCATCAACATAATGGGCCCGTCTCTTTCTCTAAGAGTGTATTTCATGAATGATACAGTTCAACATTCAAGTGCTGCCTACTGAGGCCCACCATATGCCTCTCCATTTCTCTTTATATTATTTATAGGTTTGTATCCTGAGGGGTTATTTTCCATGTTTCCCAGTCATATAGAATCAATAGGCATCATAATGATGCACTTTTGCCTCAAGGTGCCGCTCAAGATCCTTTAAAGGGTATTACAACTTTCTCTCAGTCAGTCAACTGGCATTTATTAAGTTCCTTCTACATACCAGGCATTGTGCTGAATGCAACCCAATCCATTCCCTTTCTTCCACTGAATTTCAGGACAAGCTCACTTTCCATCTTTAATATCTCTCCAAGATAGATGCACTTGTACAGCAACTCAATGGTCTTACTACCAAACTAAGAAACAGTCACTTTTTCATTTCCTTTTATTGATTGCTAGGCCAAGCTATTTTGACTGGTCATGAATTTTAATGAAGAAGACCCTACAGTATCCTGGGACTTGATACAATCAGTAAAATCTTCTTCTCCAATAGGAGTTTGGAGGACTTCACTATCTATAGGGTATCTCAATCTCTCAGCTATCTCAGCTTAGAAACTTGAAGTCTGAACACATGAATGTTGCCTCCTGAGAGCCTTAGCTCAGACATTGTTGTGAATCTCTGCAAGTCTACTCCCAGCCTTGATACCCCTTCTAACTCTAATCTCTTCCAGCTAGTTACCCACCTTCAATTGCTGACTATCCATTATGGACATTAAAACTTGAGTTCATTTAAATTTTTAAGGGTACCTATATATACAGAGATGGCTTTTGGCAAAACTTTGAGTAAGTGTGTTTTGCATTTCCCTTTCTGTGTCTTCCTCCCTCCTCTTTTTGACTCTTTCAAAAGTCGACTAGCAATGTCTTAGTTACCCCAAATTCAGTGCTATAATGCTCACTTGGGCCTACTGTCCCTAGCATTTCTTAGCTTATACTTTTTTTTCTTCTATAGACTTTTGTGTGAACATAATTGTGGTCCCTAAGAGCCTTTCTTTTCTGAGCTGCAGTTTGAAGAACATGGGAACATGATGCAGAGATGTCCTCTCCCTTCTTTAGTCAGAGGACATGCATCTTTCAGTATGAAAAACAAAACAAAACAAAAAACAGTGCACATTTTCTTTAATTAAATTCACCTGGCCTTTCATTTTAATGTAACACATAAAAATGTCGCACATAGGATCATAGAGCTAGAGCTGAGAGGGATATTACAGACCATCAGTACCAACTCCCTCATTCTACCAACGAGAAAATGTTTTATATAATAGGAGCAGTGAGCTAAGAAATATTACAGACTTACATAAAGCAACATTTCCATTTCCAGGTAAAATATCTTAATTGTACCTGCTTTTCAATCCAGAACAAAAACAAAGTAACAAAATATGAATGTCCCTTACCCCTCACACTAGAAATTCTTCAAAGTGCAAGCAAATCCCCGAGCCTTCAGTTTAAACCCACTTACTCTTGTTCTATACGCACAGAAAACGGAGGTTAAGCAGCCACTATCTCCTGTATAATAACTCTTCATATAGTTGAAAATCATTATTAACTCACATCTCCACCTCTTCTTCCCCAGGATAAGTGAACTCAGCTCATTTAACCTTTCTAAATAGATCTTGTTTTCCAACTCTTTAATCATCTTTGTGACTTGTCTCTGAATTTTCTTCATTCGAATTCTGGCTCTTAATTGGAGGCCTTAAATTGGATTCAGTAAAGTGTCTTCTGACCAATACTTAGTTTAATATGAGTATTAACTAAGAGCTGTAACAGAGGAACAGGAATGGAGAAAGCAGAGGACCATTTATATACCCCGGAATTGTGCTGCTTTTTAAGCCAGTAGCACTTCATTGGTAATGGACTTACCTTTCATATTCTGTGTCCTTCATTCAGATCTTCCTGTCATATATCTACATGTCTATGTGTGTATATATATATACATATATATATATATGTATGTGTATGCATATAGGTATGTATTTGTATATATGAGAGATCTTTCTATTATATACTTATATATCTATGTGTATATCTATATATACACATATATGAGAGATCTTTCTCTCATGTCTGATATATCTATTATATATAATATATATAGAGAGATCCTTATCTTATATTTATATACCTATTTTTGTATATATGTATATACATAAGATGTATATATGTGTATACGTAAGATGTATATATGTATAGGAGACCTCTTTCTATTGTATATCACTGTATATGTACATACATATAGAGTTCTCTATCATATATGATGAGAGATATGTGACATTTGTATCTTGATATAACATATACATTGAGAGAATTATGTAAATACGTGTATATTTGTATATATGCATGCACACATTGTCATATCTAAATCAGTCTTTTCCATGTTGTTTTTTGTAGAGTTCATCTCCTGAAATCTGTATCTATACACATAATGTGATGTAGACAAATAAGTCAATTATCCTAATAATTTCAGCAAGACAATAATCTGTTTTTATTCCTATTATTCAGAGATATAAAGCAAAGGTGTTTGGAATTTTAATTACATAGTAATTGTACTGCCTATTTCATTTCGCCTATTTACTGACAGTGTAATTATACTATGTTTCCATAGCATCATCCAACGACCCTCAGGTTTAGTGTGGCTGTTAGAGAGAGGTAACCATGAGATATATAGCCAGAAACCCCAATCAATGCATTATATTATTGATATGCCTATTAGGGACACAAAAATCGAATGGCAAAAACCATGTGAATAAGGTGTGAAACAGTATAAATAACAAGAAAAGGAAGTAAATACTGTAACACTCCATGTACCCATACGCAAGGGCCACAGATCCCCAGTTTCATGAGAATTATAGTATAATAGTTGTTTAATTCTCCTAAATTACCCAGCATAGTGGGGTCATGTTTTCACTCATGGCTGAAGTAGTAGAAGCAAGAAGTACAGTGCCATTTGCTATCTAGAATATTTCCTGGGAGTCCCTCAAAGGATTCTAGAAAATAGCTTAAAGTTTCAGCTCTACTATCATTATCACGGTGAGCATTGGGATGCAGAAAGCCATTAGCACCATCCTTGTTGGTATCTTGTCTCTATCATCTAACCATATTGCCTTGTCTTGTTGCTCACATTTGCTCAACCCTCTTGTCTATTATAGCCCGGTTTTTCTTCCTCCCCTTTCCAAGTTCTGATCTCAGTGCTTTGCTCTGCCTCTATCTATTTTCTCTTTCCACACACCTACCATATAATTTGCCCCTATCAAGTTTGCACTGCCTAACACAGTCCTCAAATTTAACACAACCCTCCCTGCCTTCCTATTCTGCTCCTCTTAAAGAATTCCATTATGAGATCTCTCTCCAAAAAAAGTAGTAATTTAGCAATCTCATCACTGTGGGCAGTTAAAAGTCACACTAGAGGCAATCCGTTAATAGTATCGACCAGAGGTGTTAAACAATGTGGCCAACAGCTACATGTAGCCCACAACACTTCCAAGTATGTTTCGAACTAGATTAAAATGCAATTGGGAAATATTTAATGAAATAAATAAAAAAACATAATAATACATAATGTAACATTTTAAAGCTAAGTCAGTATATGGCCCAAGGGACATAAGGATTATTAAATAGTGGCCCATGTTTCTATTTGAGTTTGATTACAGTGACATAGAGAATCACTGCCCATTTCATATTTCTTACAAAACATTTGTTTCTGTGTGCTTTCCCTTGTTGCTCAGAAATGTTACAACCTTTGTAAACCAACTGGATTGTCACACGTGTACAGCAAAGTATCATAAACACTTCTGATACCATGACTATAACCCCATATGCCTCCACATATCTGTTTCCTTTCAAAAAATAATAGATTTATTTAGAAACGCATTTCCAATCTCTTTCCCAAATATTTTTCTCTATCTGTCATGTTTCCCAAAGATATATTGATCAGTATAGTGTATAATCTGTGGAGCTTCAAAATTTACAGAGCATTCAACCCCTCCAAAAAGTAAATAGCCACATATTGCAGATGAGAAAACTTCAGCTCAGAGAGGGTAAGGGGTTTCCCCAAGGTCACAAAGGTAATAAGTGATGGAACTAGGATTTGAACTCAGATCTCTTGTAACTCCATGTCCAATTATCTTTCCACAATAGCACATTAACTATAATTGATGCAAATGATTTTATAGAAAAAAAGAATCTAAAGTCACTGGATAAAAAGAATATAAACTAGAGCCTTTGGATATATTTGCACATGGGCTGCTAGATTTTGCCACTTATAAGTTTCTGCTTATTAAACAAAATACTCACAAAGTGATGTCTTTCTCTTTGTATTTGTATTTCCAGAGCTTATCACAGTGCTTGGCACATGAACTAAATTATTGTTGACTTGATGTAATACTCAAGAAACATGTAGCCTATTAGTGAGGGTTACAGTATGGTTCAATAGATAGACCCTTGGCCCTAAATCTAAAAGACCTGGTTCAAATCATACCTGGGGGGCTAATTACTGGTTTGTAGCACATTGATCAAGTTGTTCAAAGTCCCCTAGGCCTTTGTTTTTTCACTTGTCAAATAAAGGCATTGGATTTGATGACCTCCCATCTTCCTTTAAGCTCTGAGTCTATAAATCATATTATTTCACCATTAATTAATAACTCCAGTAATGGTTGATCAAAATTCATCAATGAATGCTTGCGTAATATCCTTTTTGTTGTCGATTAGCCATGCTATTCTGGAAAAAAAAACACAAAATAAAGTAAAAACAACCTATGGAGGAGTACCAATGTGAAGTTGTCTTCATATCAACCTTGAAAATTAAGCCTATGGACAGACAATACATATTTGAACTCAGGGATCATGGTTCACTTTTTGTGTATCTTCTTATCCAAGTCACCCTACCTCCAAGTCTCTGTTTTCCCTGCAAAGTAGGCTTATCACTTATGCCCTCCTTCATAAACCACTTTAAGATCCTCAGATGAAGGAAGAGAGCCCTGACCTATCAAAAAGCCAAATCAGAAATAGTTTCTGAATTGATTTTCTATGTTCCTGTGACCAAACTGCTTTTTGTTAGTTCCACTGACATTAGTGCTAAATATATAAATGCAGTTGTTTTTGTTTTAACCCTAAGCTCACCCCAGAGAGACTAACATACAATGCAAGAAGGAAAGAAAATTTTAAAAATGAAAAAAAACATCTCTCATTTTACTCCCATAATAACCTGACCCTATGACCCAAGTTACTCCATTTTCCAAAGTCAGCAGATCTCTTGCCCCTTTCAAACATTTACCTCCACAGTTTCTTAAAATATTGCCTGCTATTTAAATCACACAATAATGGATGACTCCCTCCTTAAAGAGCCAAACGAGAAACAAGATTTAATACCATGACTGTATTTCCTTCCAAGGCCCAAGGCCTACAAACTCTTCCATTTTCAGGTCTGGCCTCTGCTAAACAAGATGTCTGATTTTTGTCCCTGCAGAGGGCAACAGAGAGCCATGCTATTGGTCAAGAGAGCTGATTTGCACCCTAATGGAACAGACTATGGTGCTCTGGCTTTCAGACATTTGTGAGGCTTTAACATCTAGTCAGAATCATGTGAGTCAGTCTGAGCTAAATGATCTTTTCTCCTGATTTAACAAACAGGGTGCTGAACTGCTGGGTTATGGCACTGACTTTTTTTGGCTCTCTTCTCTTTATGGCAACAGGCCTGATTGTTAGTACATTTTGGTCAAGCAAATATATACTCTGTGTGTATATGTGTGTGTATTTAAATAGAAATCTATAATCTCTGAAATTAATAAAGTATTGTAATTTTCTCTCTGATACACATTAACTTTTCCTCCTCAAAGTCTCCTTTAACAGGCTATTGTTAGAAGCTACTATAAAATCCTAATCAACACATTAATGCCCACTATATATCAAGGGTTCTTAATCTAGGGTTACCAATTTTTTTTGTTTTAATTTTGACGACTATATTTTAATACAAGGGGTTTTCTTTGTAACTGTGTGTTTTATACTTTGAATTTAAAAACATTATTTTAAGAAGGGGTCCATGGAACTCACCAGATTGCCAAAAGGGTTCACAAAAAAGGTTACTAATCCCTGCTATAGACAGAGGTAAATTTTACTTGGGAAAAGTTCAAGAAAAATACCATTACACTTTCAGATTCTGTTTCTTGAAGCTAGAAAATCAGGAGTTGATTTTTCATATATACATATATATCTGTACTCTAGATCTCATATATGCACATACATACATATATATATATATATATATATCTTAAAAAAAGTGTCTTAAGTCACTATGTATGGAATAGCTATAGAATCACAGTGTCATACTTTAATCCAATGGCATTTCATTGGAATGCTGTGTTAGGCTTCAATGATATGGAATTTCCTTATAAAAGACACCACTTTTTCTAGTCAGTCAGAGGTTTACAGCTATGAACTGTTAGATATATTAGAGACCATCTTTTTCTAGCCCTTCTAATTTTCCAGATGAGGAAACTGAGACTGAGGGAGGTTAAAGCCAGAGAGGTAGTCGGTGACACGGTGGGTAGAGTGCTGGACTTATAGTCATGACGAATTGAGTTCAAACCCTCCTCTGACACTTACTAGCTGCATCACTCTTGGCAAGTCATTTAGCCAATCTCGATCTCATCTATAAAATGGTGAAAATAATCCCACCTGCCTCACAGTTTTATTGTGAGAATGAAATGAGATAATTTATCTCATCTACCATATGTTATATCATTTAATTCAGTTTTGCCAACTATCCTAAAGTGCTCTACATGAGCTAGTGATGATGATGATGATGATGATGTGACTTACACAAGGTCAGACAAGTGGTAAGAATAAAAAATGGCATATAAATCTCGGTCTCCTAATTACCTGCCCTCCAGCCATCTCCTCCCCAACTTTACCACCTACACCAGAAATCATGCCCCTGAGATTTCCATCCTTCCACCTCTTGCTGCCCTGTAGCACCATTGTCCTAATTGGTGACTTCCCCTCCTGGGCCACTATTTCAAGTAAGCCGCACTCATACTTCATTACTCTTTCTGCCCTCTGTCATCTGCTTCACAGCCTGGCCAACTCTCTTGCTATTCAAACCAGAAATGGTATTCTAGGCTTTCTATCCTTTCAGTTCTGAGACATCCACCCTGTGGACTTGCTGTCCTGACTGATGATTGCCTCTCCTATACCAATGTTTTAGGAAAAAAACAAGTCATGCTCTACTTCATTACCTACCCTCCACAGTACTGTCATCTGTCTTGATGCCACACATATCTTTTCTACTTTACCATCCCCCATATCTAGTTTTAGATACACGAACCATGACGCAATCCATTCCCCCCACCCCTGAAATGACACATGTCAATTTATTGTCCTATGACCCCACTTACCATTCCTCTAGCTTTCTGACCTGTCACCCTGCACAGTATATATGTTGTCTCATCCACTAGAATGCAATTCTTTGATGGCAATATTGTCTTTGAATTTGTATTTTTGACCCCAGAACTTAGCAGGCACAAAGTAAGGATTTCAGAAATGCATCCATCATTCATTTATTCAAGAGTCAATGGTCTTTTCACTCTACCACACTACTTATAGGCAAGCAATCAACACATCAAATTAACACTAATTTATTAAACATCTATCATGTTCCAAGCACTGTGCTAGGCACTTGAAATATGAAAACAAAAATGAAATGATACCTATTCTCAATCTAGTCCTAACAGAGTATTGTTGTAGCAAACTTCCTCAATTGAGTCCAAGATAGGAATGTCTTATACCACATTTCACTGTAAAATGATTCATTTTCTAGCCAGACTCAGCTATATTTAATTTTCCTATCTGAAGTTTCCTAGTATACATTCTTTATGGCCATTTATAGCCCAGTTACTTGCCTAGAGGATGACATTTTCCTCTTCTAAGTCTCTTCATTAATATGAACTCATCCCAACAGTAGTAACATTCAGAGAGCAGGAAGACCTTCATGGGTTCACCCCTCAGTTGTGTGAATCAGGTATCTCAAATTTCTGTTAAAAGATTATTCTGGCAACTTCTAGAGACAAGGAAAAAAGATAACATATCAGCATCCAAGGAAATAAAACAGTAAACCCTCAATAAAGTATGATATGTCTCCAGTTTTCTGTCTTTCCTCTCCCACTAGTTACCAGTTGGCAAATACTTTTAATGGAACACATTCTTCTTGCTAGATTTTCTTACTATCCTTAGGAAAAATCCCTTCCAGAAGAAATGCATGGATTCCATTATAACCCCGGTTTCTGTAGCCTGTGAGAGTACTGTACTTCCCCTGAAAAACCTGTTTACTATTAGGCAATGATGGCAGCTCAGAAATGTATTCACACACAGGTACATAGGATGAGGCCAGCTCTTATTATCACTCAAACCCATGGCAATTTGATTAGTTCAGCACCCACCTACCTCTAAATTCTTCCAGCATGATTGATAAATACAGACAGAGACCTTGAAGGAGCTTTACTCTTCAACATTCACATTATGCAAGACTTTTTTTCCCTTTGCAACCAAGCCAAAAGCAATGACCAAAATAAACCCATAGTCTCACAATACACAGTTGCCAATCACCAAGATCACTGTCATCAAAGTTCAGTGGTAGAATGGATCCAGACACAAACTATCACCTCTATTACTTTATTCCTCAGGGACATGCCCAGAGACTTGCCACCTCTGATTTGCCATCAGATGTAATGAAAATGGGAGGTCTTTTGGGAATCAGAGAGTACATTTCAGGAAATGGTATGTTATAGTATAATTTCAGATCTCTGGAATTCAAGAGAGGGTTCCATTTGTAAATCTGACAGTAACGTTGTGGGTAACCTTGGGTAAGTTACATAATGCCTCTGTGCCTCAGTTTCCTCATGTGCAAGTAAAAGAAGCTAGCATAGTTTATCTTAAAGATGCCCTCCAGCTCTAATATTCTATGGTTTTATGAATCTCAGCAAAATTTTCTCCCTACCTTACTTCCTTATACCCATAGGTACATACATGTATATTTGTGCACACGTGTGTATATGTGTATGCACGCACATACCTGCACACACACACACACACACACACACACACACATACACACCCGGTTCTCTTTGGAGGTGACAATAGAAAGTTACCTAAGCACAGAAATAGCTTAAAACCCTTATCTTTGGGAGTTGCAATAGACTTATTTTATCCTATTAATTGACATCATGTCAGTAAATGGAAACTGATTATCCAAAGCAATAATAAAGATAAAATAAATGAATTGGTTGAAATATCTGGAATTATTTATATTTGGTAGCTGCTTTACATCATATCCTCCATCCTTTCCCCTTTTTCTTCTTTCCTCTTTTCCTCTTTCTTCTCTAATTCTTTTATTTTCATTTGTCTACCACATAAAAGCCAATGAAACACTTTTATGTGGGAAAATAGAAGAGACTTCCAGAGACATTTTCCAAAGCTCTTCCAATATACCCCAGGACACCAGAATTCTGTTGGCATCTATGAGGTGAAAGGAGATGGAAAGGACCTGACTGTTGGATAAAGTTGTGACATTGTTGGTCACCAACTCCTATTAAGTCTTGAACCAAGTTCATAGATGAGTGACAGTATAAGGTCTCTCCTAACATTGTCTCCTTATGGTTGTCCAGCTGGGACAATACTACCCTCCTTCCTGCTTGAGGGGTAATAAGGCAGAAAGGAACAAAACTCCATTTGGAAGTTCCATTCTTATTCTAGGAGTTTCCAGAGATAAATATGATGGTAGGTCAAAGACTAAGAAAGCTTTGCTAAAGTGGCATCTCATTTACCCTTGGCATCATACCCCATATACTTACTGACTTAGACATTTAATCTTTGAGGGTACAGGAACAACCTCAGCCAAATGAAAGGCATGGTGTTTTGGCAAGCCCTGACCTAGGTTAGGAGATTGCTTTGGGAAGACTTGCTTTAGTAACACATAGTGACATCCTGAACAGCCCACCCACATATCTCAGAATAGTCTCTCACATATCCAGAATAACACCCTAGAAATACTCATACCCAGACCTTACGTAAGAACTCCCTTGGAAGACTGAGTCAATGTGTTAGTAATATTCCTCCTCACCTCTAGCCATTGGACTCCCCAGCTCGCACAGCAGTTTTTCTTTGACCTCACACCCTCCCTAGTTCTTCCTTTTCAAAATGATAGTGTACTTTAGACAAAAGAGCTGTGTTATACCAACCTCCCCAAGGCAGGTAATATTACTACTGCTCCAAAGCAATGTTGAAGTCTCTTAGACACCATAGTTCAGATTTATTGACTACTTTTCAACTCAACAAAGTTTCACTAAAGGGCAAAATAAACAAGCTTTGGGAAAATACATCAAGCATTGCTGCCTTCAAAGAAATCTGGCAGCCAGCCCTCTGTGTGACCATATGTATAGTTGTGATTGGTGAGCACAGGACAGTACATTTCATGGGCTTCTAGAATAACAGCATAGATTTGGAGGCGAAAGGGACCTTAGAAATTCATCTACTCCAAACCACTCATTTTACTTATAAGCCAATTAAGGCCTAGAAGAGTTATATATGAAAGAACTTCATGTATGCATGTATGATCATGCAGTGAAGAGAGTGATGGACCTGAAGTCCTTAAGACTTGGGTTCAAATCAGTCCTAAAAGATTTATTGGCTTTGTGATCCTGGATAAGTCACTTAATCCCTGTCTACCTCAGTTTCTTCCTCTGTAAAAATAGGTTTAATAATAGCACGTACTTTCCAGAGTTGTGAAACTCATGTGAGATAATATTTGTAAAGAGTTTTGCAAACCTAAAATCAGTATTTAAATACATTAAATAAATACTATGACTTGCCCGAGGTCAGACAGGTAATAAGTGATGGAAGATTTAAAACCAAACCCTCTGACTTTCTACAGATTTCTATTGACTTAGATCCTCTCATAATTTATTGCGGGTGGGGGGGAGGGGAATGGACATTCACCTAGATCTCCATCTTCTTCACTGCTCCTTATATTGGAATCCTATGGCAGCATCCCCCACTCTTTGTCCTTTATTCCAGTCTGCGATTAAGAGATGGCCCTTCTCCTAACCAAGAACAGGTTCTATGAATGTCCCTTTTATCTCATCCCATCTTGGTTTCTCTACCAGATTGTCCCTGCAACTTTTTTTCATCTCTAATCTTCAGATTTCTGTCTCTGCTACCTATAAATACATCCATTATCTCCTGCCTCCTAGAAAATAAAAGCTTCCCTAGATTCCAGAATCTTTGTTTTCATCCTATTCCCTTTTCTCCTCTAACTTCTTGAAAGAAGCATCTTTATTCAGTGCTCACATTTCCTTTTATCATATTGTCACACAATTGCAATATCAACCTAATCATTTCTCTGCACTTGTCAATCCATAGTTCAGAAAGCCACCACAGTGATTTTCTGATCATTTTACCCCTCTACTCATTAAACTTCAGTACTTCCCTATAACCTTAAGGAGCAAATATAAATAATGTTTGGTACTTAAAGCTCCTCATATTCTGCCCACTTTTTGCTTTTCCAGTCTTTCAACAAGATTACTCCACTCCATGAACTCTAAGGTTGACCTATACAGGCCTATTTGTTATTTCTCACAAGAAATGCTACATTTCCTACTGCTTTACCTTTTCAATGGCTGTCCTCCACACCAAGAATATTCTCCTGTCTTATTTATTCCTCTTAGAATAACTGGTTCCCATCAATATTCAGCTCAATTACCATCTTCTACTATAAGACATCCCTCATCATGCTCCCAGCTGCTACTGGTACCTTCCCTCCTCTAATAAACTTCATTTTATTTAGATTATGTGTGTGTGCATATGTATATACACACATGAGTATGTGCAAAGTATATATGTATATGTGCATGTATGTGTATTTCCACCACACAAGTCTCTATAGAGGTGTCCACTTACGTCTGTTTAGATGACAGTCATGGGGAGATATTACTGGATAACACTGGAATCTTGTTACAATTTTCCAAAAGAGACTATCTGGAAGGGAGCAGAATTTTGACTCTACTAGGCTGGTTGCTCTCCTGTCCCTAGAGAGGAGGTAGGCAAAAAGAATTATATCCCTCTGCCCTTTCAAATATTGCTTATCTAGAAGAATATGTGTGTGTGTGTGTGTGTTCCAGTTGCTTCCCTTGTTGCTCTCTCTTAAAAGAGGAGTATGGCCTATATTCAAGGCTTGATTTGTTCCCACAAAATGCTAGTTACACTAAAGTCCATCACAATCAATGAATAGCAAACAAGTCCATTTATCCAAGCAAATAGCAAACAGAAACCAGAAAAGTCACATGATATGGATTTATATCAATTAGAATACGACAAAAAAGTACAGTGAATTAGCTCTTTAATTGGGAGAGAGACACAGAGAGAGGGAGAAATAGAGAGAGAGAGGGAGAGAAAGAGAGAGAGAAAGAGAGAGAATAATACTGATTTTTCCCAAGATGTTTGCCTTCCCAATTATTTTCTCTTTCCTTCTGGATATTTTGCCAAATAACATTTAACCACATATATTGTCTGAAAGCAGAAAGCAGAAAGGTCGGTCTCTGTTCTCCCAAGTTTTGATGCCGATTCTGCCCCTCAGAAAGACACATAAATCTGTACTAGTGAGGAAAATCTTATGCAAATGATACAAGTTTGAACGTTGATTTACAATTAAGTATAAAAATATATGTGTGTATAGTCATTTGCATAAGATTTTATATATATATATATATATATATACATACATGATGCACACACATACATATCTCTTAATTGTTATCTTTCTGTTTACCTATGTACGTGTTTTCTCCCCACTACCCTCTATTAGAATATAAGTTCCTTCAGGTCAGGGAGTATTTCAGCCTTTCTAGCTGAATGCTATGTCTTATTCTGTCTCTTACCTAATAAGCACCTTAAGGTCAGGGGCTGTGTGTGTGTGTGTGTGTGTGTATGTGTATGTATGTGTATATATGTGTGTATACGTGTGTATGTGTGTGTGTATGTATGTGTATATATGTGTGTATATGTGTGTATGTGTATACATACACACATATATAATATATATGTATCTATTATGTATATACCAGTATTGTAGTACAGAGCACCTAGCATTACTGTGTGCCATACACACAGTGTAAAATAAATGTTTTATTATTTTAGTTGAATTTTTTGAATCAGTTTCTCTTAGTCCTATGTACACTAGTATCTGCAAATTTGGTGAATTACCAGGTTTCTAATTGTCTGAGATCTTTCTTCAACTTTGTTCTGCATTCACTTTCTTGTTCTTATGCAGGTCAATCATACATATAAGACTCAGGGTATAAGTAAAACATCTTAAATCAAAAAAAGAAGGATATCTTTCCTAGAAGAATTACTGGGGGGAGTAGAAACATTTGATGTCTTAGGTGCTGGGAAAAGATCATTCATTAATTTAAATCTTGGAACTTGAGAGCCCTTTGAAAGCAGTCAAAGCACAGAAAGAATCATTAATTACCTCCCTCCCCCCCCCCCGCCTTTCCATTTGAGATGGAAGAGCATGACTTCTAGTTCTACCAGAAGAAGATCATTTTTTAATGGGATTAGGTGATGTCATGAAGATGTCTTGGGAATAGTTATTATTTTACATAAATGAAGCAAGAGAAAAACCTCCCAGTTGGAGTTAGGTCAAGAAGAATGTGGTTGGTGGAAGACACAGGAAAGGACAGAATTGATTCTTTGAGAAAGGGGTCTTTGTCTTCTTCATCTTTGAAGTAGAAGTTGTGTCTCTTAGCATGGCACATTGTACAAAGTAGGGACTCAAGTCATTTTTATATAATTGAATGACCTCAAATTAAAAAAATGCTTTTGAGGTATTTACCATATGATGCTTGTTATCATCAAGTAACTAAAAATAACTAATGACTAAGCTTGACCCCAAAGACGAAATATGAATAAATGTCCCTCCTCCTTTGTAGAGGAGAAGGACTATGGGTATGGAACATTGTATACACTTTTGCACATTCATGATGTGTTGCTTAATTTTGCTGAACTTTTTTTTTAATCTCTGGAATTCTTTGGAATAAGATATAGCTCTGAATGGGGGGAGGGAAAGGATGTATCAGGAACTGAAGAAAAGGTAAAAACAAAAGTTAACAATAAAAAATTTAAATAAAGGGGCAGATAATAATGACAGAGAGACAGAAATTAAGTCCAATTTAATGGTATTGTGTTTTCAAGCCACATGCTAAACCTCTTTTTATACAGGAAGGAAAGATGTAGCATAAGAAGATTAATTGGTTCCAAATCCCAGTTTCTATTACTTTTGACCCATGTGACCATGACCAAGCCACTTAACTTCTGAGGCATCATTTTCCTTCTCTGAAAAATGAGAGGATTGGAGTAGATGATCAAATATCCCTTCTGGGTCTAGAATCTATGATTTTGCAGCTTGCTTTAAAATTCCTTGGTATCTATCATGTATCGGTTTGGCTAATTGTACATGTGCCTTGGACATCAATTTATTTCCCCTTTAGTTTTAAGTCTGGCCACTTCCACTTGGGTACAAAACCTCAGTACTCAAGTATTCCTTTTTAAAATAGTTGATACTCAGTGCCTCTCCTATGGATGCATTGTCAGAGAACATGCGTAGGAAAGAGTTGATTTCCCCCAATGGGAAACAAACAAGGGTATTCTATTCTTCGGCCCCAAGACCAAGGAAGGTTGAATCTAATTTTAACAAAAGCCAGGGAGCTGCTTCTACTGAGGCATCACATGGGCATACAATAATAGCTTCAGACAAAATGATAGCAATATGTGCTGAGTAGAAACAGGGTTGCCATTTTAATTTTTTTTTCTTCCAACTGAAAGTAATGATAGTATGTTCCTATACTCCAATTGTCACTTCTCACTTATGAAAGATTCTCCATCAAATAGGACTTCACATTAATTTTAGCTTTTCTAAAAAGGGTCACAATATTTATATATATCATACGTGTACATACACACATACATACATACATACACACACACACACACACATACACACACACATATATATATATATATACCAGTCTACATCTATTTTGAAATCTAAAGTCTTCCACAATTCACTTCCTTTCCTAAACATCCAACCAGGAACTTCCCTAGTATTAACCACAATTTATGAACAGTGTTTATTTTAACTCAGTTAGGTGCAACTATTTCATGGTTCTGCTAAGAGAATCAATTCAATGCCCATGAGTAAAAAATGAAACCAAATTAGAAAGAAAGCACAGTTTCATTCTTGGCAAAAATAACACTTAAGGAAGAGGCAAAAGTAAATAAAGCAGAAAAAAAAATTTAGGAGTAAAGTACAAAGAAAGACTAGAGGTTTTCCTGATTTTTATAGCATGGATGTCTTGGTCTTGAACATTAACTCAGCATGGGCCTTCTCTGCTGAAAGGGACATGCTGTTATTCTTCACAACAAGCATTAGACATACAAGGGGAAGGGGAACTATTGCAGCTTGACTTCAGAAAAAAAAATGACTCATGAAGGAAAGATAAAACAAACCAAAGTTACTTGGAATTATAAGGAGTTTTTTTAATTTTTAATTTTACTTTAAAACACTATCTGAGGAAGTTGGTAAACCACAATCAAGACCACCAAACACACCAGGATATTTTTCTGGGAGGTATCTTCCCCCTAAGACTTCCAGAATATCAGTGTTGAGAGGGATCTCAAAAGAAGTCTAATCCAAGCCATGAGAGAGGAATCCACAGAGCTATCAGTAGGGTGAGTTAACTCAAGCTTTGCCCCTGGGTGACAAATTTATAGGGTACCAAGAACATTTGCAGTTTTTTTTTTTTTTTTGCAGTGTATAAGCTGAAGGATTTAGCAATGGAAACAATACAATTATTTTCAGTGGAAGTAATTCTCTATAATAGATTACATACTGGAATTAGCTTGCACCCCCTCCCCCCACATACAACCTTCCTAGTAGCCTTTAACTGATGTCCCAGAATCTCTGTCTCCCCACCAAGGAGAAATATCTTGTCCTGCGCACAGCCAAGGATGTTTCAGAGTACTTGACCCAAGTAAAGCTTGTTAATTGGCCTATAATCACCCAAGTAGAAAAATCCCTTGTTTCTGGCCCTGCTAGTCCAATGTATACCTGAATAAGAATCCTTTCGACAACATTCTCAACAGATAGCAATCTCATCTCTGTTTATAGACTTTCAAATCAGGGGAGATCATCACCTCCTAAGGTAACCCACTCTATTAGGGAGAAACTCCAGTATTTAGAAAGCTTATCCTTACTTCAAAAGTCTAACTAAATTTAGTCTAACTCTGTTTTTCTTCAGTTTCTTCCTGTTGTTTCTAGTTCTATTCTCTGGAGTAGAGCAAGGCAAATCTAATTTTTCTTTTATATGACAATCTTTCAAATAGTTGGGCCCAACTATTCTGTTCCTCTAAGTCTTCTAGCATCCATACTAAAATGTCTCACATACCTTTTAAAGGCTAGCATGATTACAAGATTTTTCTCCATTGGTTAGCTTTCTTGGGACTCTTAGAAGCTTAACAATGTCTTTCCTAAAATATGACACTTAGACCACACACAATATATCTGTTGTGGTCTGGCCAGGGAAGACGCCAGACTGTTACTTCCCTTATGCTTTCTAATCAGTTTCCTCTCTTTCCCTGCACTCTTGAAGCTAATGCAAAGGCAATGTTCAACAGCATTAACACTGACAATAGCTGGCTATAGGAAAGGCAGTTACTGAGAAACAGAAGAAGCAAACAAATGATCATTTAGGTTTCAAAGTTGTTGGAATTTTTTTTTGTTTTGTCTATTACTCTGTACTTTCAGAACCCATTAGGCTACTTAGGCCTTCAGGGTGAACTGTGACCTCTGACCTCATGCCATTTCCCAAACAGCTCTGCCTCATTTGATAGGAGTCCAGAGTAGCCTCTGGGCTTATGGTCTAAGCTCTGCATTGTAGTTCTCACTTGGTGCCTAGTACCATTTATGTGCAAGTTACATAAGCCAGAACAATCTCCGACACACATCAAGGGCATTGCTCCAATTTAAGAGTGGATGGCTGGAGAAGGTGTTATTTGTACCTCTTGTCAAGCTGTGATTGTTCACATCTGGCTATAAGCTGAATAGGGCTTTAGATTCAGGGCAAGAGAGGGAAAAGCTGGTAGTAAGGGGAGGAGGAAGGTGGCTCTGACTGATATTATGCATTTCAGACATGAAATAAAGTTGCCTCATTGATGAAGAGAAATGCAACTAGAAATCTGTGATTTAATAAGACAAGGCCATGTGCATGCTTGTGCACACGCACTACTCTCCAAATCCAAAAGATTAGCCCAATTAAAATTAATATGTTAGAATTCACTGCCTCATAGTAACACAGTTTCTTGCTACAAGCCTCTGTGACAGGAGCCTATGTGCTGATTCCAACCAGCACAAAGAGGTTGAGATATATTTTCTCTTTTATGTTCATTTTAAATGTAGCTGTGGTTTCACATCTAATCTCTACCCACTGGGCATGGAATCAATTTTGAATCTCACTTTGAGACCCTTTTTCTTCCCTTCTTCCTTGGTCATTATGTATGATGCAAACAAAGAGTGGAGGTCTACGTCTACAATTTGGAGACCTGAGGATTAGTATCAATCTGCAAATATAGACTGTGTGAATACTGATACGCCAGCTCTAAAGCATCCCTGCCATGATCTTTTCTTGAAAGGAATCTCCCGGGGTGAAAAGCACATACACCATCAGCTGCTATTCAAATATTTCATCTCATGCACAGCTGTGGAGCAACATCATTTTTTTAAATGCACATTGTGTATAGGCTATTTATTCAGACTAAGACTTGGACCTGAGTAATGATGAAAGTGGGCTGGGAGAACCAAATTGGCATCAAAACAAAATGTTGGAAGGTCAGGCATGTGCCCCAGATTTACAAACGAAATGTTTAGTAGAACATAATGTATGCCTTAGATCTCTGTTTTACTAGAAATGGAACGTGTTACCTTTCCAACTGTGATACTACAGGTCTGGAATAGCCAGGGAAGGGACCAAAAAACAGATAGGAACTTCCCTAATGTTTCTTTTTTGTGTGTTTTATTTTCAATATCTATGCTATGTCATAGTGTAAATTAGCTAAATACAGTCATCGTCATGAGTGAAATTTTATTTTAAACATGTATAATTAAAGATGTCAAGAATGAAGCAAAGAATATTTTAAATGATTTTTAAAAGGTTATCCTGGAAGTTGTCCTTTAATTTTTCCATGTGTTCTTAGATGGTACATATGAAAATGAAAGGCCAAAAGGTTTCGATGGAATGTATCCCAGTTCATCTGGTCCATGGGGTCTATTACAGGCTGCTGTAAAAACCTTGTGCTTCTCATTTCTAAGCATCAATTCATAAAAGAGGCTTTACAGGAAACCTAGGGAACCTTAGAGACCTGATACAGTGTTGCATAATATATAGAGTGCTGGATTTTTGAGTGAGAAAGACCTGGATTCAAATCCCAACTCTGACACTTAGTAGGTAAGTAACTTTGGGCAAGACACTTCATGACCCCAGGCTTCAGTTAATAATTAATGATGATGAACCTATGAAAACCTAACTGGAAATTGAGGAAATGCCCATCAGCTGGGGAATGGCTGAAAAATGTGACATATGATTGTGCCAGAATACTGCTGTGTTATAAGAAATGATAAGCAGATTGATTCTAGAAAAAAACATGGAAAGATTTTCAGGAAATAATGCAGAGTTAAATTAGCAGAACCCAGAGAATGTTGTATACAGTAACAGCAATATCATTCAAAGAGTAACTGTGAATGACTAAGCTCTTCTGAGAACTGTGAATATTCAAATCAATTATGAAGGACTTATGAAGGAAAATGCTATCTACCTCCAGTGAAAGAACTCATATATGGAAGTATGTGTTGTATGGTTCCATATATCTATATCAAATGTTGGTTTTTTGGGGAAGGAAGGAAGGAACTTGGAACTCAAAATATTTTTAAAATAAATATTAAATAATAATAAGGATAATAATAGTAATTATTTTAAAATAATAATAATAATATCTAGCATTTTATGTATCTCTTTAAGGTTTGCACCTTAAAAGCACCTTAAAAACATCATCTCATTTTTCCCTCACAACAACCCTGGGAGGTAGTTGCTATTTTTATAAACATTTTCCAAATGAGGAAACTGAGGAATACAGAAGTTAAGTGACTTGTCAAGGATCATACAATTTGTAAGTATCTGAGGCACGATTTTAACTTCAGTCTTGCTGATTCCAGTTCCAGTGCAGCACTTTAACTGAAGAACTAGGAAAAAATGATAGCTATAAGGCCTATAAGGTCCAAATTAGATAATCCATTATCTATGTACACATACACAAAATTTAAGGTAAATGTTATTAATACTTAGGAATTCTTTCTTTGTACCTTTTCTTTTCTATATCTGATCACTTTTTCACTGATAACCTCCGAAGAGTATCTTTACTGTGTCTACTGCCACATGAGCATTCTCTCCTTAATCCCTAGTATCCTGGTTTCTATCCCCATCATGTATTAAAATTACCAAGGACCTCAGAATTGTTGAAGTCAGTAGCTTTTCTTCAATTATCATTCATTTTCACATTTCTGCAACCATCCCTCCCCCCTGGATTTGCTCTCTTCTCTTGGGTTCCAAAACACTACTAGCTTCTCCTATTGGGCTGACCATCATTCTTTCTCGATCTCTTCTGATTCATCTTCCTCCTCCTGTTCCCTAAATAATAATATCCTCAAAGGCTCTGCCTTAGGCTCTCCTTTCTCCCATGAACTCAACTCTCTTTATTATACAGATGGACCTCACATTTAGACCTTAGTTCTCCTCTGACCTGCTGGACATCTCAAAATGTCCAAAATAGCATTCATCAGCTGTTCTTCTTCCCAACCTTTCTATTTCTCAATATTGGTAGTTCTTCTATCCATCCAGTCACTCAGATTTGAAAATTCAGAATTAGCTTTTATTCTTCTGTCCCCTCCTATATCCAGTCGGTTAATAAGTTTATTCTGCTTCCATAAAATATCCTATTTATTCTGCTTCCATAAAATATTTTTCTCATCTCTCCCCTTCTCTACATTGAGAACCTGGCCCTAGGATAATGACATCATGTTTACATATCACCTTAAGGTTTGCCTGGTACTTTACTTCTATCCTCTTATTTAAGCCTGTCAACCCTGTCAGGTATTTGCTCTTTTGGACTGGAATAGTGATTTGATTTGTGTATGCATGCTGACTAAATTTGAGGCTCACAGAGTTTGTGACTTGTCCATGATTGCATAGATTAGAACACAGATCTTCCTCATTTCAAGTGTACTGGAAATGGCTAGCTATTGAGTTGTATATTATTTTCTTCACAATGTCATGGAAAAAGTACCAGGATCATAAGTAGAAAATGATCTATCACAAATAGATTTTTGTTATTATGTGGAAACTCCAACCTCTTCGAGCCTCAGTTTTCTCATCTACAAAATGAGTGGGACTAAATGACTTTTAACGTCTCTTGCAGTAGTTAGTCTGTAATCCTGCCATATAAGTACTCTTTGATATAATTATAATTCACATTTTTCAGAAAAAAATTAATTCCCACGTGAAAAAATTAGCATTACTAAGCATCTGTGATCATCTACTTGTTTTCCTAGACAGTGAGATTTATAGCATGTGCCTCCATGATGGCTGATAACAAGTTGGAGAATTGAGGGGAAATCAAATGGTGCAGATGGTGTGGCCATTTGCTCAGGCACATTTCTTCTTTCAAAGCAGGGTACACCGTAAAAGACATTCCCTTCCCTTATTGAGGGGACCTTTTTTAGGCAAACCATTGGATTAATATATGAAAGGATGATACATGGTCTGTCTGCTGGAGTACTAACCTTTGTCTCTGTTTATGCCTTAGGGACTTGGCAATGGTTACAAGGAATCTTGCCTGACAGCTGACCATTTCTGTGGGGCTCAGGGTGGCAAAGTAAATCTGTAGCCTTAAAATTGCAGGAGGAAGGAAAACAACTCTCAGCCAGCTGGGATCTTTTGAAAGAATTACATGTGTATCCCTCTGGGAGAAGTTTGGAATGCTCACAGAGTTTAAGCAGCTCCTGGTTACTGCTTTCTTCTTGCCAACTAAGAGCTGTCTTTTATTGTCTCTACTCTCTTTGTTGACCTCAAGCAAGAAACATCACAGTGGCCTGAAATGGATGTTAGGAGGTACTCAGGAGACAGGTTCTAATCTCAGCTCTTTGACTTCCTAGTTGTGTGCATTTGAACAAATCTCTTAACCTCACTGGGAAACTCCATGTCCTCCTATGTAAAAGGAAATGGACAGACCAAGTGAGTCCCTTCCAGACTGCAAATTATCAGATTTTGTGCTATTGAGACTGAAAAAAATGACAAAAATGAGGAAGAGGTAAGAAAACAGAGAGAGATATTAACCTTGGGGATGGGGATGGAAGAGGGAGAGGAAATCACCACTATAAATAAGGCTTTCCCTACAACACTTTGTTCTTTATAGTTTTAAGATGAAAATCCAAACTATTGTTTGTTTTTCCCATCTTTCTTCTGATTCAATATTTAAGCATCTATACCACTTTAAGCTAATTGTTTTAAGGGGAAAATATCTACTTTCCTCTGACCATTTGTTTTTGGCTTTTAGTGCCTTTAGAATCTCTTTCTTCTTACATACATCTAGCAGTCATAGCTCTAGAAGCAGAAGGGATATCAGAGCCTATTTAGTGCAACGCCTTCATCTTATATGTGAGGAAAAGAAGCTCTAGGGAGGTTAAGTGACCTACCAAAGATTACATAGACAGTTAAGTAGCAAAACCAGTGTTTGGAGCCAGGTCATCTGACTCCAGAGACAGGGCTCTTTAAATTGTCCTTTGTTGCTAGGAATGAAGAAAATGCTTAATAAGTGCCTATTGAATGAAGAAAGAAATGAAGCTGATTTAAATAGGATGAAGACTGGGTCTCATGACACAAGCCATCTCCTGCCAAAATAAATAGTTTCTAATCAGACAGAATTGTCTTTAATTGCCTAAAGGGGGCTTCAGATTTTCTGAAGCTCTTTTCTGGTACAAGGAAGTGACCAACTGGACAGGAATATGTTATCAGACAGGTAGACTGGCGGTGCTCCACGAAGAAACCAAGGAAGTAAAGAAGCAACTTGGTCCATAATAGGAATGTTGACAACCATACTGTCAGATGTGGTCAGGCCGGCAAATATGATGACATTGTGGCACATGTGACAAGAGTCCAGGGGGAGGCGGTATACATCTGTCAATACTCACCATGCCACACTTATCTAGGCCATTTCTCTCCATCCATCGCATGGCCCATTTTGATCCATGAAAACAAAACAAACAATCTTTTTAATGGGGCCCATTTTAAGGATTCCTCAAAATGCAGACCTTTGAAAGCATAGGCTACATGATAGCAAGCTATCATTTTGGTAATTCACATTTGGTAATTCACAAACAGAGGATGGGCAGAATTTTTTTCTAGGTACTATAGTAACAGATGAGAAAACTCCCCATTTATAGTCTTTTTAAATTATTTCTTACTTGTGTTCCTTGGGAGAAACTCTTAGTTGTACCCTGGATACCTAGACAAGTAAACCTTCCCTGGCTTCATTCTGATAGAAAAGTATTGAAATCCCACAGCGTACATTAGTTTTTATAGTTATAAGTGAAAGTTAAAGTAAATGCATTGTTTTATCATCCTTGTAAATTTCAAATGAAATACAAATAACATCCTTTGAGGACCATAAAGATGTGGTACTCATATAGTTTCATATTATTTGAAGGACTAACTAGATATACAAATAGACAATGTAGCCAACATCTTATTTAATCTAATTTCATGATCCTCCTGTTTTAAAATTATTTTTCCTATCAATTGATGTCTAAAATTTGAACATCTGATCACCATTCTTTGGATTTTGTATTTTACCCGATTAAATTGCGAAATCCCTGTGAGGTAAAGGATAACACATTAAGTAACACTAGATTATTTAAAGCATAGTGTAAATTAGAATTACAGAGTTGTAAAAATCTTGGGGGTCATCTAGTCTAATCCCGATAAAGGAATACCATTTCTCAGATCTTTTCCAATATAAAAGCCACATGACAACAATGGGAGGAGGAAAAAGAAACCCTTTTCCTACTAATTGATGGGCAGCTCCCCCCACCCTCAATTTCCTGCTATAAATCTTTTTGTACATATAGATCTTTTGCTTTTCCTATGATGTCTTTGGGATATAGACCTAATAGTGGCCTTTCTGGGTTGGAGGGCATGGCACAAGGGTATGTAGCCCTTTGAGCATAGTTCCAAATTACTCTCCAGAATGGTTGGATCAGTTCACAACTCCACCAACAGTTCACTAGTGTCCCAATTTTCCTACATCCCTTCCAAAACTTGTCATTTTCCTTTTCTTTGCATGTTAGCCAATAAGTCAGAATTCATTATATGCAGTTGCCTCCTCTGGTCATACATGAGTTACTGGTTGGTTATTTTCTATTTTCTCATTGATCTGGACAACTAGGGAATGACCACTAAGGGGTGGGAGGGAGCTAGTAAAATTGATAAATATGTCCATTTCAATGTCATGACTTTTGAAAAACATTTGTGAATGAAGTAAATGATAGAGAAACTGAGGCAAAAACAGTCTGACTTGTTTAAAGTCAGGGATTATATCAGGATGTGGTCTATAGATTGGTTTCCCTGTGTTTAATCGACAGAGACTTACTGCCTCTGTAATTTCAAACTGCTATATAGTCATAGGTATTTAGATGCTTGCGAAATTAACCTCTCAGAATATTGCAGTGGGAAATGGCTTATTGAATGCCATTAATTGTTTGAAGTCAACATGCCATTAGGGGAACATTGGTTTGCCTGCCAATAGCAATGAATCATAGAAGGTGGTTTGTGTGAAATAAGCATGTGAAAAAAGAAAGAAAGTAAACTTAGCAACTTTGGCTTGAGAAATTGCAGTGTCAGTTCATTTGCATGGGCTTTGGGATTATCTGCTTCTGGTCAGGCAGTGAGTTTCAATGACCTGAGTTAACCACTGTGGGTCTGAACAGTAACCATACCAACCATGCCATTAGTGAACTTTTGAACTGGGATAAGTCGCTTCATTGCTCAAGTTCATTAGAACCCACCGCACTTTAAAACACATGCTACATAGCCCTCTTCAAAGTACTAAATGCTGAGTAGATATGAGATTTAATGAAAAGGGGGGGCGGAAACTATTGGTCAACTGTAAAAGGAAGAGGGAACTAAGCGACTAAAGAGTTCTTCTGAGTTCTTATATCTCAATGTTATGCCATAGCAAAAGTTTAGGGCACTTAAGAGGTGGTTTCATAAAATAAACAGTCTAGCCAGTAAATTCTTAAAGCAGTAGGCCTTTATTAGGTGTGTTATAGTTCAAACAAAGTAGTTCAAGGGTTAGATAGAGATGGTGGGAAAGAATCCATAAGGGAAAAATAATACTCTGCCTCCAAAATATAGATGGAGAAAGGATACATTCAGGTTTCTCCTTGGATCTGAAACAGAATTAACTTCAAGCATGAAGAGAAAAAGTCCTATAGAGAGGCTGTCTCTGAATTTGGTTTTGTCAAGTCTCTGGCATTTCTCCTATTCAATAGGTATGTTTCCTGTGTCTTTTATCACTGAGATACTAATCTCAACCATATAGCAAAAGATAGATGAATATTATGAGAGTTGATATGGAAGAGATAAAGGTGTCTCACTTAGGTGCATCTGATTTATTTTTCGTCTCTGATAAATCAGACAGAAAGATGCCATGGATTGGCAAATGAAATTCCTGTAACACAATTATAGGGCTGGGAAATTTCCAAAAGTTTCCAGAAACAGGTAGAGTAAAAGTACCAAGAAAAAAGGAAGAGATATTTAGTGTCACAAGAGATGCTAGGCTCCTCAAAATAGGAAGACATTTTGGATTATCATGTTTTTACCCAGTGGGAAGGAGCTATTGTAATTCATGATTCTCTTCAACATAATCAACAAACATTTATTAATAACCTTATGTGCCAAAGCACTGTTCTTGGACCTGAAGATACAAAGACATAGAATAAAAGAATACCAACTTTCCTGAAACTTAATTAAATGAGAGGAGAAAACAAGTACAGATAGGTTTATATACAGAATAAACATGAAGAGAATACAAATAAATATGTGGCTGTTAAATAATATAAGCTAGCTGTGGAGGAAATTAAGGTACCCGCATGATCTGGGGAAGTAATACCTTTAAACACCCTTAACCTATCTTCAATAAGGAAGAATTAATTTATTTAGAGACCAGGACTTAACATCAGGAGATCTAGGTTTGAATCTTAACTCTGATGCTCACTAAAGGTGCAACTGCTCTGACTCTCAATTTTGCTATCTATAAAATAATAATATGCATATATGATCTTCTTCACAGCATTGTTGTGAGAAAAGTACTTTTTAAACTTTAAGCTCTATGTTAATGTGAATATTTTTCTTCTATACGCTGTATGAAGCCTGAAATTTCTATGTCAAACTTTCAATTATTATTAGCAGTAATAGGATATAGCTTCCACACCTACTCACTAATAATGTTACTTGAAGAATAGAAGGAACCTGTCTTGGAACATCAAAGAACTCATTAATACCCATGATTCTCATCCAGGATGGCTACCACATCTTTGTCTATATCCACAAAACTCAGCTAAATCTCCTAGCCAAGTCACCTAATGCTGACTGGACAGGTCCACCTACACCAAATAATGAGTTTATATGTGTGTGTATACACATACAGACATATGCATGTATGTGTGTATATGTATATGTATGTGCATATATAATATATATATATATTTCCTATTAATCTGTGATATAAATAATTGTAGAATTATGTGGATATTCCCTATATTATTACTACCTCACACATAGCCTGAAATAAATTTCTTAACTTATCTTCACCTTATGAAATCAAATTATCTATCCTCTAATTCATACTCATAGGGTCATGGTATCATAAATTGAGCTGAAAAGAACTTTAGAGATGTTAGTCCAACTTCATTTTAAAGACGAGAGAAATTGAGGGGCAAAGAAATTAAGTTATCTGCCCAAGACACTCTTCTACTTTTTTCATATTCAGTAATAAATAGGTAGATGAATAAGATATGTAATAAATACTTACTATGTTCCAGGCACTGTGCAAATGCAAGATGTCCAAGAAATTCTTGCATGATGTCTATCCGGACTATTTAGCCTTGACTAATAAGCCTTTTTTTTCTTATTCACACCAACACTAATCTATTCCAGGCCAACATTATCTCATAAATTAAACTATTGTAATATTGCCCAAACCATTTTCCTTGGCTTAAGGCCCCCTCCCTCTCCAAAATGATTGGAAATTTTCCGTCAGACATGTTTTCCTTAAGCATCACCCTCATCATAGCACTACCTACCTCAAAAGCCTTGGCTTACCATTGCATATAGAATAAAATTCAAACCCCCGATTTGGCCTTAAAACTTTCCTTTCCATTGTCATCTATGATTTTTGCCTAACCTAAGTTTTCTTTTCCAGAAAGGTTAGCCAATTCACTGCCCCTTGAGCATAGGCTTCTGACTCTTAGTTCTATACCTTTCCTGATGGTATTCTTTTGTTTGAAAAGATTTCTCCCTCTCCTTTTTCAAAGTCCATGCATTCTTTGAGGCTCAATTCAACTCCACAATTTCATTTTGACCACTCTGATTTCTATTTCTCTGTCTCCTCTGAATCACTTACTATTTGCCCTTTCTATAGAACTTAATCACTAATTACCCTGTAGTTTGAAATTTTCACGGGTATGTTACTTGTCTCACAGCTCAACAATAAGTAAGAGATCTAGGCCCACGATGCCTGGAAGAGTGTCATATTCCTATGAAAACAAAAATATTTTGGTTGTTTAATTGAAACTTTATACATGTGGTAAAATCATATACTTGAAATGTTCACCTTTTCCAGGAGTTGGCAGAATAGGTGTTTTCTTTTTCACCCCATCCAAGTCAACAAATCAAACCAAATAACTTTTTTGTACCTCCTTTATGCAATTAGCATTTCAATTTTGTATTAGACCATTAGTTTATATTGTTTCCCTCCTGGTAGAAAGTAGAGTAATTCAGTCAGCAGCCTCTTGAGGGAAGGGACTATATTTGTGGTATAAGAGGGTTCAGATAAAGAGCAGCAGAACTACACAGATAGTTAACAAAACTTCATTATTACACACAAGGGGAGGAGAATAGTTGCCAAAAGGGAATAATCAATCAAGAAACATTTATTAAATGCCTACTATGTGCCATGCATTGTACTCAGCTTATGGACTCCCTTCCTCTGGCCTATGGCAGTACACATTTGGGTGGCTTGCAGAGATAGAACTGTGTAATGACATTTGCACTTCAATCAAAGGCCCAGATCCCCCAGTGTTCAAATTTATGTAGTGCTTTAGATAAAGAGACAGTATAGTACCAA
Organism: Trichosurus vulpecula; assembly: GCF_011100635.1. Classification (NCBI taxonomy): domain Eukaryota; kingdom Metazoa; phylum Chordata; class Mammalia; order Diprotodontia; family Phalangeridae; genus Trichosurus; species Trichosurus vulpecula. The sequence continues at coordinate 191,618,463 of NC_050573.1, read as the reverse complement.
TAGGAGACTACCCTGTCATCCATAAAGGAAGATAGTAGGATAGCTAGAATCAGTAAAATTAAGGCATTTTCTAAATTGCCTAGTAAAAAATGAGGAATAAAGAGCTAGGATATAGGGATCTTAATTCGATGCAAATCTAGCAAGAGACTGGGGGATAGGGAGATTAATGGCCTATCTCTGAGTTTATTAGTCTTGGCACACATAAATCCTGAGGGACTGATTCTGTGCCAGACAAACTGGTTTTCATTGGTTCGCAATATTTTAGTGATTTTCACATCACCACCATTGCCTAGGACAAGGTCCTTCCTTCCATCTCCAGTGACTTCTTGGGGGAAAGAATCTTACCCTGATACACCCTACCCTTCCCATATTACTAAAACTGCAACCACCACCAAGGATAAAATTGGGTAGTGAAGGAAAGGCTTTGATGGACCCTAGTGGCTGCTAATGCCACCATTACTAACTTGAGTGTGGTGAGAGAGTAGGAAGTACCACCAGGAAAATACAGTTGGTGCCCTTTAAATTTTTCACCCTATGTCAAAGCACTTATTGCTTTCTCCTCTGTATGATTGGATGGGAGCAAAGAAAATATACAAAAAATGGCCTAGAAAAACCTGAGAGGGGAGAAAATACTTTTAACTCATGTAATCAGAGAAGGATTAAAATTAGAGATGACATCTTAAGTGAGCCTTAAAGAAGAAAATGTTTTAAAAGCACAGAGGAGGAGGCAATGAATCTTAGCAATGGAGAACATCTTGTACTCATTCTTAGAATCAGGAGATTGCATGTAAAATTCAGAAAACACCAAAAGTTCAAACTGGTTGGAACTTAGAGTGTATGAAGGAGAACTTAAAATGAATGAAAAAATGGGAACTAATTTGGAGAGAGACTGTTAAGTATTTAAATGTTATACTGGTGAGGCTGATTTTATCCTAGAGGCAATAGGGAGACAATGAACATTTTTGAACAGATGAGTGACCTGGAAAAGTGAAAACATTTTGTTGGCTGTGCTGAAAGGTGAGTTGTAAATAGGAATGACTACCTTCATGGAAAGCAAGTGAGAAGCTTTTATGAGAGTCCAGATGAAAGATAGTGAGTGTTGGCATTATAGTGAGTTATAGCATTGGTATATGCATAAGGAGAAGGGGAGCAATGAAAGAGATCTTGTAAAGGTAGAATAAAGAGAACTTGTGAACAAATTAGATGTTGATCAAGGGAGAGTAGAATATGAATCTAAGGTTTCCAACCTGAGTGATTGAGAAATTAGTTGTACTATAAGTGAGCATAAGAAAGTTGGGAGGAGAAAGGTTTAATGGGAAAAATGTTTCATTTGAAAAATATCTTGAGGTGCTGGGGCGGGGGGGAATGTGTAGGTGGAGTGTCTAGCATGTCGTAGAGAAGTGGAACTAGAGTTCAATAGAAAGATTAGGGTTAGGTATGGCAACATCTGCATAAAGGTGGTAATTGAACCCTTGAGAGTAAATGAAAACACCAAAGCAGAGAATGGAGAACAAGAAGAGGGAGAGAACTTTAGATGACAAGCACGCTTAGGTGGCAAGAGGAACATGATGACCCAACAGAGAAAAATGATGAGTGATTGGATTGATAGAACTAAGAGAAAGCAGTGTCATGGAACTGAATGGAGAAAAGGGTAAAATAAGATATGATAAACAGTGCCCAATAAACCCTGATTTCCCTATGCTTCACCTGTTACTGTTTGACCAGGGAAAAAGGACATAGTTCAAGCCATAGCTCAAGAAAGAAGAGAGTGCAGTTAGGAGAAAGAAAACTTAGAAATGAAGTTTTGGAGGAAATGAAGCAATCTCTGGAAGAATCAAGGGGCTAGAACAAAGAGCAGGGAGAAGGAAGGGACAAGTAAATGTATCAGCAAAGGAGAAGAAATTGGAATGGGAAAACAAGAAAAGAAGATGGAAATGCAGGTCAGATTTTATCAAGTATATAAACAACAAATAAGGGAAGCAGAAAAAGCAAGAGTTATGGAAAACATAATGAGGAAATCAAAAGCGGAAAACCCACGACCCAACATCCCTTGAATGTTCTACTCTCTTTAATCAGTGAGACTGAATAGCCATCTACTTCCACTCACAACTGAAACCCAATGGAGTCTTGAGTCCATTTGTTTTGTCAGTCCATGTCTACAATGTCTATGACCTGAGCATTCAGAACAAAGACTGTTTCCATTTTTTCCCATTTCATGCATCATTTCAGAGTTGTGTAGTCACTATGTAGTAACTGTTGATGCCAATTTAGACAAACCAGAAAAAAACATGCATCATGCAAAAAAGCACTGAGTGCATCTGTCTTGCTAATTTACAAATCAGAGGACATGGCTGGTTTAAGAGGTAATGAGAACAGTTAAATTTACCAACAGTGGATCCTGTGTCTGCATACAGTATCCTCCTTTTTTCACTGAGAAACAACTGTGCATAATCCCTTCAGAAAATCTGACTACTGGCTGGCAGGCTGATATAAGATGAAACACCTGCAAGTTGGTTACGCACAGTGCTACTATTATAAGATGCCCATGATAGACATTCCATACCACATGCCAGTCATCTGACTTAGTATTGCTGGCAGTTTGTTGGGTCACTTGGCTAGAGAAAATAACTACAGCTCTGTTGTGACCCACTTTGCTCTCTCTCTCTCTCTGTTTTTTTCACACTTGGGCTTCATGGTGCCTTGTCCTGTTCATACTTTGATGGAAGTGCTGAAGGTTCAATTTTCCACTCCAGAAAAACATATTTTAGGAAGATGTTTTCATGCATATTAAACAAATAGATTGTAGTCTCTTTATTCAGATGACCCAAAGAGAGAGGATTTTTCCCCTAAATGATGAAAGTTATATTGGTATGACTGAGAATCATTATTTGAAGAATAAAATATTATGGAAGTAACCAATTGTATTATATTTTGGTTCTATTTGGAGTTTCAATTCAAACCCTGGAATAAGAGTTCTTAATCTGGCATCTGTGAGCTTGTATTTTTTAAATGTAATATTTGATAATAATATTTCTATGTAATTAACTTCTTTTTGTCTTACATATTTTATTTTCTGTATTGTAAAACTTCTTCTGAAGTCTGGTCAGTGTAAGATTAATGACGAACCAAGAAGAGAGAAGATGAAATAAGTGATTCATCTCCTGCCAGAGAGGTAATGAATTTAAAGTGTAGAGAGAAGAGTAGAGAGAGAGAGAGAGAGAGAGAGAGAGAGAGACAGAGAGAGAGAGAGACAGAGAAAGAGACAGAGAGACAGAGACAGAGAAACAGAGACAGAGACAGAGACGGAGACAGAGAAAGCATAAGGACAATTGGACAAGGGATGTGTCATTTTGTGCCTGTGGCCTAAAGGAACTAGCCCTTATATCAGCAGGCTGATGTGGAATCCATTCAAATTTCAATCTGCATAATGTCTTTCAAGAAGCTAAAGGAGGCAGCAGCCAGATTATGATTCTAGCTATGTTACTTGGTAATTCAATTTAATAAACATACATTAAGTGCCCTCTATATGCCAGGCACTGTGCTAAGTGCCAAGAAAGATAGACTCTTTCCTCAGGGAGGTTAAAATTTAGTGGGGGAGGCAACACACAAAAGGAAGGAGGAGAGGTAGGAGTGTGTGACAGGCACACAGGGGATGGGGGACCAATGGGGTATTCCATTACATAGAGTTGAAAACAGGCAGAGCAGCAGACACGAAGCAGAATGGTAGACAATTGTCCCCTTGGTACACAACTATAACTATGTTCACCCTCTCCATCTCCAATGTGACAGAAGACTCCATTGACCATAATTGTGAGGAAGGAGTAGTTCTAACCAAGGGCAGGAGAGTTTATTTACCTCCTTTCCAGAACTTGTATTCTGGTTTCCCAATATGTACTTCTCTCTCATTGACATTTTCTCTCTGAAATTCATTGAAATTCTGGGAAAAGAGTGTCAAGAAGAAGGTGGTTTTGTGATATCCCCCATTTCAATGCAATTTAACAAGTTTTTACGGTGCACCTGTTAAGTAAATTTAGACTCTACAGTGGGCATTAGGGATACAAAGACAAAAACCAATACCTCCTCCCCTCAAAGAGCTTACATTTATACTGGGGAAAATGATGCACGTATAAATAAGTAGGTACAAAGCAATTTCATCTGTGAGGGTAGGAAGAACACTAAAACCTGGATGGTGGCAGATGAGGCCCCCTGTAGGGAGAGTCATGTGTGCTGAACCTTGAAGGAAGATGGAGATCCCAAGAGGTAATAGTGAAAGAGAGGATTCCAGGCAGGAGTAACAACTTAAAAAACAAAAACATGGAGGGAATGTATATTTTAATTTAGAAGGTATCGGGAGCCACAGGAACTTTTAGAGCATGGGGGAGTGATGTGGTCAGAACTATGCATTAGAGATTACAATATGGTAGCTACTAGATATTAGATGAGAGATAAGAAAAGAGCTCAGGAAAACAATTAAGAGGCTATTGCAATAGTTCTAATGAAAGGTGATGACGTCCTGGATTAGACGGGTAGCCATGTGAATGAAGAGAAAAGAGGATAGATGTGAGAGATATTTTAGAGGTGGAATCAATGAGACCCTTTCTAAAAGCCTGAATTTTGCTGATGATAGAGAGGCTTGTGCAATCCAATAACCCCAAGCAACTGATCAGCATTCATTAAGCACCTCCTCTTTTCTAGATACTTTGTTAGGCTCTGGTAATACAAAGTTTTTTTTTTTATTTGTTTGTTTTTTTAAATATTTCTTCTCTCAATGAACTTGCATTCTCTCAGAGGAGATAATGCATTTAGTCTTGTCCTAAATTCTCCCATAACAAACACATCTGAGATAAGAGACAGACTTTTAAAAAGCACAATTCTAAGGCCATGAAGAGGGGTACAGCCAATATCTGCCGGCTAACGTCAAATGTGATGACTGCACCTGCAGACCATCAGCTCTGCCTTCACTGACTATCTCAAATCAAAGTATCTTTGTTTCTGAAATTACTGCCTGTTGTTTAATGTCAGAAATAAGATTTGGGCCCATTCTCATATGCCACTCTCCCTTGCTTATGTCTATCTAGGATGTTATATGTTCATGGTAAGACCCCAGAAAATCCATTGATTGAGAGTATAGTCCACTCTAGTGATAAAAAAATAACTAGCTCTAGGTGTGGGATAGGGGCAAAGAAATTTACGTGATAACATTATTATATATTTAAAAGAAATTGCAAGTTTTACGTAATAGAATTGTGGTTTCATGTGCAATAATCTTCTTATAATATGTTATGGAAACGCTTGTTTTATTCCATAAATTTAAAATAAAATAGATAAAAATTTCCAAAAGGGAGGAAAGAAAAGGAGTAGTGGCATTTCATGGTAGCTTATTGATAAATTTATTCCCTAAAAGCAACTTTTAAAATCAATTTGCCAACCAATAATTCTGCATCAAATCAGAATATGACAGGCATCAGTCACTGTGTTTATGCTTGTATGTATGTGTATATATACATATATACACACATATATGTATCTATATCCATCTATCTATCTATACATACACACACATATGTATATACATAGTCAGGTTAGTGAAATTTAGAAATTATGTATGGACATGGCTACAGAATATTGAGTTTACAATTTTAAAAATAGTTTCAACATGTTTTATGCCAATCTTTAAATATTCAGTTTCTTGACAGAAAACTACATATGAGTCATATATATTGTTACTTTCCTTGAATAATTCAATTTTTCTTCATGGTATCTATTTTCTCTTCTATTTCTCTTGCTGTCTCATGGATCCTTTTCGTTTATCTGTCTTCATCCTGCATTCCTACATCAAAGATTTGGAGGCAAAGGGAAATACGAACAAGGTAGAATTTCTTTGTAACTACAGCATTAGTCTCTGGGGAAGTTGGGGCAATTTTTCACTCTAAGAGACAGTTCTGTGAGTCATGCTAGCAACTAGTTTTGTTAATTCAACAAAGAATGAGTGCAGAAAGCTGCTATCTCAAGGACTCCATAAATGAAGCCACTTACTTAAAATACTCACCACCAGGACAAGGTCTAAAGAAAATGTCTATGTAAAATAATAATAAATATAAATAGTATATCTGAAAGGAGATTGGATGAATATTGCCATTTCATTTAATCAGCTATAATAAAACATGTATTAAGCACCTACTATGTGGCAAGTACTGTGCTAGATCCTGGAGATACAAAAACAAAAATAAAAGAGTTGTCATAAAAGATGATATTTGTATCATTGGGTAACTCCATTACTTGCTTATATCCTAGTTGGAGCACGATGTCGTGGCATAGTGAACAACAAGAAAGCTTCAGAGTGGAAAATACCAGGACTATTGTGCCTTCTCTGTTATATACTGTGAGATGCTGGGCAAGTCCCTTAACCTCTTGAACCCCTAGGTTATACATTTCGAGGCAGGATCCAATCTTCCTCAGTAGAGGGTGTTTGCTCACAGCAAGTCCCCTGTTCCAATGAAAGTATAGGTTCAAGCCAAAACAACCAACAGTATCAAGACCAACAAAATAAGTCATGTACTTAAGCCTCGAATTTTAATTTTCTATTTAAACTTCAGTTTCCTAAATTAGGTGTTTTCTTAAGTCCTAAAACATCCTCTCCTAACCTTGTGTCTCATTTTAAAAAATATTTTTATTTACATATTTTTAAATAGATTTTTTTAAAATTTTGAGTCTCTAATTCTCTACCTCTCTCAAAGCTCCTCCCCAGCCCAGTGAGTAAGCAAGTAATATGATATTAATTATATACATGATGTCACATAAAACATATTTCCATGTTAGTCATGTTGCCAAAACAAGCAAAAAAAAGTGAGAAAATGTTTCTTTCAGTCTAAACTCAAGTTGATCATTTCTCTCCCTGGAGGTGGGTAAGATTTTTCAGCATTGGACCTTTGGAATTGTCTTAGATCGTTATTAAGTTTATCAGACTACTTAAGACTTTTAGAAATGACCATTACTGTTACTGTTTACAATGTTCTGCTCCTGGTTCTGCTCACTTTACTTTGCATCAGTTCATATAAATCTTCCCAGGTTTTCCTGAAACTATCCTACTCATCAAGCTTTTTAAAAAAATATTAATTTATTTTTAGTTTTCAATATTCATTTCCACAGGATCTTGAGGTCCAAAATTTTCCCCATCTCTTCCCTCCACCACCCCAAGATGGCATGCATTGTGATTACCCCTTCCCTCAGTTTGCCCTCCCTTCTATCACCCCCCCTTATCCCCTTCCTCCACTACTTTCTTGTAGGGCAAGATAGTGAGTTCTATACCTCATTGCCTGTATATCTTATTTCCCAAGTTGCATGTTAAAGTAATTTTTAACATTTGTTTTTAAAACTTTGAGTTCCAAATTCACTCCCTTCTTCTCTCCCCACCCACCCTCATTAAGAAGGCAAGCAATTTGATATAGATTATACATGTGTAGTTACACAAACCGCTTCCATAATAGTCCTGTTGTGAAAGACTAACTATATTTCCCTTCCTCCTTTCCCACCCCCCATTCTCTCCTTTGACCCTGTCACTTTTCAAAGCATTTGCTCCTGACTATCCTCTCCCCCAATCTGCCCTACCTTCTATCATCCCCCTCTCTTATCCCCTTACCCCCTACTTTCTGTAGGGAAAGATACCCAATTGAGTGTGTATGTTATTCCTTCCTTAAGTCAAATCTGATGAGAGTAAGGCTCACTCATTCCCTCTCACCTCCTCTCTATTCCCTCCATTGTAAAAGCTTTTACTTGACTCTTTTATGTGAGATAATTTACCATATTCTATCTCCACCTTTCTCTTTCTCCAAATATATTCATCTAGCACACATTAATTTTATTTTTTAGACATAATCCCTTCATATTCAACTAACTCTGTGCCCTCTCTACATATATATATATATATATATACATACACACACACACACACACACACACACATATATATATATATATATATATATATATATATATACATATACATATACATATATATCTTTTCTTGTATCTGAAAGTCAAATTCTCTGTTCAGCTCTGGTCTTTTCACTGAGAATGCTTGAAAGTCCTATTTTATTGAAAACTCATATTTTGCCTTGGAGCATGATACTCAGTTTTGCTGGGCAGGTGATTCTTGGTTTTAATCCTATCTCCTTTGACCTCCAGAATATCATATTCCAAGCCCTCTGATCCCTTAATTTAGACTTCTTATCATTCTTATGGCACAATAACATTCCATCACATTCATATACCACAGCTTGTTCAGCCATTCCACAATTGATAGGCATCCCTTCAATTTATAATTCTTTGCTGCCACAAAAGAGCTGCTATGAATATTTTCTTTTTCGTAGACCTGTTTGAGATATAGACCTAGCAGTGGTATTTCTGAGTCAAATGGTATTCACAGTTTTATAGCCCTTTGGGCAAATGGCTAGACAAGTTCATAACTTCACTAATAGTGTGTTAGTGTACCTATTTTCCCCATCTCCTCCAGCATTTTTCATTTTCCTTTTCTATAATATTAGGCAATCTGATAGGTATGAAGAGGTATCTCAGAATTGCTTTAATCTACATTTCTCGAATCAGTAGTGTTTTAGAGCATTTTTATATGACTATCATTATTTTTGATTTCTTTTTTTTAGAATTACCCAGTCATATCCCTTGTCTGTTTACCAATTGGAAAATTGCTCTTATTTTTAATAATTTGGCTCAGTTTCCTATTTTTTAAATGATGCCTTTATAAGAGAAACTTGTAAATTTTTCCTTCTCTGTTTCTTGCTTTCCTTCTAATTTTGGTTTCACTAGTTTTATTTATGCAAAGCCTTTTTAATTTCATGCAATCAAAATAAACCATTTTATTTCCCATGATCCTCACTATCTCTTGTTTAGTCATAAGTTTTGTTTCCCTGTTCATAGATCTGACAGATAAATTTTTCCATGCTCTCCTAATTTACTTATGATTTCACCCTTTATGTCTAAATCATTTACCCATTTTGACCTTAGCTTGGCATATGGTATGAGATGTTCTTCTATCCCTAGTTACTGTCAAACTACTTTCCATTTTCCCCAGAAATTTTTGTCAGATGATGAGTGTCATATTACTTTGAGGTGTCTTGTGCAAGACAATGCTGGTAGATATCACGATGGCACAATCAGTACATTTCTATCCAGCATTCCCCTGGAGTAGGTCACATATCCTCCCCTTTCCCCAAAGGCCTAAAGCAGTAAGTAATGAGGTTATTATTGTTTAGTCATTTTCAGTTGTGTCTAACTCTTCATGAATTCTTTTGGGGCTTTCTTGGAAAAGATACTGAAGTGGTTTTCCATTTCCTTCTCCAGCTCATTTTACAAGTGAGGAAACTGAGACAAAGAGGGTTAAGTAATTTGCCCAGGGCCACACAGCTAGTAAGTATCTGAGGCCAGATTTGAACTTGGGTTTTCCTGACTCCAGGCCACCTGGCTGCCCTTAAGTACTTAGGTAGTGGTCCTGAATGTTGTTATCCATTCCTGGTTGCATATTGATGGCCATTGTCATGTATCCAAGTAGTTAAGAATATGGATTTTAGGATGATATTTGGGTGGCCAAATCACCGATTCAGGTTCCCCTATGATGATATCCACTAGCCAAAGGTGTTGCTGATTCACACCTCTTCCTATGTATCCTTTTAATTTCCTCTCTCTGTGCTATCTCAATTAAGTCACTCCTAACACTCTATAATTTGAACCCAACTCTGATTTATTGGCCCATCGAGATAGGACGACTGACTTTGGGACTTCTTACCTCTCAACTCTATATTTTTCAAAGTAATTGGATAATTTGTAACCAAATCTATGCAAAGAAAACTGGAGGAATTTCCATTCTTATCTCACCAGCTTGTATACAACATTAAATTCCTTCAATACACAGTAGCTAAAAGAGCTTTTCTTTAGGAAAACTAGTGCAGCAGTGGTAGAATGAGCTGAAACTGGTGTGCAGTATTCTGATACAATAAGTAACCGTAGCCAAAATTAAAGTCTTTGATGTACAAGGCATTCTGTGTTCTGGATAACAATTTTGTAAACCTGGCATCTGGAATACTAATCAGAATATTTGCTACACATGAAAACAGTAAGTCAGCCATGGAAATGCTTGTCCTATTAACTGTGAAAACTGAGGACTCAGAGGGAAAATTTAATCTGTTTCAAATATACCCTAGCATGCAGAAGAGTGGAGTACATTTGGAAGGCTATAGCTGGCATGTTCCCATATTATTTCCTAGAATGTTTTTGTCCATGTATAATATGAACATTGCATTGAGATGGGACTTTTGAAAAAACTCCAGTGACCCACTATTGTAGTGAGGAGAGTCTGGTTAGAAGAGGGGCTTCTGAATAATATGCTTGAATTGCCATGCCATATAAGGTATTCTTTAGTAAATAGCAGATTTTCTCCAAAATGTTATCCAAAAAATATTATAATTAAAGTTTCTTGTTATAGAAGTGTGTAAAATTTTCCACCCTTGAAGCTACAGTAAGTGTATTTCCAAAAAAAGTCAACCACAAACACATGTGCAAACACTAAGAAAATTTTCTTGCCTGCCTCAGAAGGAATGGGTACATTTGTTTACCTCTTAATCCTTGTTTGTATATAAATGAGCAGATCCTGATCACTTGGTTGCTAAGGGACAGAAGAAGAAGGGAAGAAGAAGAATAATTTGAATTTAGCCCCACCTATCCATCTCAACTCCTGATTTCACATAGATTCTTAATTACCTTACTGCATTTTTCTCCACCACTGAGGCCTAAAACCAAACCAATCCAAACCCATTTCCATCACTTGCCTGTCATGAGTATACTATCAATGGGAGTTATCCATCACATTCAGTCAAACCAAAATTCAAATGTATATTTTTATATATTTTTCCAATTGCTCAGAGTTGAAAGCTGAGAAAACCATTATATATTGTAGCATTAAAAATTAAGTTTTTGGACACTGTTACATACTCTTGTTTGAGAGAATATATATATTCTAGCCAAACTGGTTTGCTGGCTTTGAGCTCAATTTTGTTCAATTAGAGGATATTTTATATAAACCACTGTACTAGGCACTGGGGATACAAAGTTTCAGATGACCTTTCCCTGCAACAATCTTGGAAAATAAGTCAAATATTTGTATTCTCATTTTGAAAATCTGAATAATTTGAAACTAGACAAGTTGTTCTTTGCCCGTGGTTTGATAATTTGATAGTCACAGGACCAAGATGCAGACTTAGTCATTTTGACTCAAAATCAAATTCTTTTCACTTTACACTGATTTTTAATTATGTCAGTTTATTGGTGGTCTCATAGATTCAAGATCCCCCTACAATCCATACATGTCTATCTATGATATGGGATTCTTACAAATGTCCTCCCCTAAGTGTGTAAAAAGAAGCCACAGAATCCTGCATATTAGAGACTTGCCTTGCTTTTTCCTTACACAGTGAGGGTGCCAAAGGAATATTCTGGTTATCTACCTGTCATCCTTTCCCTTCACCATAAGACCAACCCATTTTTTCCTCCTAGCAGTAATTTCCTTCATAACACCATTTACCCCTGGAGTTCTTCCCAGTTCCTCATTATATGCTACAGCCCAATCACACCCACATGCACCTTTCCATTGCCTTTTGTGTGTTAATTACTTTCATTTCCTTAGAGATTGTTATATTCCATGTTTTGCTGCCCCATGGCAAAGCAAATTTTGTGGTAAGGGGGCCCTCTATAGCACCACCATCTATCAAGCAACTGTGAATGGTGGGCATCTAAGCCCAAGAGCCTCCTAAACATTAGATTTCCCTCCTCCAGACTGCTAGTCTGGTTTCCAGCCCTATTCCCATACCCTTAGTTCAGGGGAAGAAGCTTTGTGGAGATGGAACCTGGCATCTCTTTCTGCAGGTGTTGCAGCAACAAAAGTTACTGAAAACCAGGAAAGGAACATGTTAACCACCAGATTCCTTCATTGTGCAATGGTTTGCAGGGTATAATTTCATCAGTAGGAATGACACTAAATAAGATGCATTACCATCTGCTTTATTGTTGTACCCTAAGCAACCCCAGGCCTTTCCACATGACTTGCAGCTGAAACCTACTATGCTATCTCTCCCTATTTAAATGTGAGCCCTTGAAAGCATGAACTATTTTGCTTTTCTAATGTATCCCTAGCACACAACGCGATGATTGGCCTTAATTGGGCAGCTAGGTAGCACACTGGATAGAGTTCTGGGCCTGGAGTTAGGAAGACTCATCTTCCTGAGTCCAAATTTGGTCTCAACTACTTACTGGCTGTGTATTTCTAGGCAGGTCACTTAAGTCTGTTTGCATCAGTTTGCTCATCTGTAAAATGAGCTGGAGAAGGCAATGGCAAACCACCCCAGCGTCTTTATCAAGCAAACCTCAAATGGGGTTACCAAAAGTCACACATAACTAAAAGACAACTGAACAACCACAACAACAAATTAATTAATGCTTTTCATTCATCCATCCAATTGTTCAGCAGCACTAGCAGAATGCTGGCATTAAGAAGATGGATCTTCAGCTCTGTGAAAAGTTTGGGGTCATTAAAGAAGCTGTGCAAGAACTCTCTGCTCCTCCTTGACAAGAAATGCAATTTTTTGTCGATCTATATATTCTCTCTAAATACGCATATTGGATGAATGAATTTCACATCCAAATGAACTTTATAATTTGCTTGAGATGTTTTTCATCCTTTTGGACTTTTCTTGGTGCCTGTGTACCCTTAACCTCTGACCCTGAACTCAAGATGCCACCTGTAGGCTTCTGGACTTCTGAGAGGTGAGCATTCAACTGGTCTTGTGTGGCACCCAACCCATCATTTCTCAGGTATATCTATGCCATACTGCAATACATATTCCTCCCTCCCTCCACTTTGAGTTGTTCCTTTTGATACTCATCAAATCAGTACTACAATTCTTGGAAAGGTTAGGTCAATCACTTGCCCTGTGACCTGAATCATCATTCTATCTGTCTTTCCTGTCCAAAACACTGACCACTACGTCCTTTCATGCATTGCCTTCCCCTACTAGAATATAAGCTCCTTAAGATCAGATTGCGCTAATAACAGTTAGCACAACAACTGGCGGATGGAATTGACTTAATACTTTTTTTTTTCTTTTTTCCTTTCTTTTTTCTTTACTTCCTCCTTCCTTCCTTTCTTCTTTTCTTCCTTCCTTTTACTTCCTTCCTTCCTTCTTTCCTTCCTAGGTGGATGGTCAGGCCAAATTCTTATTTATAAATGGTTACAACCCTCTTCTAAAAGGCTTTGAAATGTCCCAAAGTTTGATGAAGCCACCACAATGTCTCATTCAGAAGCAGTAGCATGTAGAACCCCCACAGAGAAATCCATTTTGGATTTGACTCTATGATGGATTTCCTCCATCAAAATGACAAGTACATTTGATGAGCAATTGTATCTGTTTTATGCTTTCCTTAATGTTTATGATCAGAGAGTAGGGGTATTTCTCTTGCTGTATCTTTTCTGTAATTTCGAATGATTCCAATGTATGGTAGGGAGATGTCTAGTTGGAAAAGAGCTTTTAAGGAAGCATTTTATCTATCCAATCAAATGGTTTTATTCAGAATCAAAGAACAATAAGTATAGTAGATTCCCACTTTCTGCAGCTTTCATTTAATTATTATATGACAAAGGTGGTAGTCCAGTTTGAGTGTCACCAAAACCTGATTATTCTCAGCCAATATGTTCATCAAGGAAGTATTTGATTCTTGTATAAATGACTCAAGGAAAAGAAATTGCATAGAAGTTTATAGTTGGAAGAAAGGAAAGACATGAGCTTGGCATGTGCTTGGCACGGTGCTAAGTGTTTTATCTCATTTGATCCTCACAACAACCCCGAGAGGTACAATTATTATACATATTTTACAGTTGAAGAAACCAAGGTAAATAAGTTAAGTGACTTCCTTAAGACAAGAGAGCTAATAAGTACTGAGGTGAGATTTGAACTCCAACGTTCCTGACTACAGGATAACACTCTATTGACTGAACCACCTAGCTGCCTAGATGTTGATCTTTTATTCAATCTCCTTGGTGGAGGAGGTCAACAGGGGAAGTATAGCAAGGAGGTGGGATCAATCTGAGATTTTTTTTTTCTGGAACTTTGGCATTTGTCTCTCCTTAAGATATGCATATTGATTCTTCAATGTCCCTCATACCATGCTACAACTGTGTATCCTCAAATATGGTCATATTTTACATAATTTTTCTCCAAGATAGCTGCTTTTTCCCATCTGGAAGAATTATATTAGTGTTCAAGCATTCTATATTCCTTGGTGGCAAAGATAATTTGTCATAATAATAATATTTGCAAATTTCCCATTTTTATTTGATTTGCGACCTCCTTTCATTTTTGCTTTTAATTGCCCTTTGCTTAGTGAAATGATTTTGCTTAGTTAGACCTCTTGATCCAACTTTTGTTGAATTTTTTACTCTGCATTCATTATTTGTGCTAGATGAGACAATCTTATTCACAATCATCCATCTTCTCATGAAAAATTTTAGAAATGACTTTATAGTTAAAACCGTCATTGGCTTTGTTTGACGTTTCTCTTGACTTAACAAGTAAATTAAATGTCTGCTGACTAAAGTTTTCTTTAGGTTCTTTTGGTCTTCTTGACATGGCAATATATTTATAATAGTAATATTTCTTTGGAACTTATTGCTATCATTGAAAATAACATTTAACAATATTTTTTCCAATTACATATAAGAACAATTTTTTATTTTCTTTTTAAAAAAATTTGAGTTCCAAATTCTCTCCCCTTCCTCCCCTTTCTTCCTCATCAAGAAGGCAAGCAATTTGACATAGGTTATACATGTGCAGTCATGCAAAATATATTTTCATTTTAGTCATGTTAGAGAAAATGCAGACCAAAAAAACTCAAGAATAGCAAAGTTTTTTTTTTTTTTAAGTATGCTTCAGTCTGCCTTCAGACTTCAGGAGTTCTTTCCCTGGGGATGAAAAGTATTTTTTATCATAAGTCCTTCAGAATTATATTGGATCATTGAATTGCTGAGAATAGCTAAGTCATTCAGTTAATCATCATACAATATTGCTGTTATTGTATACAGTGTTCTGGTTCTGCACACTTCATTTCATATCAGTTCATGTAAGTCTTTCAAGATTTTTCTGAAATCAACCTGCTTGTCATTTCTTAGTGCATAATAGTGTTCCATAACATTTATATACCACAATTTACATACCACAAGTCTCAGCCATTCCCCAATTGATGGGCATCCCCTCAATTTCCATTTTTGTCACCACAAAAAAAGCTTCTATGAATACTTTTGTATGTAGAGGTCCTTCCTCCCACCTTTTTACCTCTTTAAGATATAGACCTAGTAATGGTATTGCTGAATCCAAGGGTATACACAGGTTGGTTGTCCTTTGGGAAGAGTTTCAAATTGCTTCCCAGAATGGCTGAACTAGTTCACAACTCCACCCACAGTTAGTGTCTCAATTTTCTCACATCCCCTACAACATTTGTCATTTTTCTTTTCTGTCATATTGGCCAATCTGATAGGTATAAAGTGGTACTTCAGAGCTGTTTTAATTTCCATTTTTGTAATCAATAGTGATTTAATTCAATGTCTTTTCTAATGCCCATTTCCAATTTTTCATTGCCAATTCCTTTTTTGAGTAGTCGAAGACTGAAATATTCTGTTTTATACCATATGTTTTTCTCATTAGGCTTTATTATTGCATTTGACTAATTTTTACCTTTGCCCTGACAATGGTAACAAAGTAACAATGGTCACTTTGCCATTCCTAGAATAAGACATTCTATTTTCCAAATGCAGGCATTTTCACTGGCTGTCTTCCATGCATGGGATCCTTTTCCTCCTCAGCTTCACCTTTTAGATTCTCTGGTGTCCTTCAGATCTGAGCTAAAACCCTACCTTCTAGAGGAAGCCTGTCTTAATTCCTCTTAACTCTAGTGCCTTCCTTTTGTTGTTTCCTATTTATCCCATAAATAGCTTGTTTGTACATAATTATTTGTTTCCCCCATTAGATTGTGAGCTCCCCAAAGAAAGGACTATGTTTTGCCTTTCTTTGTATCCCTAGACCATAGTAAAGTGTCTGATATATAACAGGCATTTAATTAATGTTTATCAAAGGACTGAATCACTATACATTGACAGATGATTCAGGAATAACTCCCACCTCAATAAGCAGCCTTTTCCTGTCTATTACAATAACTTTTACTTCAGTTTTGTAATATTATTTGGCATTCTTCATATTTAACAACTACTAATGTTTTCTTGAAGGAAGGATTGATGAGATGTGTGACGCTTCTACGCCATATATCATCATAAAACTGTAACACCGTTTATCTCCTTAGCTAGAATGCACACCTTACTTATGAAAGAGTCCTCTTTTATTTTGCTGTACACTTAGTAGAAGCCTTCAGCAATGTTGTGAAGTAGGGAAACTTTGTATTTGGTCTCTAAACTTGTTGAATTCATGGCAAAATCTTTATAGCACAATTCTATCAAGTAAGTTCTATTTTTAGTTTGATTTTCATTATAAAACCCAATATATTACCATGAGAAAGTTCTTCCAATAGCCTGAGCCAAAAATTTGTATAAAATAAAAGGATTTAAATGATGGACAGGCCAATGGCATTCTGGGTTGTATAATGTAGTCAAATTAATGAAATCTTAGGGAAGTGTCCTGCTTTACATATCCTGATGTTCAAATTTCTACGAAATAGTTTATTTAAAATGAGACATATTTCTTTTCCTTATATTTCAAGAGTGAGACCAAATGGTTTAAGTAGGAAATTTTATCTTTCTAAAAAAAGATTGTCTATTGAAATTGCAAATTTATACCCTTTACTAGAGAGTAATTATTACATTTTAAAAGATGACTTTTTAATTCGGGATTTATAATGACAAACAAAATCCACAAGTCCAAAGTTGCTGAATTTGTGAGCTATGAGTGAAATTAGAGAACATGGAAATGTAACCTCCAAGGTAACAAATAAAAATGTTTTAATGATGAGAGTTCATACTGATATAGCCTTTTAAAGTTTGCAAAATACTTTGTATTTATAAAATCAGTTAATCCTCTCAAAAACCCTGTTATTTAAGCATTGTTATATTACAGATTTTATGAATAAAGAAATTGAGCCTGAGAGTTGTTACATGATTTGCTCAAGGTCTTTTAGCTAGTAAATGTCTGAGGGAGAATTTAAATCCAGGTCATCTTCATTCCAACTCTAGTACTCTATGCCTTATGCCGTAATTTGGCACTTCAATTAAATATCTAGAACTAATCTCAAATTGATAGATAAAATGATCCCTTTCACTTTGACAGATAATGATGAGCCCTTTCACTTTTTCCTTCATCCATTAATGCATTTATTCTTTGATTTTTTGATTCATTCACATATTAATACAACAATGCAACAAACATTTTTGAGTGTCAAGTGTGTACAAAATTCTATGCTACACACTCTGAAAGAATCAATGATAAATATATCCAGTCTCTGCTCTCAAGGTCTGGGAGTAATCCTTCTCACCTGTGAACATTAAATTTAAGTAGTGTAGAGGATGCCAAACCGAATTAGAATGGTGGTTCATTGTTTTTAGTTTAGATAAGAAAGATTCTTAGTATGGCATCTTCTGAATTTGTTGTGATTCCACAGTGGACTCTTTTCATTCCAGGACATTCTTTCATCCACCCATTCATCTATTCAACTAACAAATATTAAGTCCCTACTGTATTCAGAGAGTGCAATCTAGGTACTAAGGGAAACACCAAGTTTAGTTAAGACCCAACTTCTAGGCTTACAAAGCTGAGAGACTAAAGAGACAATACTGTACAAATACAAATCCTACTACTACTAATAATAACTAACATTTATAAAACACTTTGTGGTTTAAAAGGTACATTGTGTATTGTCTTATTTGAACAACAACCTTGTAGTGTAGGTGCCCATTTCACAGATAACAAAACTGAAGCAATGAGAGACTACTTGAGTTGCCTAAGGTCACATATCTATGAAGTATATAAGACATAATCTGAAGGCAGCCATTTCTGACTCACATATCTAACACTCAATCCATTAATCCACTTATCTGATAAACACAAGATAATCCCCAAATCAAGAAAACCAAAGAAAGCATTAGGTTGAATTTTTATCCTGCTTCCCTAAACTGATCTGATAGGAACCATTAAGTCCTTATATGATCATTGATACCATAGTTTCTACCTATATTGCCCTTTATCATTAACTAAATAAGGTGAATTGATATCGATATTTAGGAATTTATATAAATATTATCTACCTGGGAAAATATTCTCTCACAAAACAAATGAAACCTACTTCTTAAAATTATGATGTCTAGCTTCATAATAATTCAAGAGATTTTATTGAACCTAGTTGGAAGCAGGGAAAAGGGACTATTTTATGAGTTGAAAATCACACGCTGTTACACTTGGACCTCCTGAGAAAATTGAGAACAATTAATACAAATTGGACTACTTATATTAAGCTATCTAAAGAGTAAAAATGCACCAAAGATGTTGTGTGTTTCAAAATTTTCATATATTCATTAATCTAGGATCAAATTTAGTGGGTAGGAATGCTTAGAATCAACTCTGAACAAAGAAAAATAGAAAACAAAAGGGAGAAAATTATCTTGGCTTTTGATATCAAGCATCAAAACTTTTACTGCAAAACCTTCAGGCTTATTCCATCATAAGAAGTAATGCTAAGAAGTGATTCCTTATTAAGCAAAAAGTGAGCACTACTCTTTAAATAGCTTTTGAAACAAACGAACAAAAAGTAAACACAGTATTTTAAATAAAGTAACATCGGGAAATTAAAGAAAGTTTATAAGGTGACAGATAAGCTATAAGATGCATGATATTCACTAATACCACTGAGGGAGTGCTTTAGATGTAAATTTGTTGGCTTCTAAAAAGTTATTCATTAGTCACTGTGGCCCCATGACCCAAAGGGAAAGGATAAAGGTCAGGAGTCAAACATTAGAAACACTACTAGCATGATAAAAAAGAGCTGACTCTATAGAATCATATATTACAGCTGGAAATCCTTAGTGGTCATTGAGTCCAACCATTTCATTTTATTAAAGTGGTTACTGAGACCCAGAGTGACCAGGTTACTTTCCAGCATCACACAGGTCATATGCAACTGTGGTACTATTTGGACCGAGATCTTCAATAGTCCAAGTCTAATTCCATGGCCACTGTGCCATGTTGCCTCCCAGTTTGGAGAGTTTAGATTTTTCTCCCTTACCTTGACCCAGTAAACTTTCTGATAGTCAGCCCTAAGTAAAAGCAAGAAAAACACTTCATCTACAAAGGATTTGTAATGCCACATAGCTAATGATGTTTCCAAAGTCCTGTGCCTAATGCAGAGAGTCCAGTCAGTCATAGCTAAGGCCCATTAGTCCCAAAGGGAGCAGAACACTGAGTCAGCCCACCAGTCACTGTGGCAACATATTTGAAAAACTCTACTGATGTGCAGTTTGGACAGGAGAGCAGGAAAATTGTAATTCTCATGGAAAATAACTCAGTCAACATTCCATCGAGTTTCACAGCAAACAAGTTCTACCCACCCACACAGAAACCATGTCTGCTTTCCTCTGGTACTCCTACCCTTCAGACCAAAAAATAAAATAAAATAAAATAATAAACATGCAATATATCTATATTTAAAATTCTTCTTGTGGCATGCAACATCTCTTTTCTCCAGAGGTTCAAAAAAGGACATAAACCAGCAATGTTTAGTGGAAAATCAGTTACTCCCTTTGCTGGAAAAGTCAAAAGTGCATTTAGCAGCCTCTGCTTGAAAGCATAAGAAAATATTCCAGGTGGTTACTGGACTTCAGGGTCTCTGGGTTGTCTCTAGCAGCTATGTTATATAAGGAGCCAAATAAGATCTCAGACAAATATCCTACTTAATACATTTCTCCAGGGGCCACAGCAAGGCCTATGGATTTTGAGGAATCATGTTGCTTTTTTCCTTAAATAATAATTCTCTGAATTTAAATGCCGAATATAGTTTCTTTCTCCAAAGGGCCTGCAACATTTTACAGTAGATACTGACCACTCCTCCTGTGCAGAAACTTACAGATATGTGTTATTGTCCCAGTTCCACAAAGGAGAATACATCAGGCTTAGAGAGAGAGGTTAAGTGCTTTGCTTGAGGTCACACCATTAGTCAAGTAGACATCAAAAAGTGAAATCAGGAGCCTTGACCCTGTGCCCAAAGCCCTTCACCTTTGACCTTCCTCTACCCAATGAATCCTCTTGTGCAATAGAGCATAAACAGACAGAAAGATAAACAGATTGACAGACAGATTTACAGAAAGAGGGAGACAAACATAGATAAATAAGAGCTACATATATGCATATATATGTATGCACATACATAGATTTTCTCCATAAATTAAACATGGGCATGTAAGTCCAGTACCACCATACAGAATACATGCAAGGTTCAAAACCATTCACCTCATCCTACTCAGAAATCATTATATTAGCCATAATGAGGAATTCTATTTGGAAGAAAGTAAAAATATCAGCTCCGTGTGATCATCAAGTTTCCTCATCCCTCAGCCACATCCCTTCAAATTCAACAAAATGTAAAGCCATACATAGCCAAACATAGTGGTGTCCATCTTATCTCCTGCTACTGTGGAAACTGAGTCTGGTATATCACTTGAATTCAAGAGTTCTGAGCTCTAGTGGACTAAGTTGACTAGGCATTCCCATTAATCTTGACATTAATATGCTGAGCTCTAGAAATAAGGATTCACTAGACCATCTAAGAAAGGGCCTACCAACCCAGGTGAAAAAATAGAATAGCTCCAAACTCCCAAGTAGATCAGAATGGGAAAAGGTACATAAATAGACATTTCACTTCTACCCTGAGAGACTTAGTCTTTTTTAAAAAATCCATAAATAACAATAAAATAGCTGTGGAAAGACCAATTATTTCCTGAGAATCATATTTCTGATGCATACGTGAACAGTATGCGATTTTAGCTGTTAAGCGATCTGCACTACAGACCTCAACCTATCTGGGAGCTGCTTGAGGGACAGAGTTAAGTGACTAGTCCAAGGACACAGAGACAGAAAGTATTCAGAGGTGGTCTTTGTGTCTCCAAGCTCATTTGACAGTAGCCAACACACCACATTGTCTCTTTTGCTAGGCAGAACAATTTAAATATAGGATATTTTCAAAGTTTCAATTGTGGCTAAGTAGAGGGCTTTATTGATAGAGCTTGCCTGAATCACCATTCATGAGCTTTCACATTGCTCTGTTAATCTTGCTGGGGATAAAAAGAAATCCCCATGTACCCCTAAAGGACTGAGGCAGTATTGTGTGCCAGCCCTTGGACCTCTCAAATGTACTCGTGATGCTGAATACCTCGTTTTTCCTGCATGCAACTTTGGTAACAAACAGCACAGCCAAGTCTTTTCTAGTACTGTTATTCTGTTTTAAAAAACACTGACATTTTCTTAAACAGACATAATTTACAATTTTAAGGAGCACAACAGTGCCTTGGTGTGTGAGGGCCAGAGAGCAAACAAAACTCCTTTCAGGCCCATTCTGAAAAATGCAGTCTCGTGCTCAGTGAGTTCCCTGGAGCTAAAGGCCGAAGGGAGAGCAGAGGCGGGGCAGGGGACCACGGAACTGTGAGCTGGCAGCCACCCATAGGTCATGGCCCACTGAGGGCCTGTCAGAGATTCTCACAGAAGAAAATGATAGTCAGAAAGGGAGGTGGTGAGCAGTAGCACAAATGTTGGTGAGGCACAGCACTAACCAACATGATCCTCTTTCTCTACTTTGTACAGAAAGTACCAGAAGCTCTCTCAGTTCAATTGTCCTGTATAGCCTGGCCCAGCAGCTCCACTGTGCTTGAAAACTCTTCTTACCTGACTATTCTGTGACCACACATAAAAAGAGCTTGTCAGTCTTCATGACCCCTGATCAATACCTGCAGCAATATCCTTATTCGATTTCCAGTTGGGTCAGCTCAGACCCAGTAGATAAATGGAGTTTCTTGTCAAAGGCTACATGTAGATCTTTTTGATGAGACTTAAGAAGCTCAGGCTGGGCAGAGAGATCCATGCTCCCAAGGTATGTTTTCTAGAATTGATGCCTCCTACTGTACTCAGAGAAAGCTTCTTAACTTTGTTTTGGCTTTGTTGTTGTTGTGCAGTGGCATCTGACTCTTTGTGACTCTATTTGGTATTTTATTTGCAAAGATATCAGAGTGGTTCGCCATTTACTTCTCCAGCTCATTTTACAGATGAGGAAATGGAGGCAAACAGGGTGAAGTGACTTGCCCAGGGTCACACAGATAGTAAGTGTCTGGGGACAGATTTGAACTCAGGAAGATGACACTTTCTGATTCCAGGTCTGGCACTCTATCTGTTGCATCACTTAGCTGCTCCTTGTCTTAGCTAGTTAAGTCTTTATTTAATGGCGGCATTTTATGACTAAACAAAGTTACTTAGGGTATGTGAGTGTGTGCATATAACTCCAAGGAGGAAATGCAGGAGCATGAAAGGGATGCTGGATTTGGGATCAGAGAACCTGAGTTCAAATCCTGAGTCTGCTGTTTTCTCTCATACCTTGAACCCTGCACTTATCTTAGCTGGGACTCAATTTCCTCACCTATAAAACAAGCTGGTTTAATTAGATGACTTCTAAAGTCCAATTTAATTTTAAATATACAAACTTATGTGTCTTTTGTAACTTTATATAAAAGAATTCGTGGCTTTGGGAAAATAATCTTGATTTGGAGAGTGCTGTCAAGCATCACTTTGCCTACATAAATAGAAAGTATAAACAGCTCTAAACCTCAAATTAGGCTACACAGTTTTCATCCTGGAGTCCACCACTGGCCTCTCTGGAGACTCCTCTTAGGTGAAATGAATTCAGCTGTCAAAAAAAAAATCATGTCCCTATAGTTTCTGGTGATTGACGAAGTGCAGAGGTATGAGAAGAGTAACATGATTTCCATTTCTGTTTTGTCAGCTTCTCACCTGAGAAAGTTGAATTTTCCAACCCAAGAGAGGGCCCCATAGTTATTTGAAATCTCCAGGAAAAGCTATGACTTTTCAGGTGTCAAACTTCGTTCAATATTTTTGGCTTAAATAAAAAAAAACATCATAGTGGAAAGATCAGCAGAATCAGAAGACTTCAGTACAAGTTTTGGCTCCACCATTTATTATGTGTATACATAAGTCACTTCTCCAATTCGAGGCTGGATAAAAATGGGGGGTTGGATTAATAATAACAGCTGATATTTATTGAGTACTTTAGATGCATTATTTCATTTGATACTGCAGGTCTGTGGGATAAATGCTTCTTTTTTTTAAACCTAACCTACAATTTCATTGATTTGGGTAACTCCCCATGGGGAAACTTCCTGTACTATTCATATTGGCACCTTCTCTATAGCCTTTTTTTCTGTTATGTACAACTTACTACTCTTTTGAAATACATAATAAAGTTATCATGTAAATTTCTCTTTTCCTTCTTTTTTCTTCCCCCCTCTCTGACCTAGAGATGGCTACCATTAGACAAACATGTGTGTATCTATGTATGTATGCATATATATATGTATATGTAAAAATAGTCTTAAAGAATTGTCAGAGATAATTTAAGCATCATCCTCAGGGTAACACAGGTATTATGTGACAGAGGAAGGTCTTGAACCCAGATTTTCTTTACTCTAAGACTCTATGGTCAATATGTCACAATGTTTCTCAAAAGTTAATAATGAATGTAAGAATTAGCATTTACATACCACTTCAAGTTTGGCAAAATTTTTTACATATATTATCTCATTTGATTCTCACAGCAATCCTGGGAGATAGGTACCGTTATTAACCTCATTTCTCAGATGAGGAAACTGATGCTGAGATAAGTTTAGTGACTTGCCCAAGGTCACAGAGCAAGTATCTTAGGCAGGATTTGAATTTAGGTCTCCCAGCATTGCATCAGCTGTTCCTCCTTCTAGGTATCTAATCCTATTGGTATTATTAATCCCATTTGATGGAGGAGGGAACTGAGGGTCAGAGAAGTTATATTACTTATTCGGGGGTACACAGCCAATGTTAGAAGTGGGGTTCAAATCCAGGCTTCTCCTGAATCAGCCCAATCTTCTTTCCAGTACTATAGATTGCCTGTAAGAAGAACACTAAAGCTTACTCCATCTTTAAGTTCGTAGAAGAGACAAGCTTTAGGGGTAGTGAGATATAACGATTCCCATGGGCATCCTGGGATTATCTTTACAGAGAAATCAAGCAAGTGATACTTCTGACTGCCTATATAATATGTGTTCCCAACATCTCCCATTTGGCCAATGTATAGCCCAAATAATAATAAAATAGGGAATTCTGCAATATGAGTCTGTTATTTTGAGATTTCCAGCTAATTTTGGTAGATTTGGGGTGCCTTATGTAGGCTTTAATAAACATGTAACAGGTTTATCCCAACCATGCCTCTGCTCTGAAACTCTGAACTAGTCTGCATAATGTTTTTTGATATTTTCTTCTGGGATTTACATTCTTTTCCAGCTGCCTACTATCTCTACTGCCTCCTGGATGGGCTCCGTTTGATCTAAGGGATGTATTGGTACATGAGAGGCATCTCGCTTTCCCTTTCTTGCTCTCTTTCTCTCTAGCCTGTTAAGATTATGGGGAATTTGAATTTAAATGAGAATTAGAAAAGTGGCTGAAGCCAGTCAGAGCTGGAGGTTTTCATAGGGACGTCAGTGCTGAATAAGTTTCCCGGATCAAAGCCACAGTCTGTGCTCCACAGAAGCTTTTGAAGACTATTTAGAATAAAACAAGTGGAAGAAAAATCCTCCTTGTGCCAGGCTGCATGCAGCTCACTTCTTACACACACACACACACACACACACACACACACACACACACACACACACAGAGTCTCACACACACACAGTCACAGTCACACACACAGTCACACATCAAGGCAAAGCTATAAAGCTGCCAGCTAGCTTAGATACTTTGCCAAGAGCCACAGCCTTTATTTTTTCCCTTTTCTCCCCCAAAGAAATGAGCTCTTCATCCAGAGGTTACACCTTATCCTCTCTAAACTACCTTTGAAGATCTGTGGCAAGAATGTTTACGTGGGCCCTGCCTGTTTGTTTGGTTACACTGGCCACTCCGGGTAGTATTTCCTGTGTCTGCTGGTTCTGTCTGGCAGGGCCATAACTTGGGGCAAATTCAGTTGTGTCTGAGGGGGCGGCAGGGAGCAGTCTGAAGAGTGACCACTCCTCTATATGGTTGAGGTAGCCTGGAGACAGAGGTCATGGGAATTAAAAAGGTTAAACTGAACAGAGAAGCTGGGTTGTTCGAAAGGGATAGGAACTGAGGTGAATGAGAAGACTGTGAGCCACACATGACCTTTTTGAGGAGGAGAGAAACTAATTTTGAGGGTCACAAGTGACAAGTAAATGATAAATGAAAAAGCTGGTTACCAAGAGGTACTAGCTTATTGAGGATACAAAAATGGCAGCATGCATAAAGGAACATGTCACTTCTTCAATGTGTATGTCAGAAATCTAAAAATACAATAATAATTTGTCATTTTTAAATTTAGGAAAATTTAAAATATATATGTTTTAGCATAAGAAAATGAAAACAATGTGAAAGGAAGACAATTAGGATGAAGCGGAATTTATTTACAACTAAAGATTCCATAGAGTCAATAAAAAGAGAAGTCAGAGGGAAAAGGAGATGGGGGCTGACTAGTACTAAGTTTGATAGTGGGGTTGAGAATGCAGCTGTAGTCAGGGTGAACTGTCCTAGCTGATGATCTAGCTAACATAGCCTTACTGGTTTTGTTCCCTGACCTATTAGTCTTCTAAAGCACTTCAGCTCTATGGGAAGAGAACCCTGGGAGATGGGTTTGAAAGCTGAATTGATAATTAATCAAATATGGCAGGCACACCTAGTTCTTTGCAAATTTAACTAGGAAACATCACTACAGGTACTGGGAAACTGGACTATGATCACATTTTAATAACCACAAGGCATGAGGGCCAAAAAAACAAAGGCACAGAAGTACAGAAGAAAGTGGGGTACACAGGCAGATGATGTGGGAACAGGTAATGAGTTGGTGAAGAAAGGCAGGCAGTGATGGGTAGGGACAGAGGCAGAGTATCACTGTTGTGCCTATGGTTTAGATTTGGTAGCAATCAGTAGCATGAACTAGATAGGGGTAGAAGAATATGGGGCAGGGCAGAGTTCGAGGCCTCACTTCATAGGTTTTTTTGAGGTTAGTTCATTAACCTATCCAAATAATTTCAGAGGTGTCAGTAAAATGTTTAATTTAATATGTCCGCCTCATTTCAAAATTATCAATACCTTTCCTTGTACTGTGGATATCTGGAGTTTGTCTGAGATTTCTTTTTCAAAAACCAAGCCTTAAACTCAACTCACTGTGGAGCTCATAGATTGGACAATAAGTCCCTGCCCTCCTAGCACAGAGTGAAAGTTAATACTAAATAGTAACTGTTTCTCTTTTGGCCAAGAACTCTGAGAGTTTTCCCTTCTATATCATTAAGGGGAAATTCATGACTTTTAAGAAGATCATGAGCATGCCTGAATGGTTCAGAATCACAGGATAGAAGGAATTCTCTAAGTAGAAGGCACAGGAATTAAAGCATTTATTCAAGATTCAATGTATCAGACCCAAGGACCAATGCCTCCAATTCGATATTGTGACCAAAACCTTCCAGATCCTATAAGCCTGTCTCACAAGAGTAACCAGAAAAATATTATGGCAGCAAGCCAAACCACACTTGTGCTTCCCCCCAATGCTAGGGCCCTCCTGTAAGAAGATCACTCAGGGGTCCCAAGCTCCTGGCTTCTTCAGCTTCTGCTGCTTCAGCTTCTTCTGCTCCTCAGCTACTGCTCCTCCAGCTTCTACTGCTCCAGCTTCTGCTGGTTCTGCTCCCACTGCTGCTCCTTCTCCTGCATCTCCTTCTCCTACTTCCACCACATTTGCCTCTCCAAGCTCTGTTCTCTCCTTTTATACAATCCTTAGATGTCCTCTGATCAACCAGAACTTAGGCACAGTACCATTGGCTCTGGTCTTAGCAACTCCCCTTAGGGCCCCGGGGGCTTCACACCCACATTGGCTTAACACCTAGTAATTAGAGATTTGGAGCAAGGTTAGGAGCAAGATCTAATCAGACCTCCCTTTGTAGCCCCACTAGAAGCCCCACCTAAAATTTATTCAAATGGGGGGGAGGGTATTATATCTCTTTACTTAGCATTTTTGAGACCAAACATTTAATGATCCCCTACTGTATATCCTCAAAAGTACAAAGAATTGTGAGACATAGTTCTGTTCCCAAGGAGTATAAGTTTTGGGTTAAAAAAATAAATATAAAGATGAGGAGGTGAATTTCATTACTATACCCTCAATATTAAATGAATAATATCATCAGTAAATGACAGCTCTTGGAGAGCAAATTGAGGAGATTATTGCCAACTAGGATAGCCAAAGAAGGCTGGAACTTGAGATGAAACTTCAGGGGGAAATTAGCTCTGAAAAAGTGGAGAGACGGTAGCAGGAATACTAAGCAGCAGAGAGTAGATAAAATCAGTTCACTAAACCATTCCTACTACGGCATTTTTAAAAAATATTATTTCCACATTTTGATTCAATTCAATTCATTTCAATATAGCAGGTGATTTTTAAGCACTTATTTTATGTAGAGTGCTGTGCTGAGAACTGGAAAAGATACACAGTCTAGAAAAGGAACAGTCCCTGCTGTCATAGAGATTACAGTTTTATTCAGGGATAGAATACATTCACTAATAATTCTAACACACATCATTGAAAGAAAAAGTGTGACTGGCCAACTCTGGGCCAGGAAAGGAATACAGTTAACAAGGGCTGGTAAAAAGCACAGTTGTTTACAATCTTGAATATCTAATCAAAAATTCTCTAAAATGTAAAAAGGAAGAAGCAAGAAGAGTGCTTATATATATATATATATATCTGGAAGGCCCAATACCATAGAGAATAACCACAATATAGAGGGGGGTGGAAATGCAATATAAAACACCCACAAATTCATGAGAGAAAAACTAAAAAAGTAGTGAGCAATAATACCTTTGGCCAAACCTACCTACATAAAGATACATGAAATGTATATGAGAACTAAAGTAATCCAAGGTGACAAATTTGACCTCCTAGAAATCAATATGACTTGGTAAGAGAAAACCCATAAATAGAGTATTGTTCTGCAAGGGCATACTTTATTAAATAGAAACAGGGAAAACAGAGTAGTTACGGAGAATTCTTTAATATAGTATATGACAGATATATTATCCTGCAACATAATCAAGGAACCAGAGTAGAGAAAGCACAGTGGAGCTCTTTTGGTGGAAGATAAGTAAAAGCAGAAGTAAGAGCAATACGGTTACTGTAATATATTATGTAGTTCTGAAAGAAATATTTGAGGAGGTTGGCAAACATACCACAAGTGAGGCAAAGAATCTTTATATAGTAAGGATATTACTTCCAAGGATCCATTATACAGAACTATCAATGTCGATTATGACCCATCCATACCTTCTCACTCTGGGTGACTGGCCCATATCATATCACAAATCCTCCAAGTGGTGTTGAGAGAATTCAATTATGCAGAGATATGGTGGAGTTCTCTCTTTCTTCTGGAAGGAGAAATATGATTTACTTAAATGAAAATACCATTTTTTTAAATAAAAAAGGTCTAGGCACCGTGCTTTGCATATACTCACTTAAGGAACATTGAATTTAATTGAACCCAGGTTTAGAATGATTATTCAGAATCTAATCTGCGCCAATTTGGAGAAATTAGTAACCGGATTGAAAATGATTAGAGGGGAAGGAGTGACAGTGTTGGTAAGTGAGCATTTCATCTTAGATGTTGTGAAAGAGAAGATAAAAAAGGCATAGTTTAACATGTACCCTAGATTTTAGGAGAACAGATTTCTAAGGGCTCAGACAAAGAATACGTAAAGTCTCATTGGCTAAAATTTTACAGGGAGTCAGACCAGAATGAAAAATCAAAGTTGCTGACATTTATAGAGTTTTTTAATGTTTGCCAAATATTTTCCATGTGTTATATACTTTGAACCTTACAACACTGTGAGATAGGTACATGGCAGATATCATTTCTCCATTTTTAGATGAAGAAAATGAGGTTTAGAGAGATTAAATGACTTGCCTATTAAGAAGAAAAAAAGAAAAAGGAACTGAATTCTGAGTAATTATACTGACTTCCTATAAATTCTTCCTAAAATAAATGGTTCAGTCATGGTCACACAGCTAATAAGCATCAGGAATGAGACTCAAATCCAGGACTTCCTAATTCCAAGTCCATAACTACTTATGATTTAGCAACAATCCCTCAAAAATGAAATTCCAAAGATATAAAGAGAAATAGTTCTAATGGGAGGGAAGAAAAAAAGAGGAAGATTGTCAATATCATTGAATTAATCATTACAGATGATTCATCAGTTAACAGATTAAAAAATACTATGTACAAAAGATGGAAGCAGAACAAGGAATGGAGGATGCATCAAAAAGCATGGAACAGTTCATAAAAATAATATAAGAAATTTTTAATCAGGCACAGGGGGCTAAGGAAAAATGGTTATGTTTAACCATACTGAGGAATAAAGTTAGATAAGAGAAAAGATAGGAATCTTCAAGGTGGATAGGATGATCATAATGAATGACAGAAAGAAGGCAGACCTTCTTAACTCTCATTTTTCTTCTACTTCTCTTGCAAGGAGAATGATATTTGGATTGGAAAGGGCATAACAAAAATGGACAATAGTGTTGATATTGAAGATAAATAGGGAGGTAGTAGGCCAACATCTATCTGTCCTTGATGAGTTCAAGTCACCAAGCCCAAAGGAAGTGACCTCTCAAGGTACTGAATGAACTGGCAGACATAATTACTGAGCTACTGTCAGTGATCTTTGAAAGCTTGCAGAGAAAAGGCTATTCACAACAGGACTAGAAAAGGGCAAAAGTACTGATTTTCCAGAAAGAGGGAAGGCAGTACATTTTGCCATTGTGGGCCACTGAGTTTGACTTCAATTCCTGGCAAAATCCTTGGATTTGATATTAAAATTTTGATGAATGAATATATAGAAATGGAAGAAACGATAACAGAAACAATATGTATTCCTCAGGATTAGGTCAGGTCAGAGTAAATACATTTACATATTTTAAGGAGAGGAGTCTTTTAGAAACTAACAAAGGTGCTTTTATTTGACAAAATTATCTTTGTAGAATCAGAAGTGTTCAAAGTTTAATGAACTGGAAGAAGACACTTCAGTTTTTTTTCTTCACTAACTAGTTCTGACTGTGGGCTCATAAGAGGAGTTAACTTCTATAGAAATGATTTCCTGATGAAAATGACCTATTAGGGCCAAAATGATTGGCACAATAAGGGCACAGTGGGGATATTTAAGGCAGTCTGGGTGGAATTGATGTGAGAATGATCAAATACAAATTTTTCAAGGGAACTTAAGCGTCATTCAGTCAAACTTCTTGCCTAATTCATGTTTCTCATCTTTAAAATCTTGGAAAAAGGGTAAACTAGATTCATCTGCCTTAATGTATATACCAACTGTTGGCCTGCAGGAGCTCTGAAAAAAAATCTTCTCCTTTTTCAACAGCTCTTTAAATATTGGAATAGGAGGGCCATATTCTTTCACATCTTCAAGTTTATTCTCAGCTAAATACCTTCAGTGCTTTGAAAGTTACCATATGACATAGTTTCTAGGTGGGGTTTAGACTATCAGAGGCATCGAACTCTGTGGGCTACAAACTTCTGTAGGGATGGAACCAGATTAAAATATAATTGGGAAATATTTATCAAAATAAAAATACAACACAACATACAACATGTTGTTCAGTCATTTTTCATTTGTGTCTACCTCTCCATGAAACTATTTGGGGTTTTCTTGGCAAAGATACTGAATTAGTTTGCCATTTCCTTCTCCAGTTCATTTTATAGATGAGGAAACTGAGGCAATGGAGTGAAGTGACTTGCCCAGGGTAACTATTAAAGTGTCTGAGGAAAAGGATTTGATCAGGAAGAAGAGTCTTTCTGACTCCATGTCAGGCCCTTTTTCTACTGTACCACCTAGATGCCCCACAAATACAATATACCTGAAAGGTAGTTTAGAGAGTGCAAGGTTGGGAGTTTGGTTTTGTTGTTATTATTGGAAGGATAGGGATCAGGAAAGACTGAGTATAGAGCTGAATCTTGAAGGAAATGAAGATTCCTAAGTTGAGGTCAGGAGGGAGAGTTTCCGGGATATAATAAAGATTAAGCCAAATATCTATTTTTACATTTAGGTGAGAGTTACCCTTTATGGTTTAAATTAACTTGATTGCAAAGGTTCTTGAGGATTCATGAACTTGAAGACATTAGGACAAGAGTGGTCTTGAAGAGCAAAGTATTTTCATCACAGGATACATTTAAGTATTCTCACAAAAAAGAGGAGGAAGGTGGGAGTGGGAGAGGCACTAGGAGGTAGATCAAACAGTAAAACATTACAGGAGGCAGAAAACAGTGGAACCCCTTAATAATGCTGGTGAGATACCTAGGATATATATGTGTCTCTGTGTGTGTATACACATATATACATATAGCTATACATATAGCTATACATACATATGTAACTATGTGTGTGTATATGTATGTATGTATACACACATACACATTTCAGATCAATCTCTCAGGATTAGTGTAAAGAAAGAACTCCGTAAATTAAAAAGCCATATATAAAAGTGAGATGGTCATTGTTGTGGTGAAGGACAACTTATCAATCAGCAGACATTTTTAATGACTTAATTTATAGCAGGCACTGAATTAAGTGCTTTGTTGCTATTGTTCCTTGTTGTTTTTCATTCCTTCTCAAAGAGGACCATGAAATCAGGAAGGTGATTCCATGACTTTCAAGTGAATTGGATTTAAGTGAGAGAGGGCTGTGCAAAATCACCATCTTCACTTTCTCCTTCAGAGCCATCTGGGTCCAGTGGCCAGATATAGATCAGGATGACTGGAGGTGGCCGCACTAAGCGCCAGGAATACAAAGAAAAAGGAAAACAAAATGGTCTCTGCCCTCAACGACCTTGAATTCTAATGGATGAGACAAAATCTTCACAAATGGCAATGCACATAAGGAGAAGATATGAAGTAACCATAGGAAAAAGGGACAAGCAAATGTGTGTCAGGAAAAAGGCCAATGATGTAACTAAGTTTCCTTAACAACAATAATTTTGGGGTGCTACTGTATTTTACCCTTCTCTTTTTAACATTTTCTGTGCACAAAAAATGCAAATGATAAGAGGAGGTTCCATTTGTACAATCCAGGCTGTGTTTGGACTAAATATTTTGGTATAAGTATAAATTTGAAAGTAGGACTATAGAACTTTGAGGGTAACTTCCCCTTTAAATGACTAACATAAAAATGTGTATAGTTAGGATAAGAATAAAAGCACAGCTTTTTAGGCAGGCTACTTTAAAATCAAATGTATGCTCAGCTTTCAAACAGTTATTTTTGGAGAAAGTTTCCAAATATAAAAATTAACCAGGATACGTAGGCATTTTAGAAAAGGAATCGTCTATGTTGACACAAGCTTATGCTAAATACTCCAATCTTCACATTTCCTGAGTGTACAGAGAACACCCAGGCAAGGTTCCCACAAATTTTCATTGTGGCTGGCTGCTGAACCCTCCAACTAACTCCTTGTGGGTTAGCACTTACTGCTAAGAGGAGCAGTAAGTAGGCATGACACTTTGTAAGTTTCTAGGAAGTACATTGTTTGTTTTCCTTGGGGCTAAACACTTAATTTCTTATTTAGTTTTTGTTTCTAACTTCATGGATCTAAGACCTGGGGTTGGAAAGAGGAAATGTGATTGCATTCACTGAAATGGACAAATACACCAGAAAAAGAAATTCAGTTAAAATGTGGGATGCATTCCCTAGGGCAAGCATACTATAATTATCATAATATACTACCTCCCTCATATTGCTTAGAAGTGTAAAATGCAGCAACTTACCTATTTTTAATTAGCTGTATTTAGTATTTTTTATGGACACTGAACATGGTACTCAAATTAGCATACATTAGCATATCATTTGCATGTGTACCTCAAGGTAGTTGGTTTTATTGCTATTACCTTTTTGTGGCCCTATTTCAGTAATGATGCTAATGGAATACAAAAGAGATTTCTCACTCAACTCACTTTACAATCTTCTTTTTTTATGAATTTCACAATTGTAAAAACATGTTTAAATATGAAAATCATCTTGTAAGTTCTGTTTCTTCTAAATGACTGATCTTAGCCTCTCTACTCACTCCAAATTGCCTAGTTTGGTAGGTAGCTGTCCTTTCTATTTTGATGAGAATAGGGACACATCCTAAAGTCAGGGTTCAGGTATAAACTGAGCAACTGTTTGCTTAAGAGAGAGTTGTGCGCAAAAATTAATGAATCTTACCACTCTATCAGCACCTAAAGGCACTGAGAAAGAAAAATAACAGCTGCAGCTAGAGAATTCTGAGAAGGGTCAGAGGTCAGTGCCTGCATCTGCATTCACAGGGAGGCAGAGAGGAAAAATAAAGGGTCTCTCTTTGTTGCAAGTCAGCACTATTTTAGAGAGCGTAGATACTAACTTAATTACCACCATTCCCTCTTGCACTGGGGTGCTACAGCGGGCTATAAATCAATACCTAAGGTCACATTGCTAAAAGCAGGAGAAAACAGTCTTTTCTTGCACTGGGGAATGTTGTTTGCTGCTTCTGTATCAGCGTTAGGGGTGTTCGATATCAGATGAGAAACAAAGGGCCAGAGTGATGATTACAAAGCAAATCAGAATTATGAAAACTGATGTGTAAAGCAGGTGAGTTGAACTCCAGGCAGCTGGTTGACTACATCAAATCTTAGCATCTTGTTTTGTTCTTCTATTCTCCTTGCCCAGGGACACCACCAGCTGGTAGCCTAACAACTAAAGTAAATTCGACTGTGGTCTCCATGCTGATTTGTAGGTAGAACCTGCTGCCGCTGTTTTGTTGTTTTGTTTAGTTTTTGCATAGACTAGTAATTCTCCTGGACATATTTATGGCTGTTGAGATATTCTATCATTTTTTTACTGAGAGCAATATGTGAAATGGTCCAGGTTCCAATGTTGATAAAATGTAGGAAGTGTTGTCCCCCTTATCAAGAAACAGATATATTCCTTCGATTTCCCACAGTATCTGTTGAACTAGAGTATAAAGAACTACTACAAAACTACGATATTGTACTGGGAATGTGCAAAATGAAAAAGATAACCATTTCTATATAGGCAAGTTGATGTTGATTCATTGCCAAGTTGGCTCCTGTCTGACTTCCTAGAAAAGCATTGTTTTATATACCTAAAAGACTAATTGAGGACTTATTGGATAATTAATTATTATTCATGCTGGATCTCTTTCTACCTAATGTAGATGTGA
Organism: Trichosurus vulpecula; assembly: GCF_011100635.1. Lineage (NCBI taxonomy): Eukaryota > Metazoa > Chordata > Mammalia > Diprotodontia > Phalangeridae > Trichosurus > Trichosurus vulpecula. The sequence goes on along the minus strand of NC_050573.1, from coordinate 191,583,855 downwards.
TGACATCTGTTCAAATGGACAGGGATCATAACATTTATATAGAGATTTGATTTGGTTGTTAAATCAACTGATATAGCTAGATTTGTTCTGCCAATAGTACAATTCAATATATGATTGTGGCAAATTCTCAAGGTCTTAAAAACTCGGATCTGGTAGAATCTGTCCCTTTGAATATTGGAAAGAGCTAAATAGGGTATTTTCTAATATTGTCCTTTTGTTCAAACCTCTCCCAACCCCTTCACATTTGTCTCAATAACAAAAAGATCCATGAAGATCTCAAATCTAGCCCCATTTTTCATTCACCCTCTATCACTTCTCTCCCTTCTATTTAATGTTTCTTTACTCTCTTCCTTCTCATATTTCCAACTGCCTACAAATAAGTGCAGATCTCCTCATTTTTAAAATAAAACAAAACAAAAATACCTTTCCTCAAGTATTCTGCTCCATCTAGCTACTACTCTCCTTTCTTTCCTCTTCTATACTGCCAAACTTCCTAGGGAAAAATAATCCTCACTTCATGCTTCTTCCTTGTCACCTGCTTCCAAGCAGGTGGTAAGATTTATATGATTCAATTGAAAGAATACTGAATTTGAATTCAGAAGTATTAGGTTTACACCTAGGTTCTAATTATTTCCTATGTGTCCTTGTCATGAAACATCTCTGGATTTTGGTTTCTTTATCAACAAAACAAAGGGACTGGACTAAGTGACCTCTAAGCCTCATTCCACCTCTAAATCCCATGAATTTCTTATTTCCCAGATCATGTTTTCATTATAAGGGTTTCTTTTGTTATTCATATGTCTCTTGATAATGAAGCATCATTTGACAACCTTCTTTTCCTTCCTATGTGGCTATTTCTTATTTATTTCTGTCTTGGCTCCTCTCCCTCTTTCCTATCACTTAACATGGCTGTTTCCAAAGTCAGATATGGACTCCTTTTCTCTAATCTCATCTCATTTTCTCCCCTCCCCTCCCCACCCCTCCCTGTCTTCTCCTCCCCTCCCCTTTCCTTTCCTTCCCTTCCCTCTCATATAAACAGCTTCAAGTAATACTTCTATATGGACGACTTCCAAAACTGCTTCACCAGATCTGATTCTTCTCCTGAGATGCACACACAAATCTCCAAATATCTACTGGAGAACTATGAGGCATCTTAAACTCAATACAGTCAAAACAGAAGTTAACATTATTTTGCAAAATCTGGTCTTCTGAATTTCCATTTCTGTTAATAGCATCCTATTGGCCCTATAATCTATACTTAAACCTTAAAGTCATCTTTGATTTTACTCTTTCCCTCATTTTCATAATCAATACAATATCATTTGCCGTTGTTCAGGCCCTCGTTCCCTGCTACATGAACTATTTAAACAACTTTCTTGCTGGTCCTCTCTCCTTCCATCTCTCCCCACTACAATCTCTCTATCATACTACTGTCATATTTGTTATTCATATTTATAGATCTGATCAAAACACCCTTTTACTCAAATCTTTTAATGAATAGTGGTTTCTGGGATCTTTTCCTTTCCTTTTCCTCTCTTTCAATGAGATATTGGGAGAAATTAAGGGTGTTCTCCTAAAGGTATGTCAGGCAAATTGTAGGAATGCAAACAACAACTCTTACTACTACTCCAACCACCACAAATAATAATAAAAACAACAACAAAAATGATAACAATAATAGCTATTTATAGAAAGTTTGAAAACTGCTTGCCTCATGTTAACTCATTTTATCCTTAAAACAACGCTGTAAGATCTATGTAGTTATTATCCCATTTTGGATATGGAAAAATGAGATACAGGGAGGCTAAGTGTTTTGCCAGGAGTCACATGGCTATTAAAGATGCCTCAAATGGCACGATTTGAACTTTTCAATTGATAACTCCAAGTCTCACGTTCTCTCTAAGTTGCCTAGCTTCCTAAACTCATCGAAATAACTAAGGATGGAGAAAAGGGAATTGAAGGTAAAGTAAGAAGAGAAGCAAATATCTAGGGAGAACTTTCAGTCTTATTGTGTAGCATGGAGATAGCACCAACAAATTGAAAAAACCTAAACACTTCTCTTCTTCCTTCTCATACCTGAGAAACATCACAGAATATGGAGCTGGAGAAAGGAATTACAGGAAGGGAGAAAAGTCAGCTTATTGCCCCAACACTTTGAATAGTCAAGACAAGTCCTGGAAGACAGGACTTAGAAGGGAGGGGTAATCAGGAAACTTCAGAAGAAGAATCCCCAGTTTCCTAAGTATAAGTAACTAGGGATTTACAGATACAATGGAAGTAACACTTGCTTGTTGGGCTCTAAATTATTTATTCTTCCTTTTAACTAAACTTCTGTAATACTATGAATTTCATGCTAACAAGTGATGAGTCAATCTCAGTATACTTGGGAGTATACTATGTACATTTTCTCAGGTTTCCTAGGTGGGACTCTTCACCAAGAAATTGAGAAAATGCACTAAAGTAGTGGTATTAAACTCAAATAGAAGTGGGACCAATAAATGGTTCATCAGGATTACCCTAGACCATATAATGATTTAAAAATCAAATATGAACATCATCTAGCTTCTATTGTATTGTTATTTTTTTAATATTTCCCAATTACATTTTAATCTGGTATGATTTCGCTCTGGAAAATTAAGGATCACAATGCAGAAGCTGGCCATGTGTTTGACTATTCTGCCCTAATGTATACTCAGATCCTTCATGTAGTGGAAATTTCTGACACAAGAGTAATCAATAATTTCAGCACAATATAAGGCCAATATTTAGAATTTTTAAAAAAAATGGAATAGATTCCATTCCCCTGGATTCCATAGTGCATTCCTCTTCACTGGAGGTTTCCATGAAGAGAGGGTAATCTAGTCAGGTATGGCCTGGTCTATATCTGGCCACTGGACCCAGTTGGCTCTAGAGGAGAAAGTGAAGCTGGTGACTTTGCACAGCCCTCCCTCACTTAAATCCAATTCATTGCAAGTCATGGAATCATATTCCTGATGTCATGGTCCTCTTTGAGAACTAAGAACAAACCACAACCATACAATTAACTAGATGGTCTCTGAGGGTCTTTCTGACTCCAGACTCTTTAACCTGATACTCAGAGCCTTGCACTTCTATTCATTTCTAAATATTTTGTCTGAGTCTACAATTGAGTTCCTCCACAAGTCATTACTGATTCCTTATTTTGAGATGATTTTTCTTTCTTCTAATTTTTTTTTGGGCAGGGCAATTGGGGTTAAGTGACTTTCCCAAGGTCACACAGCTAGTACATGTGTCAAGTGTCTGAGGCCAGATTTGAACTCAGGTCCTCCTGACTCCAGGGCCGGTGCTCTACTCACTGTGCCACCTGGCTGCCCCTTCTTTCTTCTAATCTTGAAGAAAACTTTGTAGTTCTTTTATGCTATCATTATTTTATATTACATATTTGTCTGCCCCTCCTTATAAAATCCATGAGGGCAGAAGCCACAACCTAATTGCTTTGGTTATTTCCCTCTCAATTACTAAAGCACTTTGTCTATAGTAGGTGCTTTATAAATGCTCATTGAATAAATGAACAAGTGATGGATCCCCTACTTCTCTCTGTGCTGTGGATATGTGTCCCTCAGGAAAAGTAAACTGTGCTAAAGATAGTATATAAATGCCACTTGGGTATTGTTTTATAGCCACAGAATCTTAGAGCTTTAAGGAACCTTGGAGATGATCTAGTCTCATTATTTCATTTTAATGGTGAATATGCAGAATAGAACATTCTCTTTTGTTGGATATATCCTCAGCTAACCAGAATACTCTGGCTAAGTAATCTACAGAAAACCAACTGATCCTTTGCAAAGGTTTAAGAGCTATTTCTCCATCATCTGACAACACCATATTCTTGAGTTTAGCTACCTTTTTTTCCATGTGAGCTCTCAGACCAATAGAAATTATCCATAGGGTGCATTGTAATGATATCACAGTTCCAGTTCACCTTATTATGGGAGGAGAAAAATATGAAACTTGAATTAAGGAAGCACAGCTTGGAGAATAGCTTTATGTGTTATAACTTTCAAGAAAATAGAAAATAGATCATAGATCTGGTGAAAGGAACGAGATCTTCAAAATGAGCATGCATATTATTTTTAATGTTCAGACTTTGAAACACAAGTGTTGTCTCCCCTGATTGCCTAGGGCAATCTGCTCTGGCATCCAGCAATCAATCCTACCTTAGGGATCCATTGAACATATGCACATTCCATCAACAGAACTCTGCCAGTATAAAACTTCTCTCTAGGGCTTCAATATAACCCTATTTGAATGCTGAGAAGATGCTCCTAATTGCTTTTTATAACATTAGACAAAGAGATTTCAAGTCCCATTTGGACATAATGAGTTTGTTGGGTCTCCGCCTCATGTAGGACCAAAACCCTATGAACGGAGCCCTTGGCTTAAATGCTATAATGGAGTTAACCTCGAATCCTTAAGCAGCATAGGATAAGGCAATATCTTGTGCAGTGAAGCATCTGCCTGCCACCTTATTTTATCTCATCAAATAGAGGTAAAAAAAATCACAATTATGATGGTAACGATAATGAGGAAGAAGAGGTCAGTCACGATAATGATGATACCTCCATTGCCATACTACCCATTATCAGCCAGGATTAAAAATTTTGTGCAAACCAGATACCATACGGGTTCACAGGTATCCTGGGAGATATCTTGTAAGATAGAGAAGTTTGAATGGCCCAAGCAAGTAAAGAGATTTTTTGAGGATTTATAGCAGGGTAGTAGCAGAAGTAATAGACAATATTTAGACGCAGAAGGGATTGTCAAGATTTTCTAGTCCAACCCTTTCATTCTGCAGATGGGGAAATGGAAGGACAGCATTTAAGTTAAGTGACTTGAACAAGGTGACTCAAGTAACAAATAGCAAAGATAGGTTCGGAAAGTAAATCTTCTGACTTTAAATAACCTATTTGTGGGGGGCGGAGCCAAGATGGCGGCTGGTAAGCACGGACTAGAGTGAGCTCCGTACCCGAGTCCCTCCAAAAACCTATAAAAATGGCTCTGAACCAATTCTAGAACAGCAGAACCCACAGAACAGCAGAGGGAAGCAGGGCTCCAGCCCAGGACAGCCTGGATGGTCTCTGGGTGAGGTCTATTCCACACGGAGCTGGGAGCTGGGAGCTGGGAACGGAGTGGAGCAGAGCCCAGCCTGAGCGGCGTGGACGATCCAGACCAGAAGCCGGGCGGAGGGGGCCCTAGCGCTCTGAATATGTGAGCTGCGGTGGTTACCAGACCCCTCGACCCACAAACACCAAAGACTGCGGAGAAGGTTAGTGGGAAAAGCTGCAGGAGTGGAAGGAGTTCGCGGTTCAGCTTCCAGCCCTGGGGGCAGCGGAGGTGGGGCAGCTACAGCTGTTGTTACTTCCAGCTCCAGGCCCACCTGGTGGGAGGAATTAAGTGGCAGATCAGAGCAGGAGTGCAACAGCCTGCTGAAGATCTAAGCCCAGCCTAGACTGGGGGTCCTTGGGGAAGGAGGAGTGCCGCTTTGACAGAGCTGGCACCTCCCCCCCAAACGTAGAACATAGAACTCGTTAGTCTACAAGCAGTCATACCCCACTGAAAAACTCAAGGGTCAAGTTAGTTGGTTGGGAATATGGCCAGGCAGCGAAAACGCGCCCAGATTCAGTCTCAGACTTTGGATTCTTTCTTTGGTGACAAAGAAGACCAAAACATACAGCCTAAAGAAGACAACAAAGTCATAGAGCCTACAACCAAAGCCTCCAAGAAAAACATGAACTGGCCCCAGGCCATAGAAGAACTCAAAAAGGATTTGGAAAAGCAAGTTAGAGAAGTAGAGGAAAAATTGGGAAGAGAAATGAGAAGGATGCGAGAAAACCATGAAAAACAAGTCAATGACTTGCTAAAGGAGACCCAAAAAAATACTGAAAAATACACTGAAGAAAACAACACCTTAAAAAACAGACTAACTCAAATGGCAAAAGAGCTCCAAAAAGCCAATGAGGAGAAGAATGCCTTGAAAGGCAGAATTAGCCAAATGGAAAAGGAGGTCCAAAAGACCACTGAAGAAAATACTACTTTAAAAATTAGATTGGAGCAAGTGGAAGCTAGTGACTTTATGAGAAATCAGGATATTAGAAAACAGAACCAGAGGAATGAAAAAATGGAAGACAATGTGAAATATCTCTTTGGAAAAACCACTGACCTGGAAAATAGATCCAGGAGAGATAATTTAAAAATTATTGGACTACCTGAAAGCCATGATCAAAAAAAGAGCCTAGATACCATCTTTCAGGAAATTATCAAGGAGAACTGCCCTGATATTCTAGAGCCACAGGGCAAAATAGAAATTGAAAGAATCCATCGATCGCCTCCTCAAATAGATCCCAAAAAGAAATCTCCTAGGAATATTGTTGCCAAATTCCAGAGCTCCCAGATCAAGGAGAAAATACTGCAAGCAGCCAGGAAGAAACAATTTGAGTATTGTGGAAACCCAATCAGAGTAACCCAAGATCTGGCAGCGTCTACATTAAGAGATCGAAGGGCTTGGAATGCGATATTCCGGAGGTCAATGGAGCTAGGATTAAAACCTAGAATCACCTACCCAGCAAAACTGAGTATCATGTTCCAAGGCAAAATATGGAGTTTCAATAAAATAGAGGACTTTCAAGCTTTCTCAGTGAAAAGACCAGAACTGAATAGAAAATTTGACTTTCAAACACAGGAATCAAGAGAAGCATGAAAAGGTAATCAAGCAACGGAAATTGCAAGGGACTTACTAAAGGTGAACTATTTTGTTTACATTCCTACATGGAAAGATGATGAGTATGATTCATGAGACCTCAGTATTAGGGTAGTTGAAGGGAATATGCATGTATGTGTATATATATATATATATATATATGTTTATGTATATATAAGTGAATGTGTATGTATGTATATATCTATGTGTATATGTATGTATGTGTATGTATATGTATATATATGTATATATGTGTTTTTATGTATATATATATATATATATGTAAAAGAGAGAGAGCAGACACAGGGTGAGTTGAAGATGAAGGGAAGATATCTAAAAGAAATAAAATGAAATTAAGGGATGAGAGAGTAACATACTGAGAGAGGGAGATAGGGAGAGATAGAATGGGGTGGATTATCTCGCATAAAGGTGGCAAGAGGAAGCAGTTCTATGGGAGGAGGGGAGAGGGCAGGTGAGGGGGGAATGAGTGAACCTTGCTCTCATCAGATTTGGCCTGAGGGGGAATACCATACATACTCAGTTGGGTATCTTACCCCACAGGAAAGAAGAGGGAGGAAGATAAAAAAAAAAATAAAAGGCAGGGGGATGATGCAGGGGAGGGCAGATGGGGATGGAGGTAATCAAAACAAACACTTTGGAAAGGGGACAGGGTCAAGGGAGAAAATTCAATAAAGCGGGATGGGTTGGGAAGGAGCAAAATGTAGTTAGCCTTTCACAACATGAGTATTGTGGAAGGGTTATACATAATAATACATGTGTGGCCTAGGTCGAATTGCTCAACTTCTTAGGGAGGGTGGGTGGGAAGGGAAGAGGGAAGAGAATTTGGAACTCAAAGTTTTAAAATCAGATGTTCAAAAACAAAAAAAGTTTTTGTATGCAACTAAAAAATAAGATACACAGGCAATGGGGCGTAGAAATTTATTTTGCCCTACAAGAAAGGAAGGGAAAAGGGGATGAGAGGGGAGGGGGGTGATAGAGGGGAGGGCTGACTGGGGAACAGGGCAACCAGAATATAAGCCATCTTGGAGTGGGGGGGAGGTTAGAAATGGGGAGAAAATTTGTAATTCAAAATGTTGTGAAAATCAATGCTGAAAACCAAATATGTTAAATAAATAAATTGCATTAAAAAAAATAACCTATTTGTTCTCTGTGACAAACTGTCTCCTTCCCATTTCCTCTCCCACTATCCCCAGGACTAGAAAGAATAGATTATCATCCTTGGAAAAATGTATTTAAAATTAATTTGGGGTTGGGAACACCTGTTTGAAGGTAACAGGTGGACTCCTGGCCTGTTCCAATGTGGTCTGCACTTAAAAAATTCGCATTTGCTTATGGTTACAAGATAATAGTCCAAACCCTGGGGGCTCTGTTTGATCACAAATGAGAGACCTGTTAGCACAGTCATATGGAGTGGCCACAAACAAAAGGGGTAAAAGAAAGTAACTGGATTGTATTTGATTTCTAAGTGGAAAAATTAGGGCCCATTTAGGTGCTTGCGATTTCATCCATTTATGCTGTAATAAAGCACAAGTGATTTCCATTGAATGGCAGCAGTACCCAGATGGCTGAACAAGGGGAACAAAGATGAATGGGGTTCTAATGGAAATCACACTGAGACCCCAGGGCTTTCCATTTATGGCTGAAACTGAAATTGGCCAAAACTTGGAAACACAAAACATAGGTATTATAGGAAGAAGACTAAAAATACAAAAGTATATAAACTTTCTACTACTATACAAGGAAATAAAATTCAAATTGTAGAATGGAAATATTTTCATTTCTCTTAATTCATAAAGATGATGTATGAATATGTTGTCCAAGGTTGAGATTTAATTCAACTTTCGTAAAATCTAATGCTACCCTCAACTCACCAAATAATGGCCTGATTTTCAGAAGCCAAAGTTTGTCAGTTGACAAATTATGATTATTGTTTAGTTAATGCAGACTTAAATCTTTTGCATGAATGGAGTATTTACTTATAAAATGTTATCACCATCACGAAGCTCAAGAAAATATTTTGCTTCTCATTGATTATAGTGGAGTAGTCTTAAATCATATTTCTGTAGTGTTTGAAAGTTGATAAAGCATTTATTCACAATTAGTCCGGAAGTTCTTCCACAAAGTTCTAATCAAATGTCTTCCTGGCATGGAGGTAATGACGCAGGGTTTTCAAAGGCTATGACAATGGGAGGCAAGCTCTGGCAAGCTTTATCAGGATGAGAATAAAGGGTGGCAACAGATAGCACTGGCTTTCCAAGAAATGGATGAAGTAGTCAGGGAGAAGCTTATTGCTATTTGGCTGGCCATTCGGAGAGGTACCTGTTCCCACTACAAGCCATGATACAAAGAAAAATATCAGATAATCCTCAATCATATCTATATATCCCCTTTTCTTCCTGAAGTGGCAATAGCAGAGTAGTGAGGAAAAGTGCAGAAGATCCAGAAACACCTCCCTACACACACATACATCTCTCCTTCTCTCTCTCTCTCTCTCTCTCTCTCTCTCTCTCTCACACACACACACACACACACACACACACACGGCAACCAAGAGAATGACAATTACGCTTGACCTGTATGCTTACTTTCACATCTATATAACATTTATGAAAAGATAATCTATAGAAGCATTGAGGTCATCCGTGACAAAGCTGTTCAAGGGGAACAGACAGACTTCTTTAAGCAATATTATATAGTAGAACACACGTGTACCATTATGCAAACAACTAAAAGAAGTAAAGAAAGCAAGATCCCACTGTTGTTTGTTGACCCTAAGAAAGCATTTGATTAAGCAGAACAAAATGTCAACTTCAATTTTCTCTTCCAATAAGTTCTACCACATCTATATATGAAAATCATGTGAAATTCCTCAGAAGAAATAACAGTAATGATAATGATAACCTCATTTTATGAATCTGGAGACCTGTGCTTGCCAAAGGTAACAGCCACTGTCACAGAAGGGAGAGAAGTCAATTAACAAATTTTAAAAATCAATATTTTTAAGCACCTACTAAGTGCCATACACTAGACTAAGTGCTGGGGACAGAGAGACAAAACTGAAATTATCCTTGTCTTCAAAGATTTCATAAAAGAGGGAGACAACATCATCCATGTATGTATAGGTACACACACATATGGGGAAGAAAAAATATATACATATGCATATATCATATATACATGCAGGTATATTTATGAATTATACGTACACATATACAAATGTATACAAAAAATACAAGGTAATTGTCATCCTTTGGGGGAAGGAGACAAAAGAACCTCTGTGTGTGTGTGTGTGTGTGTGTGTGTGTGTGTGTGTGTGTGTGTGTGTGTTTGAGGTGGGGAATGTAAGAAGGACTCAGGTCATTTGAACTGAATTTTGGAGGACCCTATGTTTTCTAAGAGGCAGAGTTGAGCACAAAGTGAATTCTGGGCATGGAGAATACAGTTTGTACAAAAGTACAGGAAAAAGATATAATATTATATCTCTGAGGGATGGTAAGTAGGCTAATTTGACCCGATGGAAAAGTGAAGGTGAATCATTTATAACAAATTTTTAAATATAGGCTGGTGCCAGATTATTAAGGGGTTTAACTACTAAGCAAAGGAGTTACCTAGAGATAATAGGGAGACATCAGAGTTTATTTCACAGGGGGAGTGATTTGGTCAGGGTGGTGATTTAGAACTATTACATTGGCAGTTGTAGAGAAGACAGATTGGAAAGGGGAGAGGCTTGAAGCAGGGGAACCAATTTGGAAGCTATTGCGTCAGTCCACGTGAGATATGGAAAGGGACACTTGCCTTGTGCATGGAGATAATGGAGATATGTGGCGGGGAGGGGGGGGGGCAGGGAGTGAAACTGATAAAACAACAAGAATTAGATATTTGCGTCTAGGGAAATATGTGGGAAATTTATATGAAATCGTTTTGAAAAGAAACATGATTTACAAAAATAAGGTTTTATTTTTGATGTTTCACTATTCTGAAAGTATTGAGCTTTGGATAGCACAGTGGATAGACTGCCAGGCCTGGAGTGAGGAAGACTCATCTTCTAGCTGTTTGACCCTAGGCAAGTCACTAAAACCTGTTTGCCTCAGTACCTCATCTGTAAAATGAGATAAAGAAGGAAATGGCAAACCACTCCAGTATCTCTGCCAAGAAAACCCCAAACGGGGTCACAAAGACTCAGGCACAACTGAAAACTCAAGAACAACAACAAATCAGATTTTTGAGGAGACATTGGTAAACTGGAACATATTCATGAAACAGAAACTAGAATAGTGATGGGTCCAAATTCTGTAAAACATTGAGTTAAAAAAAATTATTTGGAGTGTTTTTTCCTGAAGAAGGTGAGTAGTTATTTTATAGACTAAGTTGTCATGTACAAAAGTTATGAAATTTTTTGGTTATTTTTCTGTTTAATCCTAGGGCCCACAACTAGGTCCTTTGGTAGAAGGTAAAAAGAGGCAGATTTAAATTTACCACAAATAAAAACTTCCGAGCAATTAAAGGCATATAAAACTGAAAGATGTTGCTTGAGATAGTGAGGTTCTGGTCCCTCAAAGTGCTTAACTGAGGACTGGACAAACACTTATTTTGTACATTGTATGTAGAATTAATGATTTAAATAAGGATGAAACCAAAGTACCTCTAAGGATGCCTTAAATTCTCTAGAGAGTACAAGTAGATAATATTTGAGATGGCCCTTTAAAAATGAGTGGGATGTTAACAGGCAGAGATTAAGAAGGGAGGGAAGAAAAGGAAATAGATTCCAGGAAAAGACAAGGACAGGAGGAAGTTGAGAAACAATCTATTTATCAAACCTGGTCTATTTCACTAATCTGCTAGCTGGGTTCCTTGCCTCTAGTCTCTCTGTCTTCCAATCTATACTGCACTCTGTTGCCATATCAATCTTCAATCATGCCACAGTCTTGTTCATAAGCCTTTTATGCTCCCCATTGCTTATTAATTTAAGTCTAAACTCTTTAGCCTGGTACTCAAGGATGTGTCCAATGTAAGCCTTGATTATCTTTTCAGGATTATTTCCATTTCTTGCCCCCTCCACCCCACCCCACCCCGCCCCTGCAAGGATACTCTGTGCTCCTGATTGTTGTTGTTGTTGTTCAATCATTGAAGTCGTGTCTGACTCTTTGCTACCCCATTTAGGATTTTCTTGGTAAAGACACTGGAGTGGTTTACCATTTCCTTCTCTAGCTCATTTTATGAGGAAACTAAGACAAACAAGGTTAAGTGACTTGTCCAGGGTAACACAACTAGTAAGTGTTTGAGGCCAGATTTGAACTCAGAAAAATGACTCCAGGCCTGGCACTCCCATAATCACTTACAAAACTAAGCTGTTTAATTACATCATGAGTTCTCTTCTATCTCTGGGTCTCATGCTCTAAAGAATGTGCTGAATGCTGACAATACATTTTTGACTGTTCTACTTTATATACACCCCAAATCTGTCCTTTTCCCATGAATAAGATATTTGGCTATTGGATCTGTCCCTATTTTCCCAACCTATCACTCCCACAGTTTCAGTTCCTTCTGTATTCCATCTCAACCCAGTGGTTAATCATATCAATTATGCATTATCATGAAGAGATATTCATCATCTGCTTGGCTTTCCTGCTCCTCATTTTGGGATCTCAGTCCTCAACTCTTGGTAATCCTTACTGCATACTTTATTCTGAATCCCAAGCAATCAATCCCTTGAGAGGAAATCCTGTAGCCGGGATATCTGGATTCACTACAGATTTATGTTTTTAGCATCAATTCTGCACTAATACTACTTTGTCAATTTTTGTTGACTTTATCATTGTGCGTGGTGGCTCTTCCCAACCTTGTCTTCACTCCTCCAATCTCCAAATGCATCATTTTCCCCTCACACTCAGCATATGACTTTGTTTCCTCCTTTACTGATTAGGTCAAGTCCATTCAACATAGATTCACTAAACTCTCATCTTCTAATCCTATATTCCTCTCTATGCCTTCATTCATGCATCTTTTCCTCTTTTTCTTCAGGGTCAGAATATGAGGTAGCCCTCTTCTTTCCTACAAATCACCTCTTCAGGTGTGTACCTTATCCAACACTAGCCAATTTTCTTCATCATTTTCGTCACTGTTTCTGCCTCTCTTCTTTGTCTCTCTGTCAGTCTGTCACTGTCTCTCTCTTTCTTGCTGATGTTTCCATTCATGTTACAAACATAGACAGACAAGTCTTACCTTCCCTAAAATAACTTTCCTTTGACCTTGTTCTTTCTCATCTAATTCTTGCTTTTAATCTGACAATATTCTGGGAACCAAAGCCTACACTAGCTATCTCTATTTCTCTTCCATCTTGTCACTTTTTTCTCTTGTAGTTTGTCTTACCTGCCTATTATTCTAATGAAACATTTTCCCCTAAAGTCACCAATTACTTTATTGTCAAGGACAAATAGCTTTTGTCATCCTTCTGCTTGAACTCCACAGTGTTTGATATTATTGAACAACTCTTTCTTTAGACTGTCCTCTGCATTAAATTCTATGTCTCTCTATCCATATTTCCCCCCTCTAGTAGAATGCAATCCAGCAAGACATTTTAAATGGCTACCATGTCCAAGACATTTTGTAGGTCCTGAGGATACAGAAACAAAATGAAAAAAAATGTACTCACCACTAAGAGTGTATTGTTGGACTTGTTTTCTCTTGTCTTTAAGATTATTGTCTTGGTGATCTCATTTACTCCCGTGGCTCACTTTTGATCTCAATGAAGTTGAGACAGATCTACATCTGTAATCCCCAAACTTTTCCATGAGTGTTAGCTCTATATTTCTTGTTGTCTACTGGTCCTCAATTGCCTTGATGTACTACAATGCCTCAGATTCAACATTCCTAAAACTAATCTCATTATTTTAACCCTCTCCCGAAGTCTTTACCTCAAAATATGTCATTTTGTTAATGTTACCTATGATAAAAAATCTAATAACTATCTTTTACCTTTACTTCTTCCCCTCCCACACATCCAGCCAGTTGTTGAATTCTGTTCATTCTGCCTCCTTAGTATCTATCATATTTGCCTACTCTTGCCAATCCTCATTGCAGTCACCCTGCTTCAGGCACTCTTTATTTCTGACCAGGTTCACAGTAAGAGCCTCTTCACTGTACTTCTTACCTCTAATTTCCCACCTCTCAGTTTATCATTCATATTAAAGAATACATCATCTTCCAAGTGTGTGTCTCTGGTCACCTCACTAATTCCTCTATAATGTGATTCTAGCTTACTGTTTCAATTTTATCTCATGCTATCATTTAAACATATTTTGCTTTCTAATAAAACTGTTCTCTTTACCATCTCATTTTGTCTTGCCTTTCTCCTCTCCTCTTAAAATTCTTAGAATAGACAATTTCATCCCCTATCAAAGTTCTACTTGTTGAAATCCTCTGCTTGTTAAAAACCAAACTCAGGTGATGATCCTCTTCTTCATACTAAGCTAGAGATAATTTCTCAAAAGATTTTGTTTGAAATTTTCCTTTGCATTTCTCACATCCCACCGTGTCTCTCACATATTTGTGTATACTACCTTTCTAATCATCAATGGTAGATTATAAGTTCCTTAAAAGTAGAGACTATGATATTTAAACGTCATATTTCTAATGACATGTATTAGACATTTGATAAATGTTTGTTTTATTGAATAAAAACATTGCTATGCACACAGAAGTCAGCAAACATTTATTATCTACTATGTGCTAAGCATTTTGTTAAGTGCAGAGGATACAAATATGAAAAAAAATTACAGGCCCTGCCCTCAAGGAGCCTATAATCTAACATAAGACAACACATAAAAGGGAGCCAAATGGGAGGAATAGAATAGGACAAAAGGAACCCTGCAAAGGGGGATGGTGAAGTACCATCAAAAGAAAGGTAGCTAGTTGAGAAATGAAATGAACTAGGATATCACTTAAATAGAGACTTCAGAAGTAGTTCTTTGCTCCATGCTACCGCCTTCCAATCAGTGCTACAGAAGGTACTAAGAGTAACAATGAAGTATAAATACCATGCCTGATACAATCGTGTGAGATCAGTATTCTGAAGATGAGGTTCATGGGGGGCACAATGGAATCCATTACAAAGGAGTGCAGCCATGTGGGAAAAAGAAGAGATGGCTGGCCCAGGATCTCTTTCAAAATGAAGGCTTTGGGAGGAGAAAAGCCAAATATTCTAATATTTTAAAATGAGTCAGGTAACTCACTTCACTTTCTGATAAACTTTCCCTTACCTCCCTTCTGAAGTCAGTCAGAATCAAAATATTGCTTATTGTAGTTGATTGTCCTGTTATGCAAGGTATATAAATTTCATTTTCTGGAGCTACTTGTGGCAAAAGCCTTGTAAAGGTATACAAAAAGCTGGTTGACTCCGGTTCCTATCTCTTCCTGTCATGCTTATATACACCTCATGTTATATGCTTTAGATTGCTGCTCATTAGACTCTATGCTCACCACATAATTCATCTGAGTATCACAAAAAGTTAAACTAATTCAAGTTTATCCTTATGGAACCACTATTGGGTTCACTGGTTTGGAATACTATAATCACTCTTTATTCTCTGACCAGAAACCCCTCTGCTCATGACTCAGGCAGACAGTCAGACCAAGTTCAGTCCTGGAGGAACCTGGCTTTCCTCTTTCTAGGAGGAATTGAATTCCCTTTTCCCACACATTTTACCTTGTTGAAATCTAGCACTAGGATTTTGGGACACATTTATTTATAGTTTAGATTACGACTTATATCTAGGGATTCCTTAAAAAAAGTGAAGAGCAAGAAGGAATTCAGTGTAACATACATACACAAAGAAACGGTGAATGTAAAAGACTCAGTGAACATAATGAATGACTTAACACAGTCTTCATTATTACCTTAACATATAACAACTGAATCAATCTGCCAAGATTCAAAAATATATTGTCATAAATATATACACATAAGTATATATAAGTCTGTATATGATTTTATATGCATATATTAAATTTGCATTTATATATACACAGATCTACTTATGCAAGTACATTTGTAGATGTATGTATATATATATATAAGCTTCAGACACTTCAGTTATACATATATGTGTGTATTATATATATATATTTATACACACATACATATATGTATATTTATATGTATGCATATAAAACAGTTTGCAGGACTCAAGATTAGTTGTTTTTGTTTTAATATTATCTCCGCTCCACACACTCCAAACAATCTCTGCTGGCAAAATGGTGAGACACAGAACGGTCTTATTGTCTTCTCCAAGAGTTCTGGAATAGTTACTGCAGATTCCTCCTTTACTGCAATTAAGCTCTGACTGAATGGGACTTTTCAAATTCCTAACTTCTCTTCCAAGTCTGGACATATCCTGTCTATTCTTTTTCATTGGCTGTTTTCCCATACCTGGAATACTCTCTGGCCTCACCTCTCCCTCCTCACTTCCTTGGTTTACCTTGAGACTCAGATCAAATCTCTCTTCTATAAGAGCCCTCATAGAAAATGAGGGTCTGGGGAACAGTAGAGATGAATGGTCCTACAACCCAATAGTTATTAGAGCTGTCTAAAATAGTTGGGAGGGGAAACAAATCTTATTTAAGACCAGGCAAAGGTGTCAACCAGAACCAGAGAAGTTCTGAATCCATTGGATGATTTTGTTACACAAGAATGAAATTCACCTAATAAATGAGCCCATGGTCTAAGATGATATAATGTGGGCAAGATAAGCTTGAAGGAACATGCTTATTTAAATATTTATTTTCTTTTTAGGTAATAGAGCAAACATATGGTAGAAAATGTCCAGAATTTTGAGTTGGTGTTGGAGGTCCTGCATTTCATTCTCAGCTCAGTCATTTCCTGCCTAAGTAAGGACGTCATTTCACCTGTCTAGGCCTTAGTTTCCTCATGCACAAAATGAAGGGGTTGCCCTAAATGGCTCCTAAGGTCCCTTCAAGTTCAAAAATCTAAGATCTTAATATATTTTCCAGTTGAATTATATTCATAATTCCTTTTTTATAATGAATGGATTCTTTTTGGAGAAACCTGGAAGATGTAGACAAGGAGTCAAGGAGAAGTTAGAAGAAGTGAAAGTAATAAGAAAGATTGCTCCTTTTTGCACAAGTTGTACTAAAGGTCAACCACATCTGCATTTTCCAGAGACTCTTATCTTTCTCTGCTTGGCAAAACAGTGCTATGGAAGTAGATGAGCAATGTCTCTAGCCTTTCCATATCAGGTGAAACATGAGGGTGAATAAGTTTGTATGGGTACGTGTAGGGGTGCAATCTAAATAAGCATCATAAAACATTTACAAGGAATGGAGAGAGACATGGGGAAAAGGAGAAAGAAACCAAGACGGAGATGGAGAGACAAAGAGAAACAGACACAGAAACACAGAGACACAACAATAGAGAAACAGAGCCAGAAAAAGGGACAGAGACAGAGAGACTAAGACACAGAGAGACATACACAGAAAAAGAAAGACGGAGAGTAGAAAGAGGAGAGAAAAAAGACAGGAGAGAGAAAATCATGTTGCCCAGCACCCCACTATAATCACCCTCTCTTCTACTGGCTTACCTGCTGCTAAAGCAATTGTTCTGACAGACTTATGGGTCCCAGGCTGGTGTTTAGAGCAAAGAAATCAGGGTCTGGGGAACAGTAGAGAGGAATGGTCCTACAACCCATAGTGATTAGAGCTGTCTAAAAATAGTTGGGAGGGGAAACAAATCTTATCTAAGACCAGGCAAAGATAAAAAAAAGTTCACTTTAACATCTTAGCTAAGAGCCTTGTGCTGTCAGGGCAAAATAAGGCTGTGCTTGACATGACCTTAGAAACCATTGATCTTAAAGGTTATAAACAATACCCAGCTGGCCCATTGGTCTGTGTCCTAGGATTAAGAGATTCCCCCAAATTTATATTCCCCTTTCCAGTATACTGCTGCCAATAAAGAAACCCACTTTTTCCTTCTATATTGAACTAGGTTATATGTGATCATTAATCACAGACTCTCCCCAAGACTACCATCATAAATACTGCATCTGCATAAAATTCCCTGCTGAAATTGCCTTGCCATCTTTTCAGCCAGCTATGAAAAAGCAGGGACACCATGAAGAAAGATGGGCTAGGCAAGGAGAAAAGAAACAAAGGGAGAGAGGCTGCTGGCTGCTTTAGACATGCATCTCGAGGGGCTGGTTGTGCATCAAACAACTCTGGCTCATTCCTCCCCAGCTTTTTGCTGTATTCTGGTCACCCACCTTATCTGAGTGCTTCATTTATGTCCCTGTGGTTGTATATGCACAAAATATTTATTTTCAAGTCATGTTTTCAAAATAGCATTCAGATATGTTCAAGCTATACAGATATGTTTCTTTTTAATTTAATGTGCATTCCAAGTGCTTTTTGTGCATTGACAAATAAATCCAGACAATTCTTACTTGTTAAGGAATTGATGATTCAATGAGTGAATTACTGAGGCAGGTCCATTGTCTTTCCCTCCGTGCCTTTCCTATACCTCCTTGCCTTTTTGGACACTTCATTATTCATTAGTTCTTTTATCAGAAGGTGAGTGGAGGAAGTAGAGTTCAAATAAGTCAATTTTGCTCCTTGTTCACTGCTCTGGTAAGAGGTTTATTGGACAAAGAGGTTGAAACTATTAACTAAAACGTAGTGCAGAGATTGATTATCTGTGAATTTGTTTACCTCCATGGTGGTATGGCCTTGAACATGAGCAGAGCAGAAAGCCTCTTTTGTTGTATGATGCCAAGGGACAAGGAAGGAATCAGGTAAAGGTGCAGTAGAAAGACAAGCTAGGAGTCAGAGTATGTGGGATCAAATTCCAGGTCTCCTACTTACAACCTGTATGACCTTGGGCAAGTTAAATAACTGTAAAATGAGGAGATTTCAGTATCTTAGTAGTGGGCATCATGTCATTGTAACAGGTCAGGATTAGAATGAAAGGGGCTATCCAGGGGTGGGAAACCAGCAGCCTTGAGGCCACATGTGTCCTTCTAGGTCCTTGGGTATGGTCTTTTGACTGAGTCCAAGTTTTACAAAACAAATCCTTTCCTAAGGTGAGCTGGAATTTTGGATTCAGTCAAAGGGCCACATTTAAAGACCTAAACAGCCACGTGTGGCCTTGAGGCCACAGGTTCCCCACCATTGCATGCATTAAAGATAGAGGATATTCTGATCCCAGCCTAGTAAAGTACAGCTTTGTATGAACTTTTGAAATGAGTGTTTTATTTTTATCATTATTTTTAATGAAACCAAAAGACTTAGTTTAGTTTGTTACTTCAATCTTGACCATACCATCTTGTGGGATGAATTTCAGTCATATTTTCTTCAAGGTTACGACCTAGCCTATGATGACTCCATATATATGGAAAGGACAGAGATTCAGTGACATTTAATGAATCATGTGGAAACACATTTCCTCGGAAGGTTCATGAAACATTTGTGTCTTCTTCATACAGAGCTCTTCAATCAAATCATATGCATAATAGAGATAGCTAAATACATTAGGTAAGTCTTAAAGGGGATTGAATTTGAATGTGTGGAGAGAAATTGGAAAAATAACATTCTGTTTTTGTGGCCTCTACTTGTGCTTCTCTAGGCTCTTTGACAGGACAGTGATAATATCCTTAGAACTTATGTCCCCTCTTGGAGAAAGCTCCT
Organism: Trichosurus vulpecula; assembly: GCF_011100635.1. Lineage (NCBI taxonomy): Eukaryota > Metazoa > Chordata > Mammalia > Diprotodontia > Phalangeridae > Trichosurus > Trichosurus vulpecula. The sequence continues at coordinate 191,564,405 of NC_050573.1, read as the reverse complement.
CAGGTATGTTTTGAGGCATAAAAATTCAATTAAGCGCATGCACCTGATAGCAAGATAGGAAGGAGAGCTAGAGTTAGGGGAGTTGACCCATGATTACCACAAGGGGAAATAATACTTAGTGACACTCTGCCTGCTCAACCCATTCTTCTTCAGAAGAGACCTTCTCCAGTCCACTTTGAGAGCCTACATTACATCACTGTAAAGCTGTTTAACACTAATGCCTTCTGAGTGAAATCTTTTGCCAGCTGGCTCCCAGATGATAGTGACAGATACATGTCTAGATTTTTTTGTCCTGTCTGCCAATTTGGAGGGGAGGGGAAAGAGTAAGGGCAGTTCCATGGGACACTGAAAGGATCATGGGCTAGGAAATGTGCCCAACAGATGCATTAGTACTAACCTATTATGAGTTAGTTCTATCATTTTGATAAAACATATACTATCTTAAATTATCTTAAATGGTGATCTTAGAGGAAATCCAAATAGGTAAATGATGAATATGAGAGGCCCATGTGATGGCAAATGTTGCATTTGACTGCAGAATGTAGACACATCTCAAAGACCTATGTAAGAATCTGACTTGGGCAAAGCCAAGATGGCGGCTGGAAAGCAGGGACTTGCGTGAGCTCCCACCCAGGTCCCTCCAAACACTGAAAAAAATGGCTCTGAACAAATTCTAGAAATGCAGAACCCACGAAACAGCAGAGGGAAGCAGGGCTCCTGCCCAGGACAGCCTGAATGGTCACAGGGTAAGGTCAATCACGTAGACCTGGGAGCAGAGTGGAGCAGAGCCCAGCTTGGGCTGCATGGAACAACCAGACTAGGAGCCAGGCGAAACAGGCCCTAGCACCCTGAATAAGTGAGCTGTGGCAGTTACCAGACTTCTCAACCCACAAACACCAAAGACAACAGAGAAAGTTAGTGGGAAAAGCTTATGGGACAGAGTGAAAGGATTTCGCAGTTTGACCACCTCTCTGGGGGCAGCAGAGGTGGTGCAGCTACAGAACTACAGCTGCAGTTGCTTGTGGCCTGAAGCTCACCTGGTGGGAGGAATGAAGTGGTGGATCAGAGCAGGAATGCAGAGCCAGCTTAGATCTGAGTCTGGTCCAGGTTGGCAGTTCTTGGTGGAGGAGGAGCACTGCTGTGGCAGAGCTCGCTGTGTAGCTCTGAAAACAACAGCACAGCCCCTCATGCTTGGGACAAAGTACTCTATACTCTACAAGCAGTCATACCCAGACAAAAACTGAAGGGTCAAGTAAGTTAGCTGGGAACATGGCCAGGCAGCAAAAGTGGTCTCAGATTCAGACTCCGACTTTGGAATCTTTCTTTGGTGACAAGGAAGACCAAAACATGCAGCCAGAAGAAGTCAACAAAGTCAAAGAGCCTACATCAAAAGCCTGCAAGAAAAACATGAACTGGTCTCAGGCCATGGAAGAGCTCAAAAAGGAGTTGGAAAAGCAAGTTAGAGAAGTAGAGGAAAAATTGGGAAGAGAAATGAGAGTGAAGCAAGAAAACCATGAAAAACAAGTCAATGACTGGATAAAGGAGACACAAAAAATACTGAAGAAAATAACACCTTAAAAAATAGACTAACTCAAATGGCAAAAGAGCTCCAAAAAGCCAATGAGGAGAAGAATGCCTTAAAAGGCAGAATTGGTCAAATGGAAAAGGAGGTCCAAAAGACCACTGAAAAAAATACTACCTTAAAAATGAGATTGGAGCAAGTGGAAGCTAGTGACTTTATAAGAAATCAAAATATTATGAAACAGAACAAAAAGAATGAAAAAAAATTGAAGACAATGTGAAATATCTCATTGGAAAAACCACTGACTGGGAAAATAGATCCAGGAGAGATAATTTAAAAATTATTGGACTACCTGAAAGCCATGATCAAAGAAAGAGCCTAGATATCATCTTTCAAGAAATTATCAAGGAGAATTGCCCTGATATTCTAGAGTCAGAGAGTAAAATAGAAATTGAAAGAATCCACCAATCACCTCCTCAAAAAGATCCCAAAAAGAAAACTCCTAGAAACATTGTTGTCAGAGCTCCCAGATCAAGGAGAAAATATTGCAAGCAGCCAGAAAGAAACAATTTGAGTATCGTGGAAACACAATCAGGATAATACAAAGTCTAGCAGCTTCTACATTAAGGGATTGAAGGGCTTGGATTATGATATTCCAGAGGTTAATAGAGCTAGGATTAAAACCAAGAATCACCTCCTCAGCAAAATTGAGTATCATGCTCCAAAGCAAAATATGGATTTTCAATAAAATAGAGGACTTTCAAGCTTTCTCAGTGAAAAGACCAGAACTGAATAGAAAATTTGACTTTCAAACACAAGAATCAAGAAAAGCATGAAAAGGTAAACAAGAAAGTGTAATCATAAGGGACTTACTAAAATGGAACTGTTTTGTTTACATTCCTACATAGAAAGATGATGTGTATAAGTCATGAGACCTCAGTATTAGGGTAGCTGAAGTGAATATACATATATAGAGACACGGAGGGCACAGGGTGAGTTGAATATGAAGGAATGATATCTTAAAAAAAATCAAATTAAGTTTGAGAGTGGAATATATTGAGAGAGGGAGAAAGGGCGAGATTGAATGGGGTGAATTATCTCACATAAAAGAGGCAAGAAAAGTAGTTCTGTAGGAAGGGAAGAGGGGGCAGGTGAGGAGGAATGAGTGAATCTTGCTCTCATTGGAATTGACCTGAGGAAGGAATAACATACACATTCATTTGGGTATCTTACCCCCACAGGAAAGAAGGAGGAAGGAGATAAAAAAGGGGAGACGATAGAAGGGAGGGCAAATAGGGGGAGGAGGTCATCAAAAGCAAACACTTTCAAAAAGGCACAGGGTCAAGGGAGAAAATTGAATAAAGGGAGATAGGATAGGAAGGAGCAAAATATAGTTAGTCTTTCATAACATGAGTGTTGTGGAAGGGTCTTACATAATGATAAACATGTGGCCCATGTGTAATTGCTTGCCTTCTTAGGGAGGGTGGGTGGGGAGGGAAGAGGGGAGAGAACTTGGAACTCAAAGTTTTAAAAGCAGATCTTCAAAAAAAAAGGTTTTGCATGCAACTTGGAAGTAAGACATACAGGCAATGGGCATAAAAATCTATATTGCCCTAAAAGAAAGTAAAGGAAAATGGGGATGGGGGGAGTTGGGTGACAGAAGGGAGGGCTGACTGGGGAACAGGGCAACCAGAATATATGTCATCTTGGAGTGTGGGGGAGGGTAGAAGTGGGGAGAAAATTTGTAATTCAAACTCTTGTGAAAATCAGTGCTGAAAACTAAAAATATTAAATAAATAAATAAAATACATGGGATTAAAGAGGAAAAATATTTTTTAAAAGCTAGCTAGAATAATTTATACAGGGTTTGTTATAGTGCTGCATGTATATGGGGTGTCTCAGGTCAGTGAGAAAGATCAGAAGATAAACACAGGAAACTAAAAGTGAATACTAGCACAATCCTCTAAAGGGAGGCAGGAGACTTCTATGTAACACACAAGCTTTGTGCTTTCCTTTCTTAATCTCGAGTGATATTTTCAAGCTTGTGTTTTGCTTTTCTATGCCTAGTTTTATACTGAAGATATTAGGTATTAATGTTTGTGTTTATGTGTTGAATTAATGATTTGGAATTCTGCATGGAATAATTTTATGAATGATGATCATTGATTAAGCAAAACTATATAACTCAGTAAAAAAGGTAATAGTATGAAAATATTAACAGTTCCTACATCAAAATGTGAGCAATGTGCAACTATGTTTTTCAAACTACAGATATTTGGGTACACTAATAATTTTAATTAAAAGCAAAATATTTAGACAAAAAAAAGAATCTGACTCCATTTATAAAGGGCAAAGACAAAGGGTGAATGACTATTTGAAGAACATGAAAGAAGCACAATGAGTTTTCCCCTTGTGTTGAGTAGAAAGGATTGAAAAGAAAGCAATTTAAATTATTAACAATGTGAATCAAGTAAATCCAGATGAAGAAAGTACTTCTTATGAATAGATTCTAGTTTTTCCTGGCCAGGTAAAATTGTATAGCACAACTAGCCAGTTTTGGTAAGTACTCCACACCTATCTTTTCTGTCTCTAAATGTTTCTGTGTATTTCTACCTTACTTCTTATTCTTAGTTACCACCTGTCCTCTCTCTCAGGTACTAATACTTTCTTTCCAGGTATGAGTGTCTTAAAAATCCACTGCCCTTGTTGTTCAAGCTGTTTGCTTCTCACAAAAGCATGCTTCCCTACACTCTGCTAACTGCATGCCCTGCTCTGGTTGGCAGGCCAAGCTAAAAGCAAGGCTTTCTACAAACCTGACCTTTCTTGATACAATATGCTTCATTACATGCATTGATAGGTGGGGCAAGAAATAACCACACTGGGGGAGATTTACAGTCTGGGCCCTGAATGGAATATAGAAATTAAGATTGTGAAAGCGGTCTGCTGGTTGAGCATGTCGACCCTCTTCTTGGCCATTCATGGCTGACCTGGCCAGAAAAGCTCTAGCACTATGTCCAAGGTTGTTAAAACAAATGAACAAGGAAAAAAAAACATAACATTTGCATTTTTGTTGTACCTGGAAAGTAAATACAAAAACAATCCTGGATCTGACTCGTAGATTTGGAGCTCAAAGACAACATTCAGGCCAACTTTATTATTTCATGATGAAACAGTGGTAGACACAGGAAAAGTGGCTTTCCTAGGGTTATACAGCTAGCTGGGAAGTGCCTGAGGTAGGCTATGATTACAACTTGTCCTGACTTGCAATCCAGTGATTTCTGTCCACCACAACTTACTCCCTATCAAGCTATATAGAGATATTTTATTATAAATACTCTTTTTATGCCAAGCTAAATGTAACTTAAATATGATTATTTTATGAATCTTGATCTTCACATTAATTCCATTTTTTAAAAAGGGAAAGAAATCATGTCTTCATTGATCTCCAAGGGCAAAACTTTTTTTTAAGTACATGTTGCTATATCTGTCACAATATTTACTACTATACAATTCAATTACTCTTTTTATTCTCTTTTTACCTACAAGTGGTGAAAAATAGAGCATTCATGCTAAGCAGCCCTGAAAGAGATTGATGGAAGGAGGATATATTTGGGAGCATGAGCTCCATGCTTATTCTGGAAACTATATTACCCCAGGAGTCTGTGGAGTCTGCATATGGACTGAGTATGTGAAAACATTACACTAGCACAGATTCTGGTTGGATTCACATGTTTTAGGTATACAAGGTTTAGGTACTGAATGGAAATCTCACAGGGAAGGGGATGTGGGATGGAAAGTAAAGCTCCAGAATTGGAAAAAGAAAGAAGAAGAACATGGGAGCTACCAGCTAGATTTCCCTGGTAGAATTTATAGCAAGAGGTATTATTCCTGGTTCTTTAAAAGAAAACAAGACTTTCTACAATTCTCTATACTTCCTTTTCTGAGCTGCAGTCCCTTAAAAACATTGAGACTTCAGCATTAATCTCGTTGGTAAATTTTACAACCATTTTTTTTTTATCCACTAACCTATAGTGCCATTTTGAGAAACCCAAACAGAGTGGAGATGACAGAGAAAATCCAATAGATACACTTTATAATAGACTAGTGAAAGAGAGTGAAACTGCCTATCCCCCTCTCCAAATGTGTAAAAGAAACAGAGGAAATAGATAGAGAACGAGGAAGTCAATTCTAGTCTTTGGAGGAAAGTTAGCAGTCTTGGGAAATGGGTGATGAATTTACTTACTACTAGATTCAATTACTTATTATTGGCCTCAAATTCTATTTAGGAAAATTTCCTGTGATTTACTATGATGTCATATATAAGTGTCATGGATCTGGGAGTAGCCACTAGAAAATGACCCAAAGTAGAGGAAAGTACAATAGGATGAAGATTCAGAGACCCCATTCCAAACCTGATAGATAAGATCACAACAAAATCCACTGTCAAGAAGGAGCTCAACGTAATGACATTTCTCTGGCACCAATCACTTTTTATAGTGCCAGTACTGATGCTAAGTTTAACCCATATAGTCACAAAGTTCCTTAGGAGTTATCTAATCCACTGCCCTCTTCCTTTCAAAAATTCCCTTTATTATATCCCTAACATATGAAAATCAATCCCTTCCTTGAATATTTTAAGATAACAAGATAGCTCATTCCATTTTTTGATATCTCTAATCATTAGCAGAAGCAGCTAGATGGCACAGTGGATAGAGCACTAGGCTTGGAAACAGGAAGACTCATGTCCCTGAGTTCAAATCTAACTAGCTGTGTGATCCTGGGAAAGTCACTTAGCCTTCTTTGTCTTAGTTCTGCATTGGTAGAAATAAGCTGGAGAAGAAAATGGAAAACCATTCCAGTATCTTTGCAAAGAAAATCTCAAATGGGGTCGCAAATAGTTGGAAATGACTTAAACAACTGAACAATAGTCATTAAGAAGATTTTTCTTCTAATGCACCAAGATCCTTCTCCCTATGATTTCCATTCTTTGGTCATACTTCTGACCACTAGAACTACACGGATTAAGCTAAATACCTCACTTAGAGCTAGCTTCTGATTACTCTGACCATATGATCAAAACAGGCTAGTAAAAGAAATTTTCTTTTCCTACTGATACGTGGAATTTCTGCCACTGACTTTTTTGGCTTAGTCTGTAACTTTATTTACAGGTATGGTGGTATGGTTCTTTTATTTTCTCTTAAACTTCTTATTTAGTTGTGGGCAAGAGAAAAATGGTTTAATATAGAGGGAATAACAGTTGAGGTCCTAGGGCAAAAGAAAAGGTTTTATGGGTAGAATATTATTTGACATGGGTTCAAATGATTAAGCTAAATACAGGTATGGAGTTGGGATTTGAGTGAGGGAGCTACCTCTGGCAGGATGAGGCAATATTCATCAGTTGATGTATGTGGATGAATCTAAGTATGTCTCAGATAACATATGCATTTTTGTGGGGAGACTAAAAGGATGGGAGTTTGTGTGTGTAAATGTTTGTGGAATCTGTGAAAGACAAAATGATGGTTGGTGGTTGGGGTGTCAGAGTAGACATAGGTAAATCTGAACAATAAGATGTGTATGTGGGTGAATCCCTAAGGTAAAGAGTAGACCATGAAAGAAATAGTGAAAAGGGGAAAAGGTAAATTTAGAACACTGTCTGGCAGTCTGAGACAGCTTGGTCCATTTTGACATGATCTGTTTTTGCCTCATTATTTTACATTCTTCATCATTTTCAATGCTCATTTGTTGGGATGGCTACCATATAAATGAAGCAATTTTCTCTTTATTCATTTTTGATAGGTTGACATTTCTGTAATGGGCTAACTTGATTCGATGATTGTTAACTGGCAGCTTTTGCTTCCCCACATCCTTCAAGCAAGCAAGACTGCACTTAATCATTTCAGTCTGATGTGGGGATTCTTAGGAAGAAATGTTCTCCTTTGACCCACTTAATTGAGTCAAGGGGTTCTTTCTTATGTCTCACCTGTAGCCCTCCATATGACTCTTTCTTCTTGTGTAGTGATGAGCAGAGACAACGTTCATTACCATCACCCACATAAAAATCCTCTATATGCTGTAACAATAATGTTGCTAGCAGCTGCTGTGTAGGTGAAAGACCAACAACAAGATGGACAACAAGCGGACACAGAAGGGCTGCCAGCACAGGTTCTTTGAACCACTTTTCTAAGGAAAGCAACTTTAAGGAGTTAACAATCTCATTTTAATTAAATATACATACATCATTCACTTAATTCAGGGGGAAAAAGCCAGCACCCTGAACTTCAGGGAAAACACAAACAGAAATTACAAGCAGAAATTATATAAACAAAGCAAATAACACACAGAAATCAACAGAGAGGCCTCTAGCTGTCTGACAGGACATTATATACATAGTTACCAGAGAGATGCACTAATATCTAGGTTTTCAAAGTGGGGGTGGGGGGCTCCTATGGCTACCCAGAGTCTCTTCTGGCAAAATCACCCACACTCTTCCAATGAGTATAGCCCCAAAAGAAAACCGCCAAAAACCTCAGAGCTCATATACCCTGTTCAGGGCCCTGAGGGCTCAGCCCTACTTAGCAAAAGGGGTATCAGAAAGATCTTTAATCACTAGCACCACATCATATACATTGTTTCCAATCAATGACTCTTGATTCAAACAAAATCAAGACTCAAAGATACTGTATTGCCTCAGTGCTGAGAAGCACTCCAAAACAAAAGACCCCACTTTGCTTGCCATTACATTTGAAAGGCATCAAAAGTACTTGATCACCTCAGTGCTGAGAAGCACTCCAAAACAAACAAACAAAAAAAGGCAAAAAGTCCCACCCTGCTTGGCAGTACATATGCCTAGGAAATATAAATATCTATTGGAAGTGGGAATTCAATAACTTGGGCCACACTAACAAATGGAAGAATAGAATAAGAATTAAGGGCATAAAGGAGGGATAAGATTTCTAAAACCACGGGACAAGGACTCTGTTTTCAAGTAAAAACTATATTTCCCCATGTATAAGATGCACCTTAACTTTGGGGCCCGAAATTTGAAAAAAAAAAATATATTACATAAAGTTATTGAACTCAAGTTTTATTCATCATAAAATTCATACAACTCCTCATCACTGTCAAAACTCCCATCCATTAGCTTGTCCTCATCTGTGTTTGATGACGAATCATTGTCTTCATATATTGCCTCATCCTCAGTTCCATCTATGGCATTTGAAATGCCACACTTCTTAAATGACTTGACAACAATCTCAATCTTGATATTATCCCAGAATCTTTTCACCCAGGTACAAACTTCTCCTATAGTTTCTTCACACTTGCCTTTCATGGCCTTCTTCTGCTGTGGCTTTTTCAGTAGGGTTTCTTCTTCCCGTAGCCAGTCTCAGATTATTTTCTCAGTTGGAGGAGAACCAAACTTATTTTCAGCAGCATGATTTCCATTTACTTTTGCAAACTGGATCACTTTTAACTTGAATTCAGCACTGTATGAAAATCTTTTCTGATCCATTTCTGGGCAGAACATGGCAAAATGTAACCTAATATACCAGTAACAAATGCAAAACAATGAGCGCAAAGACAAGAAGCAGCAAATGCAACTAAAAACATCTACAACCGCTGTATAGGACGCACCCAGTTTTTAGACCCCAAGGTTTTCCAAAAAGGTGCATCTTATACATGGGGAAATACGGTACCATTTCAATTTGAAGGAGACGGACTATCTAAAATCTCCACTAGAGGTCTCCATTAATTGGGACAGGGGAACTCCTAGCCAAAGAGGACATTTTACTGGACAATGTGCAGAGGGCTCAGCCTGCTAATCCCTCTAGGGCTTTCCTGAGCCTGCTTCTGGAAATGTGTAATGATATGTAATTGACTCCATAGAAGAGCCATTGTGTCCTTCAAGGGTTGAGATAATCCACTTATCAGATAGCTATGACACACCCAGAAGTGAACTTAATAAGGAAAATATTTAGTTGCAGCCACTTTCAATCTGAGTCCACTCTCCCTAGGAACTAAGGTGGTAGAGGAGAGAGTGTGTTTCAGTGTGAGGGATTTAACTTCTAAGTAAATATGCCTTAGTAAACGTTAACTGATGTTAATTTTTTTTCTCAATTATGTTGAGGTAATATCAACTGGTATCAATTATATCAAATAGATTTTAACTGGCACAAGATAATTGATATTGAAGGGGACATACTAGAATGTATGCTCAAACTGGTACCATTAGAAGAGCCCCATAGCCCCTCAGAATACCCCTAGAACATTCAAGGGAAATAAAACAGAAGTCATCCTTTGGGAACCTGATTTATAAGTGGAATTGGGAATGGGAGAATGAGCCCAAAGCCTCATTACACCATGTTTTTGTATCACATATTAACAGAGAGTATGACAAAGGACTGCACTCAAAGGTCACATAAGAAATTTTCAAATTTACTTCCCAAGGACAGAAGGCATTATACATGATTTTTAGCTGTCCTCTAGGATTTAGTACTGAAAGTGATATTGGAGATCATTAGATACAGTCCCCTAATCTTATATTCTATATTTATAGAATGATAGATGTAGAGCTTAAAAGTAGAGGCTCAGTGAACTTCACTCAACAATTTTGGTAGCTAAGGTATCATAGGTAGTTACAATGGGAATTTTGGATGTGACAGAAATATTGAAGTAAACAAAAATGCAATTGAGCAGACTTTGTGTGTGCATGTGTGTATTAATATTTTTAGGAAGTTTGTGGCACTTACTATACCTCTAAAACTACCGCTTTTTCTCCATATGCAAGTTTCTGAAGATCTAGCCTTTTGATATCCCCTAACAATGTCTTACAGTTGTCCCCTCTCCTTCAGGTCCCGGATTCTCTCTCACCAGTTTGGCTAATGAGAGGAGAAGCAACCTTTCTTTTAGTTTTTATGGTTGTCCCAGAGACAGTAATATAATTCTTCTCTGGAATTTTTAAAGAGTTTTATTACTTCAAACTTCTTAAAATAAACAAAGGAGAAAATTTACAAGATTATAGGTGTCAATAGTTAGTGTTAGTCCCACAAATATACAAATGGTCAACTAACTGGGCCTTCACCATTTTAATCCCTCTCTATCAACCACCCTGCCTCTATAGTGACAACCCCTTCTATGATATCTTGGCTTTGAGTTCAGTTTCCCAATTTATCTTGGAAACAGTGCAAAATTGAACTTTTAAACCCCAAGGTTTATTGAATATGACAACAGTACTAGATGTTTGAGTACTTTTACAATCTTTTCTCTGACTTGAGAAGCAGGAATGGTGTGTTCAGGCTGGCAGCAGGAATTTCCTTCTCTAGCACTTCTTCTCCAAACCACCCCCTGTTTCCCTAACACATGTTTCCCTGGACTTAAGTCTTATAAGGACATTGGAGAATGTTGTAGAATTAGTTCCAGACCAAGAGTCATTACAGTTCCCAACCCGACATATATGACTTAAACCTGGGAACATGCCCAGTACTTGAACTCAGAGTAGAGAAAGCATTAGATTTAGTAAGAGTCAAAACTACTTTGCAGATGATCCCTGTTTAGCAACAGTGACCCACAACAGATTAAGTTTCCTCAGTTCTAACAGAAGTCCTGATGTGTACATATTAATGTCAAGTGATACTCTCCTAACTTCTGGGACACTGCCGGTGGTGGCCATGCAGAGGAGCCTTTGCTATTTAGGGTCATCCAGAGACTGCTAACATCTCTCCGTGAATCAAACAAAACCTATGTAAGAAAACCAAGTGTGAATGTACTCCATTTGTCTGACCCCAGGAATCTTTTGAACTCTGTCGTTCACATTAAAACAACTGATGTCAAATTTATGGCCACCAACCAAGACAGAGAAGCAATGTGGCATAATGTCAAGAGCACTGTATTTTGTATTAGAGAGAATTAGGTTCAATCTTTGGCCCAAAACTTCTGAGCTATATAGTTGTGGGCTTTGTTTTATATCTATGACCCTCAATTTCCTTATTTATAAGATTGGGATGATGATGATGCTTTACTTAACTCAGAGACTTTTTATGAGAGAAAAAAAATGTTGTGTAAAGATAAAATTGCCATAAAAATGTGAACTATTATTATTGTTGTCTCCTCTACCCTTTGTTTTGCTCGTTCTTTTTCCATTAGATTCTTGTCTTTACCTTCTAGCTCCTTGACTGGAAATTCTCTTCCTTATCAACTATCTAAAGAATATCTTCCTATATATAATGTGTATGTGTGTGTGTGTGTGTGTGTGTGTGTGTGTGTGTGTGTGTATATATATATATATATATATACACACATATATACGTGTGTGTGTATGTATATATACATATACATATATACACATGTGTGTGTATTTCTTCCTGGACTTATACAATGGTTAGCTCCTATACCTCCTTAGACATCATCATTATCTTGTGGTCTGCAGATTTCTGTCATATTAATTGTCCTAAATATAACTTTTGTTATGTCCCTTACCTGCATAAAGACATTTGGTGATGGCCCAATATATGAGGAAATTTCCCAAGATTATTTCTACTCTTTACTATCTACAAATAAAATCATATGTAGCATCTATATAGCACCTCAATGGTTTTGAGAATCTGTTTTTCATCCATGCCTCCATTCTGGTTACTTTTCATGAAGCAACTTCTCACTAGCCTGATGAAATGACTAGTTGTACTCTTGAATATCGCAACTTTTCACCCAATGCATATTATATAGGTATTTGAATTCTCTCTTCTCTGGAAAGTATGTATTCATAGACCCAAAAATCTTTTCTTTAATGATCCTCTTCTCTGAATTTTTAGTTTACATATTACATCAGGTGAGGTACCTCATGAAAACTTACATTCCCAGTCAAAACGTAAATCTACTTAAGCCGTCAGCCATTTGTATGACATTTTTTCTTTCCACAAATTCACAGAGGCAGTGTTCCTTTATGGATTATGGCCTGAACTTGAACCCATTGGATTAGTCCATAAGCAGATCCATCTTGGCCAAGTAATAAAGAAATCAGTCAACTAGAACTAGTCAACTAGTTCAAGAAATTAATAAAAAAAAGAATAGAATAGCTTACATGTGGAATATTGTATAGCACAAGTTTTACTCCTATACAAACTTTTTAAAAATTATTATAAATTCAGTTATAATCATGGCTGGTAATCATGAGACCAACAACATCTGAAGAATCAAAAATGTTGGTGAACAAAAGGGTAATTGAATAACAGGTGTTGGGTCTAAGGAGGCTAAATATGTTAAAAATAATGACTTCTACTCAAGAAAGAGCCTATAATAAATCATCCAGAAAATATATGATCAGAGAAGGAGATAAGCCAATTTTATATGTACAAAAAGGGACAACAAATCTACAGCCCAAATGCCATATTAGTAGCTACAATTAAAAATACCTCGAGGTTTCTGGTGCATTGGGTAGATCCTATACAGACAACTTACGGGAATGGAGAAGAATCACAATCTGAGAAGTTTCATGTGGATTACAATCTACTTTGGTAGAAAAACTATCCAAATATTTATTAGATCATGGCTCCACTGACATATTGAATTGCAGTTGCTTAAACAGTATCATTATTTGATTGTTATTCCTTTCCTAGCAGTTTGAGACAAAAGGGATGTAATAAACTTCTTATAAAATAAGACTTTTCTGTAGTCATTATTATAATCCATATCAACACCAAGAGGAAAAAAAATCTATCTTTTTGGTGGGGAGGGGGTGGTGGGGAGGGTGATGGCAGTGATGCAGTGGCTCGCATTCAGACTTTCTTTCCTTGTGTCCTACTGATAACTCTTTTGCATATAGGTCCTCTTTTCCACTTGGAAGTTTAATTGCTGCTAAAAGTTCAAGCCAACTAGGATTAAAATAAGTTTTCCAATGCATTAAAAATCCATAGTTTTCTTAAATAAGTAGGTGATACTCCATTTCTAACTCAGATTATATCTGAAACATCATATCCAGTGCCATAGTTTAAAAATAACATTGATAAGCTGGAGAGTATCCAAAGTAGGAAGTCACAAATGATGAAGGGGCTGGAATGCCTGTGTGAATTAGTTGAAAAGAGTGGTCATGTTTAGTCTGGGGAAGAAATAATTGTAGAAAACGGGTATGGGGGGTTAATATGATAACTATCTTCAACTCTGTGAAGGCCTGCCATGTTAAAGAATGATCAGACATGTTCTATTTGGTCCCAGAGGGCAAAACTAGAAGACAATGGGCAAAGTGTAAAGGGGTCAAGGGGCAAGTTTAGTCTTGATAAATGGAATTTCTAATAATTAGAATTGTCCAAAAGTTGAATGAGTTACCTAGGGAACTAGTGGATTCCCTCTCATTTTATGTCTTCAAAAACATCCTAGATAAACACTACTTGGGTATGTTTAGTATGATTTATTTAAAGATATGAGTTAGAATAGTTAAACTACATTACTGCTGAGGTAGTGTGCAATTCTGGACTTCTTTGCTGCTGTCAAAGTGTTTCAGGGAAAGTAGGAAATGAGCCAACCAGGCACGGAGACTTTCAAGTTCACTGAAAAGGCCAAAGATTTTTTTAAATGCCTTACATGAAAGCATGGTAAGCAGAATAATCAAACATCAAATTTTTACTTTAATTAGATTCTCTGTCTCTCTCTGTCTCTCTCTATCTCTCTCTGTCTCTGTCTCTCTCTCTGCCTCTCTCTCTCTCTCTCTCTCTCTCTCTCTCTCTCTCTCTCTTTCTTATTTGATTGCCCTACACAGTTAATTTCTTTTCATAAGAGTAGCTCAAAATATTTTTCAGTACTTCCTTGTCTTAACAAGCTATGCTTCTCTACCAATTATATATTTAGATCAAAACTACAAATCCCCATCAAACACTGCCATATGATGAATATCTATATTGATTTTATAAAATTAAAAAATTTCTAAAATATTTCCTTGGTGGAGCTACAAAATGTGCACATCTTTATAAGCTACATTCCAAATACAAATCAATAATTTTGATATCTATTCCAATTATTCCCTTTAAATTCCCTTATTTTGAATATCTAAAATTTAATGTAAATATCCTCATTTAATTTAGTCATTAAGAGCTCTTTTAAATTGTCCACTCTGTATAAAAGGGAAGAATATCAAGATGTGTTCAGTAATTTTATTTAATTATGGTAAGATGGTATCCAATTTGTCATAGGCAAAGAAACAGAATTTTCAAAACCATTTACCCCTATTTTATGAGTTTAGGTTGCATTCACTGAAGTAAACAGTTACTAAAACCAAAGAAGTTATTGTAACCTGGTCAAACTACACCAGGAATGACATCTTCATTTCTGGACATCACATTTTCAGAAGGACATTTAACAAGATAAAGCTTATCCAGAAGAATGCTTCCAAGGGATTGAAAATAATGTCATGTGAGGATTGCTTGAAAGAACTGAGGATATTTAGCCTTCAGAATAGTTAGACAGGGCTATGATGGCTGTCTTCAAATATTTGATGGGTTATCATGTGAAAACTAGACCAAAATTGTTTTGCCTGACACCAGCCAGCAAAGCAAAGATCATGGAGAGAGGCCAATTCCAGCTATACATAAGAGAAAATGTCTTAAGAAATACAATTCTCCAAAACTGTAATGGATTGCCTTCAGATAGGGAATTTCTCATCACTGACTGTCTTTGATGAGAAAGGATGTTATAGAAAGGATTCCTGCTTTAATATATATTTCTTTAGATCAGGTATTCTTCATGGACTCCTCTGTCAGTCTAGGGTGAAGCCTCTGAATCTCTTCCCAGAATACTGTATTTAAAAGAATCAAATAAAACAAAAATAATGATATTTAAATACAATTATCAAAACATTAAAAAGATAAATTCATAGATTGTGGTTTAAGACTCAAGCAGGAAATGATCTCTGCAGTTTATTCCCCAGTGTGAGACTCTAACTCCCTTTTCTATTGGTTCATTGAAATAACTGGTATTGCAGATGCACACATCATGGTGCCAGTGAATAAAGGATACAACCCCTTTGATCTGGGTGTCTGTTCTGCCCTCCAGATTTGTTCAAATTGATGACTTATGGCTCACATACCCTCCCCCCAGGTTAGCACTTCATGAGAATCCTTCCCCTTTATTGGATTACAACAGAATCTTTCTCTGGACATATAACAAATAATAGCAGCTATCCACCCACCACCCACAATGATGGTATAGTCTTGGCAACAAACAGTTGAAGAAAGTTTGGGGAACTTCAAGAAGAAAGGAGATTTACAGTTATGTGCCATCTCACCCAATGACAAGGATTTAGAATAATTTTGAGGTGGGTCAAACAAGTAAATTTTTAAAATTCTGATTCGGGAAATGAAGGAGAGAAGAAGGAACCTTACTCAGTAGCCAGGCTGATTGATTGATAATAGGTGCTTCTGTCTTACAGATATTAAATAAGACAATTCTTGCATCTCTTGAGCTAGGTATCACATGTAAAATTTATATTATGATTTTGAAATAGATGTCCAAGACCTAGAGATGGAACAATGGTCCTCTTAGATTTCAAGAGACCTGAACAATATATTAATTTACTATAAATGTCCTCTTTTCAGATCAATAAATGTAATACATTTTTTTTTGCTTTTTTAGTGTTGTGCAATCCCATTTAATCTCTTCACTTGGGGACTAAGTGCTGGACTAAGTGGGGACATATATATATATATATATATATATATATATATATATATATATATATATATATATATGTATATATATATATGTATATATATTTGTATGTGTGTCTAGATATATAGATATTTCTGTATATACTTGTGTGTATGTGGATATGTATATGTGTGTTTATCTGTGTGTGTATGTATTCTTGTATTTATCAGTTCTTTCTATGGATGAAGATAGTGTCTTCCTTCATATATCCTTTAAGGTTAATTTAGGTGACTTAGTTACTCAAAGCTGTTCTTAAAAAAATATTGCCTTTACTGTATACAGTGTTCTCTTGGTCCTGGTCACTTCACTCTTCATCATTTTATGCAAGTCTTTCCATCCCTTTCTAGTATCATCAATCTCATCATTTCTTATAGCATTGTAGTATTCCATCATATCCACACACCACAACTTGTTCAGGTAAACTATTGTACAACATTCCCCTTCTTTGCTAGTTTTTTAAAAAAAATATCTTTTTAAAAAAGACATATGGTTAATCTAGCATAGCATTCTTGACTGAGCCATGCTGAGTCAGCATAATCTCTGCTTCCCTCATAGGTGGTCCATAATTTCAAATGTAAGTGACATTTTCCTTGGCAGAGAAAGTAAAAGGAAAATGAGAATTAAGTGGCTTTGACTTCATTTTCCTGAGTATTATTATCCTCTCATTACTGTTATACCTTCGTGGTTGTTAAATCCAAATCAAGGTAAAAAAATAAAAATTATTATGAAAGAAGTAATCATAACATACACTTATGTGGTAGAGATAGAATATAAGAGTCCTTAGGTTTGAAAAAATCTTCCAAAGTAAATGTAATATGATGATACGCTTAGAAAGTCCTAAAGACTCAATTAAAATTTAGTTGAAATGATAATTTTAGCAAAGTAGGAAAATATAAAGTAAATCCATATAAAACATCAGCATTCCTATATATGACAAACAAAACCCTACAAGAAGAGACAGGTAAGAGATACTCAATTTACAATAACTCTAGACAGTACAAAATACCTGGAAGTAAACCTGCCAAAACAAACATAGGAAGTATATAAACAAAATTATTTTAAAAAACTTTTTATACAAATAAAATCAGATTTAAATAATTTCTCACAGAGAGGTCTCATTGTAAATAAATAAAGAACTTTGTAAAATCTATAAGAATATGAGTCATTCCCCAACTGATAAATGATCAAAGGATATGAACAGGCAGTTTTCCAATGAAGAAATCAAAACAGTTTAGAGTCATATGAAAAAATGTTCTAAATCGTTATTGATTAGAGAAAGGCAAATTAAAACAACCTTCAGATATCATTTTACACATAACAGATGGGCTAAAATTATTGCAGTGGAAAGCAACAAATGTTGGAGTGGATGTGGAAAAAACAAGACACTAATTCATTGTTGGTGGATCTGTGAGATGATCCAACCATTATAGGGAGCAATCAGGAATTATGCCCAAGGGTTGTTAAACTGCCTATTCTATACTCTTTGACTCAGGAATTAACACTACTAGGTCTATTTCCAAAAATATTTAGGGGAAAAGGAAAAGAGCATATGTTCTAAAATATTTATAGAAGCTCTCTTCATGGTAGCAAAGAACAAGGAATTGTGGGGATACCCATCAATTGGGGGATGGACGAACAACTTTTGGTATATTATTGTGATGCAATACTACTGTGCTATAAGAAATGATGATCTCCATAATCTGGGAAAAACATGGATAATTTTGCATAAAATAATGAAAGGGAAATGAGCAGAACTAAGATACAATAACAGCAATATTGTTTTAAGAACAATTTGAACAAATAAGGCATTTAATCTATGAAAATTACCCAAATTAATCATATAGGATATATAAAGCAAAATGTCATCTACATCCAGAAAAAGAACCAATAGAGAGAAGTATGTATAGGATGATTTTACATATGTGCATGTGTGTACATACACACAGATATTTGTATTTAATGGTAGCCATCTCCAGGGTGGGGGAGGGAGAAAAGGGAAAAAATATATGATAACTTTATTATATATTTAAAAACAATAGCAAGTTGTACATAATTTCAGTTTCATGTGCAATCATCTTTTTATTACACTATGTTGTAGAAATGCTTGTTTTATTCTATAAATTAAAAATAAAATAAATAATTTTTCAAGTCAATGTGGTCAGGTTACTTATTTCAAGGTAAGGTTGAATTCCCTACAGTTGCGAAATCCCCACCTCCCTTACTTTGAAATATTCAGGAATTAAACATTATATAAATTACATCTTATTGGGATTCTACTGAAATATAGCAAATATTTTGAAGTACCTACTAAGTCCATGATCATTCAAGATGCAAAATCAAAAACTAAACAGTCCTTACTTTTGGGAAATTTATAATCCACAGAATGAATTTATGATATAGTAAGAACTCAAATGAATACAAGCTAATTTGAGAAAGGAGCAAGCCTGAACTCCTAGAAGGAAGAAAGATAGTGCAGATCAATGCTTTCCAACTTTTTCAAGTTTATAAGGACATCTCTTTAAGAACAACAAAAACAAAAAAATTCATGGTAATATCTCACATGGTGATAATGACATTACAATTAATTAAGAAAATATATGATGGTACAAGGTTTCAATTCAGCTACACCTTTAAAAAGATTTATATTTTTATTATAATAACATTTATATACAGTTAAAAATGGTAATGCAATATGAGACATTTATTCAATCTATAGAAAGCATGTTTGCTTCATTATACTCAGTCACATGACATATTTCGTGAGTTCTAAATAAAGATAAAATTGAGAGTTTTGACGTATCTGTCATATCATCCTTAGCAATAATACCAAGGCCCCCCCAATCTTGTCCTGAAGCTATAGGCCACTTGCATTAATGACCTGAAATTTGTTCTCGTTTCTCTCTGTATCTCAATTTCTCCCTTACTCTATTTCCCTCTCTCTGTCTCTGCTTTTCTTTTTCTTTTTTTTTCCTCCTGTTTCCCTAAAAGTATGTGTTAGAAGTTGAAGGTCATCTAGTGGTGTCTTTGCATTTCATGGAGAGGAAAACTAAGGCTTACAAAGAAGATATGACTTAGAGTCTCAAGGCTGATAAATAGCAGAGTTAGGATAATAATCTGAGCCCTCTGACAGCAGATCTAATGGTCTTTCCCCCATATTGTGTTGCTTTTTTGTTTGTTTCCACAGCTTATTAATGTACCCATTTTACCTTCTCAAGCAGCTTTTCATTTGTCTATAAAAAGTATTTGATATTGGTTTTGGGATTTGAGAATAACCAAATGGGTTTAAAAGCCAAATGTAGAAAAGTAAGCAATGAGCTACATAGAGCAAGCCAAAAATAAGGAGTAGTATTTTGCTTAAGATGATGCCAAGTTGAAACTTACATAAACACACATATACATACTCATATTGTTTAGCTGTTCAGTCATTTCTGACTCTTAGTGACCCCATTTGGGGTTTTCTTGGCAAAGATACTGGAGTGGTTTGCCTTTTCCTTCTCCAATTCATTTCATAGATGAACTGGGGCAAACAACTTTAACTGACTTGCCCAGGGTCCTACAGTTAGTAAGTGTCTGAGGCCAAATTTGAACTTAGGAAGATAAGTCTTCCTGACTTCAGGCCTAGCACTCTATCCATTGTGCCACATATATAAAATAGGAAGGATATGAAGAACTTAAAGAAACTAGGCCTCTTAAGCCTAGATAGGAAAAGCTTACATTTGGATTATAGTAGTGGTCTCTCAGTATTTAAAAACTCTGATAGATTTATTAACTGTGTTAGACTTATTCTTTTACCCTAGGAAATAGAACTGGCAGCAATGAGATACATGGAAACATTTCAGCTCCATATAAAGAACAAATTTATTAACAATTAGAGCTAACTAAAGAAAGAAAAAGCCTAAGAAGATAGGGGTTTCTTTCTCATTAGAGGTTTCCAAATGGAGGCCAAATAATGGCTAAAGGATGTTTTAAAGGACATTCTTGTTCAGCTAATGGCTGAACCCAACGGCCTCCGAATCCTCTTACAGTTTTGAGATTCTACAACCGGTTATCTGAACTTTATGAATTCTTACACTGCAGCCTTTTCTTTTGCAGTCTGCATGTCCCTCAGTGTCATGGATTTTTCCCATAAAGTCTTTTCCATCAGAACACATCTTGATGCCTATATATAATAGTTGTCCCAAATGTAAAGCCTTTTCCTCTTTAATCCTTTTTTTGTCAGTTCAGAAAGGCTCCATTTGAGAGGAACAGTTAAATATTATTTAGGCTTTTTACGTATAGGCATTAATTAATCCTACACTCCAGCATAGAAATTATTGAGCATTGGCTATTATCGACCTATTCAAAAAAGGGGGGACTCCTCAGCATAAAGCACCTTAGCACAGCTCCTCCAATATTCTAAGGCAAAAGCTGAATTTCAGTTCCATTCTCTGGCCAACACCAACTCAATGGCTCATTGCTTTGCATTCATTGTTTCCAAACATATTGTGTAGATAAATGAATGGTGGGTGGAATTCAAAAAGTTTACGTAAGGATTGGGTTTAGATAAGAATCCAAATGTCTGGGTATTCATCCATGGCTTATCCGCTTGCTTTGGATTCAGGTAGAAAACCTTCCAAGGAGTCTCTTTCCCGCATTATTGCCAGTATTTCCTGGTTTGTCAGGTCAAACATACCATTCAAACAGTCTTGTGTGAAAGATTTAGATTGTTTCTGAATTTGGGTCACAGCCAGACACTGCAGCAGTATGTGATTTTGAAAAACAAAAAGAAAAAAAGTGAATGTGACTTGGAACTCAGAGAACTTGGAGTTGTGAGAAGAGATAGAGATTTGTTTTGATTTGGTCCAAAATGGGTTTGTCCCCATAAAGAACAGCAGGGTGAAAAAGAACAGGATTCCAGCAGACAGGGATTCAGTTTCCAAGTGTTGTTTCTGATAGCATTGCTGTGCAAATCTTGCTAAATTGGTTCTTTAGTTTCTTGTTTCTTGGTTTGTTTTTTAAATCCCTAGAATTAATGCACATGTTCTAGAGACAAAGGAGTATGTGAGAAGGAAGAATAATGCAAATAACATTCTTCTACACTTATGTTTTGCTTTGTTGGGTGTTGTTGTACAATCCTGTGATTCTGTCAGGGGATGGCACTCCTAGTGGGGACACTGTCTTTCCAGATACAAATTAACAACTCATTTCTTACTTAGAGTGTTAAGAGAGTTAATTGCCTGGGACAATGATAGGTGAAGTTATTTATCCAGAGTAATTCATTTATATGAACTTGAACATAGGGCTCCCTAACTCAAAGGCTGGCCATCTCCACAACATAGCTCACTGAGTCACCTTTAACATGAAATATATGTGCAGTTTAGGAGAAAAATAGTATCAGATGGCCAAAGGCACTCCCTGGTCATAAGGTGTTTGGAGTGGCAACCAAAAATATGTAGGGACTGGAAATATTATAACAAAGAATTGGTCTCAAGGGGCAGCTAGGTGGTGCAGTGAGTAGAGTACCGGCACTGGAATCAGGAGGACCTGAGTTCAATTCCGGCCTCAGACACTTGACACATGTCCTAGCTGTGTGACCTTGGGCAAGTCACTTAACCCCAATTGTCCTGCCAAAACAACAACAAAAAAACAAGAATTGGTCTCAAGAACACTAGGTGCCAGTCTTGCCTCTGATACCTGGTGGCTAGGTAACACTGGGCAAGTCATTTAACCTCAGTGGTCCAGTCAACTCTCTAAAACTATTAGTTACAGAAAAAAGTCCTAGTCTGAACTGCTAGATTGCTGGAGGGAGTCACTTATTGTTAGCTCTTTCAGTAATGGAAACACAGATCCTGTTGAAAAACAAATGAATAAAGGGCAAAGCCAAGATGGCAGAGTAAAAGCAAAGACTCTCTTGAGCTCTCCCCCAAACTCCTCCAAATACCTGTAAATAATGATTCTAAACAAATTAAAGAGCAGCAGAACTCACAAAATGACAGAGTGAAACAAATTTTCAGCCCAAGACAACCTGGAAGGTTGACAAAAAGGGTCTGTTGCACCTGGCTGGGAGAGAAACACAGTCCAGCATGGGCTGCACTGGCACAGACCTGACCCTGGCAAACTAGGAGCAGGTTTCAGGGCACTGAATCGCAGGCAGCTGTGGCAGTTTTCAGACTTCTCAACCCACACATGCCAAAGACAAATTAGAAGGTCAGTAGGAAAGATCTGTGGGACCTGGATGAGAGTAGAACATGGTCAGGCCCCAGCTCCAGACCATGGAGGCAGCAGCAGCTACTGCTGCCAGATCTCTCAGCCCACAGATGGTGGGGTGATCAAGTGGCAGATCAGAGGAGGATTTCAGTGATCTCTTTGCTGGCATTGAGTCAGGATTCTCTTGCTTTGCCCCTGTTTGGATCTGGGGCACAGTTCTAGGTGGTGGTCCTGGGGCAAGGAAGAGTGCTGGCTTGGTGGAGCTTGTGGCGGCAGCGAAGAGGGAATCCTTTTCACAGTTCCAAGATAGAAAAGACTGCTTGTGGTCACTTACATACCAGACCACAGATCAGGAAAGGAGTAAACACCTCTGGTTTGATCATATCACCTTGGAGGAATTAAAAATTTACATGCCCCTAGAAATATCAATGAAAACATCCGCACAAAACCCCTGAAGCTTGGGACAGAAAAGCCTCCACACTGGAAGCAGAGTCCTACCTTAACATAGAGTTAAAAAGTCAACAAATTGACTGGGAAAGTAGCAATCAACATAAAAAACTAAGGCTATAAAATTTTACATTGGTGACAAAGAAGATCAAAATATACAACCAGAAGAAGGAAACAAAGTAAAAGCTCTTATATCCAAAGCCTCCAAGAAAAATACGAATTGACCTCAGGCTATGAAAGAGCTAAAAAAGGATTTTGAGAGTCAAGTAAGAGAAGTAGAGGGCAAATTGGGAAGAGAAATGAAAGTGATGCAAGAAATCATGAAAAATGAGTCAACAGCTTGCTAAAGGAGACCCAAAAAACACTGAAGAAAATAACACCTTAAAAAGTAACTCAAAATGGCAAAAGAGGTCCAGAAAACCAATGAGGAGAAAAATACCTTAAAAAGCAGAATTGGCCAAATGGAAAGGGCTGTCCAAAATCTCACTGAAGAAAATATTTCCTTAAAAATTCGAAATTATAAAACAGAACCAAAAGAACAAAAAATGGAAGACAATGTGAAATATATCATGGGAACAATAACTGAATAAGAAAATACATCAAGGAGAAATAATTTTAAAATGATTGAACTACCTGAAAGCTATGATTCAAAAAAGGTCTTAGCCATCATCTTTCAAGAAATTATCAAGGATAACTGCCCTGATATTCTAGATCCAGAGTGTAAAACAGAAATTGTAGAAATCCACTGATCACCTCCTGAAAGAGATCCCAAAAGGAAAACTCCTACGAATATTGTAGCCAAATTCCAGAGTTCCCAGGTCAAGAAGAAAATATTGCAAGCAGCCAGAAAGAAAAAATTCAAGTATTGTGGAAACGCAATGAAACTAACACAAGATTTAGCAGCTTCTACATCAAGGGATCAGAGGGCTTGGGATATGATATTCCAGAGGTCAAAGGAGCTAGTTTTAAAACTGAGAGTCATCTAACCAGCAAAACTGAGTATAATCCTTTAGGGGGAAAGTGGATATTAAAAGAAATAAAGGACTTTCAGGCATGCTTGATGAAAAGACCAGAGCTGAATAGAAAATTTGACCTTCAAATACAAGACTCAAGAAAAGCATGAAAGGGTAAACAGGAAAGAGAAATCATTAGGAACTTATTAAAGTTGAAGTATTTACATTCCTACATGCAAAGATAATATTTGTAACTTAATATGTTTGTGTATGTGTATACATATGTGTGTCTATATAAACACATACACATGTATGTATGTGTGTATGTATGTATATATATGCATATGTATGTGTGTATATAGATATGGGGTGGGCACAGGGTGAATTGAATATGAAGGGATGATATCTGAAAAATTAAATTAAATTAAGGGGCAAGGGAGGAATAGAATGGGAGGAGTAGAATGGGGTAAATTATCTCACATAAAAGAGACAAGGAAAAGGCTTTACATTGGAGGGGAAGACAGGGGAGGTAAGGGGGAATGAGTGAATCTTACTCTCATAGGATTTGGCTTAAGGAGGGAATAAAATACACACTCAATTGGTGTGGAAATATATTTTACCCTACAGGAAATTAGGGGGAAAGCAGATAAGAGAGGGGTGGGATGTTAGAAAGGAGAGCAGATTGGGGGAGAGGGTAGTCAGAAGCAAACACTTTTGAGGAGGAACAGGGTCAAAGGACAGAATAGAATAAATGGGGATCAGGATAGGATGGAGGGAAATATATTTATTCTTTTACATGAATATTATGAAAGTGCATGTATAACCTATATCAAATGGCTTGCCTTCTCAATAAAGGTGGGTGGGGAGAGCAAAAGGGAGAGAATTTGGAATTTGGAATTCAAAATATTAAAAACAAATGTTAAAAATTCTTTTTACTTGTAACTGGGAAATAAGATATACAGGCAATGGGGTATAGAACTCTATCTTGTCCTACAGAAATAGAATAGAAGTGGATAAATTAAGGGGGGAGGCGATAGAAGAGAATGCAAACTGGGGGAAGAGGTAGTCAGAACGCATTCTGTCTTAGGGTAGGGGAGGGGAGATATAGGAAGAAAATTTGGAACTCAAAATTTTATGGAAGTGAATATTGAAAACTAAAATAAATAAATCAATTAAAAAACAAACAAACCTAACCAAACCAAAAACCAAAAACAAACAAAGAAACAAAAACCCTAAACAATAAGGAGCAGTTACTGCTGTCCACTTTATTGGCAGAAATGGAAGATCAGTCTGAATGAGGTAACATTCCTTCTATTTGTTTGATTTATTGCCTAGGAGTGAATGTCTTATGAGTAATGGAAAATTAAGCTTATTATGTCAGAGTACATTTCTAGATTTATTTTTCTGATAACACAAAGCAATTTGGATGCTTAACTCTTCGATACAGTGTTCATTCCATGATTCTTATGTCTTTTGGGGGGGAGGGGAAGGATGGGGTTCAGAACTATGACTTTATAGATATAGGAAGCTCTACCAATAATGATCAGTAACCCAAGTGTAACTATGTCTTAGAGACAGAGGTCTGCAACTGCAGGTCTTTCCTTACTTCAAACTCAAATGCAGGGCTTAGTCAACTAGATCAATGTGCTTCTTTAGTTCTTGAAGATTGCCAAAGATATTTATCAATTTGTTTCTTTCTCCTAACGTTGAATTTTCTCACTATTTTCTTTTTCACTTTTTTCTTTCTCCTATTAATTTCTCAACTATGCTCTTTTCTCATCCATATTTCTGATATTGACTAAGGCATGTTTTTATCCTATTCACTATGTTTTTTTTTTTATTAATTTGCTTGCCATTCTCTTTTTTCTTTTATTTCTTTCTCCTATTGTTTGGTGAAAGTTGTTTTTTTTTTGTCTGAATTTAGCTATGACATTCCCACTCATTAATCATGAGAAGATCCATGTTTATTTTGAAACATGGTAAATAACAATGTGTAACTATAATGAATTTCTATTTTAAACAGTTTTATGGAAATAGCCTTAAAATCTCTCCTGATACTTACGTTCCTTCAATAATGTTTATTCCCTATAAGTTATATGCTGTTTTGTGACACAGAGGAATAACAGGGGAAAAGTGAGGGGCAGTTTTGAAACTATCTTTAATATGAGGATCCTTTTGCCAGGTTATTGATTTAATATTTTATTAAACTTAAAATATACTATAGTGGATAGAGGACTGGTCTGGGGCACAGGAAGAAATGGATTCAAGTCCTGCTTCTTACATAGATGGGTAGAGCCCTTAATCTCTCAGAACCCCTAGAAGATTATCTTCAAGGAGCAAATAAAGAGGAAGCACTGATATTGAATCAGTGGAAGGAGTTTTCAGGGTGGGAGTTCCCATACTTTCCCCTCCACCAGAGTCCTAGTCAGTCTTCTTGAAATTTTCTTCAGTCCCTGAAACTCATGAACCCCTCTGGAAGTCTGGTGAGCCCCTTTTCAGAGGACTGTGTTGGCAATCAAAATGGGCTCTTAGAACTTAGTTCAACCAAGTGCCCTTGAAGAGTTTGGCCTTTATTTTTGATCAAATTAGGAGTCCTTGATGACCCCCTTGCCTCAAGGGAAAGCCTAGTTTACGTGGGTTTGAGTGACCTGTTTGTGACATCAGAGGCTTTTAGACCACTTGGGTTTAAGTCGCATCTTTGTGACGATTTTAGGTCACATGGGTGAGTCACGTGTGTGACTCACCCTTGACCCTAAAAAAGGTATAAAACCAGGGGTTGGCTTTCTCTTTTTCCCGAGCTCTGACCCACAGCTGCGGTGGCATGTGTGACTCTGGGGCAGCCCTTGTTATGAGCTCCCTGGCTAAACTTAGATGTTGGTAACCACGAATTGTATTTGGTCTGTCTGTCAATGTTTGTAATTTGTTTGTATTTGCTCTGAAGTTCAAGGTGCTAGCTTTTTCCCCTAAACTAAGTGAATGGTATTTGTATGCTGGATTAAAATGAGATTGTCAACCCTTTAACGTTACTTTCCTTAGTAAAGCAGATCAAAATAACCTGGGCTTTTGCAACGTTCTGTGAGCTGGTTGTTGTTGATTTTATACCCCCTACAGCAGCTGCTAGCTGGATTATTGAAACAAGGACTGTTTTTAGTTCATAAAATAAAACAAATAGTATTACAAATGAAATTAATTATAGTGAAACAGTTATCTATAAACATGTAAATATTATATATAATTAAAATGTTGTTATTGAGTTGTTTCAGTTGTGTCCAATTCTTCATGACCCAATTTGAGGTTTTCTTGACTAAGATACTGGAGCGTGCACACAATGGTGTGTCATTTCCTCCTCCAGCTCATTTTACAAATGAGAAAACTGAGGCAAACAGGGTTAACAGTCATTTGCCCAGAGTCACATAGCTAGTATTTGAGGCCAGATTTGAATCATGAAAATATATCTTCCTGACTCCAGGCCCAGCACTCTATCTACTGTTCCCCCAGCTGCCCCAATACACACATGCATACATACATACATACATACATAATACACACATGTAGTGAATAGTTCAGGAATTCAAGTGTTTAAGAATCCCTAGATTATAAAGGAATTTAAAACTTTTAGTGACGTAGACTGCACCCATACCTTCTCATTTCAATAATACAATTGTGATGTAACTTCTCAAATATTGCCCAGTCTGTTTAGAGTGGGATAGTCTGAAACTAGAAAAGTGATGCTAATTTCATTATGATTGACTCAGTACAAGGTTCTTTCTCTGGATACTCCTTGAATACACCCTTGGAGTCAAAAGTAGATTCTGGTCTAAAGATGTACATCAACACCCAGCAATTACAATTTAACTCTTCTTTTTCATTCTTTGCAACTCTCCAAGACAGTCTACTTTCCTTTTTTCTGGTAGACAACCTTCAGCCTCCTCTTTCAATGCTTTAAATAAATGGTTGCATTAATTGCATAGAACCACAAATGTAGGACCAAGCTGCAGAACTGGTACAAACAAGAAAGGGAATAAACAAGCTATGGTAGATTAAACACTGCGGAATGGTGTTTTTCTTTCCGTCAGGGCGTGTAATAGAGTCCTACAGTATTTTACTGTTACTTTCCTGGTTTTGCATGCCAGATACCTATAATTTATGACAAAACCTTTGCTTCATCAAGTGCATTTCCTTTAAAACTGATGCTGAACTTGCTAGTGAGGAAAATGTGACAAGCTGATGGTGGTTTCTTATCTTCAGGTTAAATATTGCCAGAATAATTCACAGCAAAGCAACTGCTGGAATGACAATGGTTTTATAATTGGGGATGAAGTTAACAACTTGTCAAGGATTCACACTCTTGCAAACAGGTCTCTTGTTTAAGAGTTGCATGACAGGTTCATTTGAAATAGATCAATAGCCCATTGGCCTGTTAAAGCAGGAGTCCTGGAGCCATCTGAACTTCTCACAGGGAAAGATGCTACTTAGCTATGTCCTCCTGCTTCCCCAAAGACTCAGAAACACAAAAAGTTGATTATGAAAAGAAGGAACCAAGGCAAGATAATCTGTTAGAGTAAAGGACTAGCCTGTAATTACAGCCCATACATAATTTGACATGTTTTTGCGGTGTAAATTTAACAGACAGAAAAATGAAGTATCTAATACAATATAAGCTAACAAGCATTTATGGAGTGCCTCCTGCTATATGCAAAGAGCTGGTCTCAGATCCAGGAAGCCTTGGGTTCAAGTACCACTTTTAATAATGTTGGCTTTGACTCTGAGCAAGCCACCTAATGTTTAAATAGCACAAGCAACTTAGACTCTAAATTGCCAAGCAGGTTGTGACTTGAATTGAAAGGGGAAAAAAGGAAGGGAGAAATGGGAAAGTTTACTCATTCAGAAGTTCCTTATACCAGCAAAAACACAGATCCAATCCTTAAAAATATTTAATTAATTTAAATCAATTTAAAATATTTAATTTAAATAAATAAGTAATTTTAAAATTTAAGTATTATTAAAAATTATATTTATATATAATTAAATAGATATATACCATATAAGATAATAATTACATCTTATACTAAATTACCCAGAAGCTGCCAGATATATAGATCTAAATATATGTATATTTATGGTGAATGTGAAGTCTTAGAGACAGCAAAAAATCAATAAATTGAGGTCAATGTCCCTCACAGAAACCAATGACACCCCCTGGAGAACATTGAATGCTTAAAATCCTTTCAAAAAAGGGATGTCCCTGAGGGTGGAAATCAACTCTGATTGGTTAACAATCAATGAGGCAATAGACATATTAATGAGGAAGTGTGGGGGGGGAGACTCTTCAGTTCCTCCTGCTGAGAACCTGATCTAATCTTGAGACTCAGCCACCTCCAGCAACCTGGACAAAAGAATCCATATCTACCCATAACCCTCTGGTTGATTTTCCTCTTCAAGAGCTGAAATATCCTAAGTTCTAATGAGAGGTTTCAAGGGCAGGGGCTTATTTTCTAAGAGCAAAAATTCACCTAGACTGGAATCTGTAAGCTCTTCTAGTTGGGTTGGGTCCAACCCAAGGTCCAGAAACATACACCTAAAGGAGTTAGGGAATCTCATCTATCAGTAATGTCCTTCAGAGACTGGCTAAAAACCCTAGAGGGGCTGGTTTCTCCATGAGAAAATAGGAAGAGAAAACTTTAATCCTAATTTAATAATTGGTTATCAAGATGAGGAAAATAATCATTTCTCTCAATATTTTTATACTATATATTATCCCTGAAACATGTATATATATATATATATATATATATACATATATATATATATACATCTCTATCATATTCTATCTTATCCTTATATCTTATATACTTATATTGTAGATTATATAAGATATAATTATAGCTTAAATACTCTTACTTACATAGCATATACATTATCAAATAATTTTAAATGTTGCTTCACTAAATTAATAAATTTTAAAATATCAAAAATTATATTTGTATATTACATATGATTATTATATTATTTTATTATGTATTATAATATTAGTTTATATGTAATTGTTGCATATATTACATATACATGCTAAAGAAAGGCCTAACACCAAAAGTAGAGAAATGTATATCTGAAGTCCTATTGCTTATTCCACTACCTTTTCTTACTGACCTTGATCTTCCTAATCCAACTCATTGGAATTTTATTTCAATTTTTAATTGACAAACATTTATAGTCTATCTCTCCTAACCACCTATTCCAAAAATAAATAATAACGCAAACTTTATGACAAATATGCATAGCAAAGAACTCACTGTTATAAGACTGATCGTTTCATCACACAAAACCATAGCACTCCTTAACCTAAAACATTGACTGCCAAAAGGAAGGGTCATTTTCTAAATAACGAGGCTGGGTCTTCCTCTCAAATAGGTCATGGGGATATTTGGTGCTGGGACAGAAGGTGTTTTGCCTTTTGTAATTTCTATTCTATGTTTGACTCTATGGCTTTGGTGAATCTTTTCCCAAGCTTCAGGTAATTTTGTTGTTGTTGTTGTTGTTTGTTTTTGTTTTTGTTTTTGTTTTTTGAAACTACTTCAGGCATAAAGTACCTTTGGACTTAAGCTACATGGACAAAAGCCACAAACAGTACTCTCGATAACCTGGAAAAGCCCCAAGACAAAGGTGACCTTTTCAAGCCCCAAACAAAGGGTATTCTGAGCAGTCTGAAACAGCCCCAGACAGGAAATACTGCAGCAAAATATAGGAAGTTAGGCCTATTTTTATATTGTATAAAAATCCCTGCATGTAGTAAGTATTTTGATGCATATATAATCTTATTTTTAATTACTGAGAGGTGCAAATCAAAATTTTTTCACAGAACTTCTATTCACAGGAGTCAAAAGTATTTGAAAAATCAAACAGAGAATAGGTTTCCAAAGGGTGTTTGAAGTGTTTTCTGACTTCCCCAGGACTTCCCTTGGGCTTACAAACTCCCCAGCCTATTGCGAGCTTTAGCCAAACCTCTTTTTCTCTTCTTGAAAGAGCAGCATTTCATAGAGATGGTTTTGACATCATTGACTATGAAAGAACTAAACCTGGCTCCTATTAACAGCGACCCTCTGCATCCATCTATCAGTGTTAGCCAAATTTCCCATTTATTTGTCATGTTTTTTTTTTCCTCCAAGCACATGAGACCTTTTAGGTAAGTCACTTATCTAGACCGTAAGAATAGCACTACCTAGCTCCCAGCCCAGGAAACAAGGGCCTGACTTTGTTGGCCCATGGCCAAAACTTTGTCCTGTATCCTGAGCAATGCCTAGAAAAGGGAACTGATTTGTCATAGCATCCAAATGAGACATATAATACCAATAGGGGCAAAAAAGTTATTATGGATATTTTTTGCCCCTTCCCTTCTTTGGCATTCAAGGGGACATATTTAAATAAACAAATAAGGATTATTTTTTATAATGAATGCAATCTTCTTAAACTAATAGTCAGAGAAGAGCTATGATTGTTATGTGTCTAAAAATCCCAAATGGCAAAATATAATTAAAGTTAGAACTATTGAACAAATAAACCTGTTAAATACACAATATTACCAGACAAAATGGCTATGTGTTTATCACTTTGCCACTGTAATTACAATGACTGCAACTCTTCATGCATATATTAATATCTTGCTAACATTATAGAGGCTGAGATATAAATTGCAAAACAATGAAGAAAGGTTCAACCAGAAAAAGCATAGTAGGGAGAGGAAAAAAATTTAAAAAGCTTGTGATTAAAAACAAACACACTCATAACCACCACAACATTTAATGTTACTTCTTATTATCTTTCTCAGAAGTAAAAAGAATCTTTGAATTGCAAGTAGCCTGATTCCCACTGGGTGATCACCGTGTACTTACACCTAGGTATCTAGCTTGGAAAGCTAAACAAAGATCTACAGCTAGCCTCTCCAAATCTGAGATTCTGAATGTGCCCAGTTTATCCTGAGAAGGGAAAAGACAGGAAATGAAACTAGTATATCATTTCTATTTAAATAAAGTACAACTATGTTTAAGTAATCTCAACTAATTTCAGAAGATTATGAATAAACCTTAATTGTATGGATGAGGGTTAGAGTGGGTGTGTTAGTTATTAAGAGGCAAGAGAGGTTGGAACATCCATTCCCATGGGCTGAAATGTTGAATCTAGAAATAAGGAAGAAGAGATTTTGAAATGACTTCTGACCACTTGAGAAAATCAATGCCAAGAATCGTGTGTAATGGGTTACAGAAAATTCAAGTGTCTAAGGGTCCACAGGACGTAATGAACATTTAGTGCCTGGTTTTATAAAATGGTGTTCCTGTCTCTGAAGAGTTACTGAAACTGTGATTGAAAATTTAATGAAAATTATGGCTGTGAAATCATAATGTCCTTCTTTCTTTAAAAAAAAAACCGCTTATTGCTCATTGGCTTACCCACTCTAAGAGGTATATTAAATACAGTACATTAAATAAGTTATAGGTTTTTGTTTACAGCATGGACACATTAAGTAAACAGGTCACTTTCTGGAAAGTCTTTGTCAACTTCATTGTTTCTTCCATTTAAAAAAAAATGCTAGATTTTCCATTATAAAGAAGAGAACCAATTTGAATGTTCTCCTTTGGGGAAGGAGATTTTTTTTTTAAATGGTAATGATTATAACCCTGGTTTTAGGGTCTCTGAGAGAACTAAATGTGTCTTAAAGTGTTGGAAGTATTGTTTCTGCTTATTTCTAAACACGTGTAGGTCAAATGTTAAATTTTTTTCTGTTCTAATCTCTGAATATCAAAGCTTGGAAATGAGAATTTTTTCAGTCATTACATCCATTCTGTCTAGAGCATAACTACCAAAACTGTCATAATCAGTCCAACTCATGATCTATTGCTATTGTGGTTTTATAAAATGGAATTCTGACTCCTAGTATTTATACTATAATCATTTAATACATAACTAGGTAACTAAATATTCTTCAATTGTCAGTGACTCAAATCTCTCCCAGTGTAGGTTGGATTAAGGCTTGTGACTTCTTTTAAGAAAACCTTCACACTCGAAATTGATTCTTCTTACACGTATGTGGGGAGTCAGGTCTGCCTGAATTGTGAAGTAGGCAAAAAGAGGAAAAGTTTTGAGGAATCCAATTTCCTCAATACTCTGTCAGACAGTTCTTTTGTGGACCTCTGTTCTTAAGCAGGCCCAAGTGCCCAATGGCCATTGCGAAAACATTCAGAGTAATGTTAGCAATAATTTACACTTATTTCTCTTAACTCCCTACACTATGTATAGGCATGCATTAGTAAGCAGGACAAGTAGGGATAACTAGCTCAAAGTTATTATAGCACTTAGACTTATGACATGTTTTCCTCGCAAAAAGCCGGTTCTTCTAGTAAGAAGTTCAATATTTCTCCACTTTGCCGTACTCGTATTATTCCCTATTGATAGGTGAGTAACTGAGTCTGAAATCATTCAATTAAAAAGCATTTACTAAGTATCTTCTGTGTTCCAAGTACCCTTCGAGGCACTGAGAAAATGAAATCTAACCTTCATGCAGGGATCTTACATACTTATACCCAATAGGATGAGACAACATATACAAATATCACAATATTCAAAATAAACACAAGTTAGTTGTAGGGGAGGCAATATCAACTCTAGGAATTAGGAAAGATCTTGTGATAAGATGAGGTGAGGATGATATGGAAAGTGACATTTGAGATGAATTTTTAAGTAACATTAACATTTTGGGGACAGCTATGTGGCACAGTGGTCAGAGTGCCAGACCTAGGGTCAGGGAGACCTAAGTTCAAATCCAGCTTCAGACACTTACTAGCTGGGCAACCCTGGGCAAGTCACTTAATCTTGTTTGCCTCAGTTTCTTCAACTGTAAAATAAGTTAGAAAAGGAAATGGTAAGCCACTCCAATATCTTTACCAAGAAAATCCCAAATGGGGTTATAAAGAGTCAGATACAGTTGAAAATGACTGAACAAGAATTAAGGATTCTTTGACTCAAATGTAAAAAGAAAACACAATCCATATAATGAAAGCCTACCCAAAGGCATGGAGATAAAAGATAGAATTTGTTGTGAGCATAGAACAAGATAGCCAGTTCAGCTAGACTGCAGGGTACATAGAGGGGAGTGATATAGAATAAATATGGAAAGGTAGATTGGAACTGGGCTATGAAGTGACTCACCTCTCAAATAGAGGAGTTTGAATTTTGTCCTATAGGTTATAGGGAGTCACTAGATTTCATTAAGCATGAAGGTGACATGGTACAAACTATACTTTAGAAACTTAACTTAGGTAGCTATGTGGAGGTTGGAAGAGAGAGTAACGAAATTTGAGGGAGAGAAACTAATTAGGAAACTATTGTAGTATTCTCGGTGAGAGGCAATCAGACTCTCAACTAGAGTGAAGGCTATGCAAAGGAAAGAAAGGGTAGATACAAGAGAATTTGTGACACAAAGCACATAAAAAACTCAGTTACGGTCATCCATAGCTAGTTAGTAGCAGAAAAGGTACTGGATATCAGATTTTCTTCTTCCTTTTTTTGCTCAGTCATTTTTCAGTCATGTCCAACTCTTTATGACCTCACTTAGGGTTTTCTTGGCAATGATACTGGAACAGTTTGCCATATCCTTCTCCAGCTCATTTTCAGATGAGGAAACTGAGGCAAACAGGCTTAAGTGATTTGCCAGGGTCATACAGCTAATAAATGTCTAAGGCCAAATTTGAACTCAAGAAGATGAGCATTCCTGACTCTAAGCCCTGTACTCTATTCACTGGGCCACCTAGCTACCCCCTTTTCTTTCTATTTCTTGGTTATTTCCTCTATGTCACACTATGCTTATAAAAGGAGACAACAAGAGAAAGGGGAAAAAAGAAGCCAAAAGTAAATGCAGACTTTAAACAATTCTCCAGGGAACATCTGCCAGTTATTCTGTTTTGTATTACCGACAAGAAGAGATTCAAGACCCAAAATAAACTGCTGTCACAGAAGCAAAAGCAAAAGGTGCCAAACTGGAAATTAGGAGACCTGAGTTTGAATCTCAACTGTTTTACTTTCTACATGTGTGACTTTTGATGTATAATTTAACCTCTCTGATCACTGGCAAGGAAGTTACTGCTTCAACATTGAGGTAGGGGAAGTTTCAGGGACTGTTAAAATTGAATCACCTGAAATAAGTAATATTAAATAGTTATCAATAATTTACACTTTATAGAGTCTTGGAAAGGATCATAAGATCATAAGACTTTCTTAAGCACATAAGATCCCAGACTTAAAGTATAAAGAAGTAGACGAAACCTTAGAAATCAACATTAAATCTCCCTCATTTTACAGTTAGAGAATCTTAGGTCCAGGAGAAGTAAGGAATTTAAGCAAGATCCCATGGATAGTAAGTAGCCATGTTGGGATATAAAATCAGACAGAACTGTAACTAGAGCATGGTGATACATTGCCTCTGGAGCACTGTGGATAAGACACTATTTAGGGGGTATCCTTCTTCCCCACAGCATCAGTTTGGACCTAATACTGGTCACATGCCACTCAATCTCTTAGCCCCTTACTCATCCTTGTATGACTACTCTCTTAAACTGACCTTTGCCCTTGCTAATGGTAGTGACCTATATTCACAAATTGAGACAGCTACACTTTGTTTGAAGCTAAGCAGAGTTCCTTCTTCCATCTAGTTTATCCTAAGTCTCCATAATGATTGGTGACCAGGCCAAGTCCTCCTCTGGATTAGCTTGGGCTGGACTCTCTTAATTCAATTATATCAACAGTGGGAAGGGCTTTTAACTCTCCTTCTCCCTTCATTGAATGTTCCCTTGCTACCAGAATTACTAGCTTTGGCTCTAAATGTAGGTTCTTTGAACATGGAACTCTGTCAGCTACTAAATGATTGTGATTAAAGCCTTGGATACTGATATATATTGATGACTGCTACCTGGTTTTACCTCCACCCTATAATATGTTGATCTTTAGTGATATCAGTTGAGGCTGGATGATAATAAACCTTTCTGCATTGCAATAGTCTGTATTTTGTAACTTATGCAAATTTAGAATTGTCATGTTTTTTCTTGGAAGGTGTAATAATTACCCCTGAGGGTTCATTCTTTTTACATGAACAGGGAAACTAAGTTCTATAGTATCACAAGAGGCATGGTCTTCCTGAGCCGGGGTATGGGAAAGGGGAGGAAAAGTTTGATGAACACAGTTTTCTCAGCCACTGGGCAAATAGTCCCTGTGTAAGCTTCTGTTATAAATAATCCCAAAAGGCATAGTAATTTTAGCAACAACTCCTACTGTTCCTCTTAAATTCTACAAGATACGTATACAAAAACAGGTACCTGGGTTAGGTAGGGAAGAAAAGACAAGGTCAGAAGATGGGATCAGTAACAGATGGCTGAGGATGAATAAGTAAGAATCTATAGGTCAGGAAATGTTTAGTTTAGGTGAGATGATTTAGAAGGACATAATAGCTTTCTCAGAGTAACTGAAAGATTGTTGTATGATACAGGGATTAAGCTAGTTCTACTTGGTCCCAGAGGACTGAACTAGGAGAAATCAATCAAAAGTGTAGAGAGGCAGATTCAGGCTCAGTGTAAGGGCATGAGGGGTTGGGTGGGAATCTAATCATTAGAATTGTAAAAGCACAATGAGATGTCTTCAGAAATAGTGGGATGCTTCCACTGAACACCTTTAAACAGAGGCTGGATGATCACTTGTAGGGGATGTTGCCAAGAGTACCTTCCTGTTCAGCTATAGGATTCCGTGGATGGTCTCTGAGGCCCCTTGCAGTTTTGAGATTCTATTCTAGTTGTCATATTCTTGATTTCTTTTTCTTTCCTTCTTTCCATCCACTTTGATGAGTCCTGTCTCTTCCACCAACACATACTCCCAAACTATACCAAATCTACCTCCTGTTTTCTTCATGGTTTCCACCAGCATAATGTTAAACATTATAGGTTCGGAATTCTCTGAAAAATTCCTTTGGCTCTTTGAAGGAAATGTGCTATATAAATCTAAGAAATCAACGAATAAATACTAAGTGCATGCCCTGAGTCCATTTTATACCAGATCTACATAACATAAATGTGAAATGCAGAATTGACAGCCATTAAGTGTAGTATACGTAAACTGCCAAACCATATGATTTAGGTACAAGGATAATCTCAAGTTTTCCCCCTGGTTCATTTATTATTCTTGTCTTTATTTTTCTGATTTTCTATGGACTAGTTCTAAGATTTCCTACCTTCTGCATCATAACATTTATCTATCCATTTGCAGAACCAAACATTAAGACCCTACTGATCCTTAAAGTTTCCCAAATACCTGAAAATACCTAACTGTACTGAATTCACTGTGAGTGGAGCTTTCCTAAAGGAGCGTGGGCTTCTGGCTATGCCTGTGTTAGATTTTGAGCACAACAGGGAGAATTAGAGGGAATTCTTTATATTTCGTATAGGATAATATATCAATGCTTTGAACAGCTGGAAGCATTTCTGAAGTTTCGAGACAAGAGCTATTGTCAATTTCATATTTTAGCTCTTTCTATTTCATCACTTAATGTGGCCATGTGAGAAATGGAGTATCTCTGTTTAGCTTTACAATGGACAATTTTCCAGCTGTTTCAATATACTCTGTTCCTTAAGAGACTCCTGAAAATCAGTTGTCATATTTATAACTTTCTTTGTACTTACAGTCTTTTTATTCAATACAGCTTCACAACTAGAATATGTGAGACCATT
This sequence comes from Trichosurus vulpecula, assembly GCF_011100635.1. Classification (NCBI taxonomy): domain Eukaryota; kingdom Metazoa; phylum Chordata; class Mammalia; order Diprotodontia; family Phalangeridae; genus Trichosurus; species Trichosurus vulpecula. The sequence continues at coordinate 191,526,849 of NC_050573.1, read as the reverse complement.
TGTCCGCTTATTCTCAAGTAAAATGTAAACAATGTTCAACTTGCTCAGTGATCCAATTTCTGGTTTTTGGCAGACAAGAAGAAAGTCAAGTTTATAGTCATGTGGCAATATTTTGAATGCAGAACAACAATTGATGTGAATACAAATGGAAACTTTTCCTTATGTCCACTAGAATCTCATTCCCATTCCCTCTATATTGCAGTTCACTGAAAATTTTCTTATAGTAACCAAGATGGTCACTCCTATTAAATATTCACATCGTTGGTCATTGTTAACAAATTGTCATAGAAGCATTGCTATAGTAGAACTGAAAGAAACTCACAGAATTGTATGTGACAGAGAATGGAGAAAGTAGAAGAATGAGAAAGAAGAAAATGTTAAGTTCTAGAGGAAGCACATAAAATGGTGGATTTAAGCATCACTTCAAAATACTTTATTCCTAAAATAGTAACAAAAATGTGGCCTTTTTTGCAGAAAACCTAAGTACTGTATATTGAGGCATAGTAATGAGAACATTACAGGTAAATAATGTCCATGAAAAATGAAAATTTGCCTTCATTCTTGACTCTCCTCATACATAATCAGTTTCACAGGTGGAGGGGTGGAGCAGTGGTGGAAGAAATGGTTGTTATAATTGAATTTTACATTCAACTGGATGCCAACAACATGAAGGATACATTCTTCGCTGGAGGCTCAGAATTTATAGTGTACAGATAGGATATCAGCACAGGGAACAAATTAGGATGATGTCTGACAAAAGGAGAAGATGAGATGATGCAAAAAAAAGTAGAATAAAAGAATGGACGTGTCATTGTTGACATGTGTATACAGCACACACCTTCAGACCATTTCAATGTACCACACAAAGAAACAAACATGATCCCATTCATTGAGCTGGGTTTCTATGATATCAGTCCCTTATTTTCTAATTTTGTTTTCTGGTTCACTCAAAGCTCAGGGAGGGCATTTTTCTATGCTAATTAATTATGTTTCTGTACAAAGCTGAGGAGGAATGTTAGAATCCCATTTAAATTGCTTGTCATGGGTCATCAACACCTGGCTGCGTTGTGTTACCTATTCTCTAGTGTAATCGAGTCAAATCTTTGATTTAGGAAAGCAGGCCATGTTTCAATAACAAGGACAACAGGAAAAGCCATAGGGCATCATGGTAGCAGCATCATTTAAAGATAACAGGTTTGAAAGGAGGAGAATGCCAATTCAAAATAAACTAAGCATGTTATCTATGTGGAATAATGTTGTATCTTAATGTTGTATTTTGCTTTCTTTTGAGCTTCATTGATGATTTTTTTTAACCAACATGAGCATTTCCAGATTTTCACTTTCCCCCCATTTTCTGTGACCATCCAGGCTTATGTCTTAAAAGATTTAAAAAGAGAAATCATATCAACATAATTATCCAGCATATTACTCACGTCTGAAAGCATACAATATTCTACGCCTACAGTTCCCCGTTTCTTCAATGAAGAGGTGCATTTTCTCATCAATAGAACCAAGCTTGATCATTTTAATTATTCAGTCTGCAGCTTTGTTTTATTTTTCTTTTTATTTGTAATACTGTACTCATTCTAAATATTGTTTTAATTTCATTTTTTCTTGCTTACTTCTTTATTCAAAAGAAAGAATAAACTCTGTCTTCCCTATGACAAATCATGAAGTTTTTTTCTCCCTATTTGGGGAAATTTCAGGGGTCAATACACTGAGTGCAATAGATAGTCCTTGTCCTGGGAAAATGACCATAGTACCTCCCCTACCAAGAAAGTATTAAACATTGATTTCCCAGTTCAGCTTACTTTACTCTTCATCACTTCATAGAAGTCACTCCAGCACTTCTCTAGTATTTCTAGTTCAGTAAAGTAACATCCTATTATTATTCATGTGTCACAATTTGTTTAACCATTTCACTGTCAATGGGCACCTATCTTATTTGCTGTGTGTTGTAATGACAGATATGGATATGTATGGCACATTTCTTTCTATCTTGAACTTCTTGGCTATGTGTCTAGTGTTGCAATCTCTGGGTATGAACATTTTAGTCACTTTTCCAGCAAAATTTCAAGTTGCTTTCCATAAGGTCTAGACCAATTCACAACTGTACCAAGTGTTCCTGGCTTCCCTGTACCTCTCAGATACAGACATTCTCATGTGCTGAGATCTTGGAAAATTTCTGGGTCAGTATTTTTAATTTGCACATTTTTTATTATTGATTTACTAAGCCTCTTATTTAATTGTTAACCAGTTACAATTTCTCTTTTGAGAATAGTTTATTCATAACTTTAACAACTTATTTTTGGAGGAATTTTTAAATGGAAACTGCCTCCTTCATTCTTTATATTTATGTAAATTCCCTGTTCATACTGTATATTACACATTTATCTAATATATTTTCTAAGTCATTTTCCTTCTTATCCTATGTGCACTGATGCTTTTCAAGCAAAAGCTTTTCAATTTCATGTACTGGAAGTTGTTTTGTATAGTGTTGTATCTTTTATCCCATGTGAGATGAAAATTTCTTCCCCTAGTTTTATCTGTGAAAGATACTACATACCTTTTCCTCCACTTTAAAATGTGGGGACCTATTTTATTCCCTTTTTTATATTATTATTATTACTATTATGAATATCTATCAATTTTCTTCTTCAGTTATTTAAACTACTTTTTCCATTGATCAATTCCTCCACTCAAGGGTGTGTGGGTAATGATTTAACAATAAACTCTTTGGGGAAAAAAGTATGCATTATATGTTGGAATGTATCTGCACTGTTGGCATTTTATCCATCTTAAGTCTAGACAATGAACAAAGCAATAAATTAAGGGCTGATTTGAAGCATTTGCCAATTGTTTAGGTGTAAATACTCACACTGAAAATCTAAGGATTGGCTTTCATGGGTTTGTGTAAACTGACTCCAGCACACCCCTGCTTCCACTTCATTTCAGCTCCATATCTGATATTACACACAAGTGTTCTAATTCCATGATCAACACATCTGAAATTGCTGCATTTTGTTGTGTGACTAATTTCTCTGAAACTTATACAATATCATCATGATGAAGTCCAATCTCTTTACCTTCCACTATTTTCTTAAGTTATAACCTCTGCTTTTGCTTCATTTTTTATCTTCCAAATTCTAAGCATTTAGTTAGAGTTCAGCCACACACTGTCCTCTACTATCAAATCCTTTGATCCCTTGTTCTATTGATGTTCATGCCTTGCCAAGCCCCATTCCAAACTATGACTATAATCAGTTTCCTCTGATCCTATTTATGTGCTACTATTCTAAACAGAGCTAGATGATGTCATATGCAAACCTGCTGACTGAGTCTATTACCAGTTGAGGAAGGAGAGCATTCTATGCATAAGAGAGAACCAGGGGGAATTTCCATGGTCAGAAGATAAAGTGTCTTGTTCAGAAAACAAAAGGAGGCCAGTGTCTGGATTGAAGAGTACATTATACAGTGGGAGTGTAGAGTATAAGAAGACTGGAAATGTAGAAGGGGGTTGAAGGGCTTTGAATGCCAATCAAAGGATCTTATAATTGATCTTGAAGGCAATAGGGTACCATTGTAGTTTATTAATTAGGGAGAGACCTTTGTTTCAGGAAAATAACTTTGTTCATTAAATGGAAGATTAACTGGAGTGGAGAGAGACTTGTGGCAAGAGATCAACTAGGATGCTATAACAATAGTCCAAGTATGAGGATGTTTTGTGCATAAGCATTTTTAGGACAATTTGACATAAATCACTTATATTTTGTCAAAGACAGTTTTTTGCATCTATTAATACAATCATGTCATATAGGTTGTTTTGGTTTCCATTATAATAACGTATGTAAATTGTTTTTCTAATGTTAAACCCATCTTTCCTGTATGCTTGGTATGAATTTAACTTGGTCATAAAGAATTTTTGAGGCTTGTATTTCCAATGTTTTTTTTTCCCTAGGATGTTATTTAACATTTTTGTAACAATGTTTGATAAAGAATTGGCCTACAGTTATCTTTATTTTATTCTTCCTTTTTTTAGTCGTTAAGGCTCCATTGCTTCATAAAAGGAACTTAGGGGAGTAGTTTCTTTCTCAGTGTTTGAGAATAAGTTTTATAGTACAGGTATTAATTGTTCTTTTAATATTTTATAGAATTCACCTATAAATCTCTTTCTTCCCTTTTGTGGATCCTTTATCTCTATTTCATATTTTGTCAGTTGAGGTATTTTATCCATTTTCTTTAGATTCTCAGTTTTGCTAGAATATAAGTATAATCTTGTCTGACAAATGTTTTTCTATTGACTCTTTTGAGATTTCATCTTATTCATTTTTTAATTGGTGATTTAATTTTCCTCTTTTAAAAATCAAGTTAGCTAAAGATTTATCATTCTTGTTAATCTTCTTAAAGAACCAAATTTTAGGGTTTTTTTCCCATCCCTATCTTGTCTATTTTTCCTGTAAGGTACAATATTCCCCCTTTTGTTCTCAATTTGTGTTTGCTAATTTGTAGTTTATTTTTTCATATTATTTTGGTCTTTTCAACTTCTATACTATAAATCATCAATAACCTATAAAGTGGACCATTCAGATTTGCATTACTATTTTACTAATGATGAAATTAACTTCTGCTCTTGAAAAAAAAAACAAATTATCTTTTTATTGTTAGTTGACACAGGCACATATACCTCACTAAAATTCTTATGGAGAGGAATTACTCATGATCTGTAAATCCAAATAGATATAGCCTTTGGAAAGTAAGCTTTCTGAGTTGGGCATGGTATCTTTTTCTGTGTTCTATAAAGTATGGGCCAAAGAGGCAGGCACCTTTTGGTCACCTAATAAATGCTTTTTGAATTGACAGGACAAAGGGAAGGATAGAAATATATTAGGATCAGAGAGATGATTAAACACATTTCTGCAGAATCAGGATTTGAACTCAAAGTTTCTGTCACAAAGAAGGCCAGCTGGTGAGCCACTAATATGTTATTGTATCTAACTATAAATTAAAACCTGGACATAAAAAAGAATTAGAAAATACATTTCTACACTCAATGAGCCTTAAAATGCTGGAAGAAAGAGAAGAGTAAATGAATTTAAGAAATATAAACACATGACAAAGAAGAATAGTTTTAAAGCCATATACAAATAAAAATTAGCATAACATAAACAAGTCATAAGAGCTAGAAGGAACATAATGGAGTTCTCAAATCAAATGGATCTGTTTAATGAATATTTCCTAGAGAAAATGAGTTTTGAGCAAGACAAACAAAGAAAAGGTCCTGCATACACAGAGACCAGTGGGAAGAGAAGCAGTGGCCACTAAACTTTGCATCTCATGAATCCCCTTGATCAGTTCTTTAAGTACATCTACAATTTTCAACAAAAGTGAAGGAATGTAGGAGTTGGAAGAGGAATATGGACAGATTTCTATCAAGTTGAAAATATTTTTGCCCTATTTAAGGAATAATTTTTTATCATTTGCTCTCTTTAAGTTACAAGTCCTCTAAGATTGCAGTTAAATTATGTCCAGGTTGGAAAGATAAATGAAGAATCAACATGAGGCAACAAGGAAGGCAAACCATTTCAAGGAAGAGAATGAATCTGTCTAAAATGAATCCATTTCCTTTCCTCTGAACAAGATGCTCAAATCTATGGAGGCTTGGCTCAATAGAATCAGATTTGGAATCAGAAGAGCTTAATTCATATCCTGACTGCCATTGATTTATTATTTGATCTTGAGTGGGTCACAACCTCTCTGGGCTTAAGTTGCCTCATCTGTAAAATTAAAAGGTTGAATTATATGACCTCAAAGACACCTTTCAACTCTGTATCTATGATTCTAGTTTAAGAAATGCAACACTAGAACAAAAAACTTCTAGAATATCTTTCTTGTTTGACCTCATTTTCCCTCTGTAAAGGGTGACGTTCACCAATCCATTTGTTGCAATAGATACTGATCAATAGCAGTATAGTTGTACTCATTCCATCATGGCTAATGAACCAATTCATTCAATGAAAAGCTGTATTTCTCTCACTTTAGGCCTCATGTACATCTATAGGGTGTGATTAGGACTAATAGAAATCCATTGATTTATATTGAGCATTTCTTTGCTTTCATGCTGAATTCTATAAAGCACTCACTCTCAAATTTACAAAGAAAATGGCATATTATTTCAGCATGCCCCAAAACATGAAGGAAGGTGTTTATAAACAATTTATCTAGCAAATGATTTTCAACCTAATTTGGGATTAAAACAAACAAACAAAAACCCAGCAAAACCAAATATCATTTGTTTCACTGATTTACTTCTTTCAGATTCAGCAACTCAGCAACCCTCTCTGTACTATTTTATTTATCTTTCAGGTTATAGTTCAAGGAGAAAGATTATGATTACTACTTAGAATCATTGAATTGTCAAACTAGAAGGAACTTTACAAGTCCAGTCTTTCATTTGACAAATGAATTGACTAAGGCCTATGAAGATTATGACACTTGGTCCAAGTAATAATTTCCCTGGATCTCATTTTCCTCACACGTCTACCATATCTTCCTATATCACAAAGTAGAGTGTTTTGCCTAAAATGGGCACTTAATACACATGTATGACTCAATTTTATAAAGGATCATGGCTAGAAATCTTTTGGAAACTTATACAACCATATAAACACATGCATATACATATATATATATACATATATATACATATATATGTATATATATATATATGAATGTCAATATATCTAAAATGAAATGACATAATCACAGAATAACACAGACCCTCTAGAATAATAACCACACTATTAAAACATAGACAAAGTACCAGGTTTGCAGAAAATTATAGGATCCTTATCCATGATATTGGGGAGGAGGGAGAGTGCCAGTAAATATCTCTACTTTTCTCAGCATCTAGTTTACCAGCCAGCTACACTTGCATATAACCAGTATTTCACATTCATGCAAAAGTTCCTCTCCTAAGGTAGCTGTTTTCGGTCATGTGAATAGATAGATAGATATAGATATAGATATATATATGTATGTATGTATGCACATATACATACATGTATTTTGTGTGAATGTGTGTATGTATGTATATATGTGTGTTTATATAGTAGCTGTGTGTGTATATACACACATATGTATCTATATCTACATATCTATCTAGTAGTCCTAAAGGAGTTGTTTTCACATGTTTTTATACATGTACATATGCAAGTATGTGTATATATAGATATAGAGATATACACATATGTATATATCTAAATATCTATATATCAGAAAATGCATCAAAGCAGTTCTTAACCTGTGGTTCATGAACTTGTTTGTTTCTTTTGTTTGTTTTGATAAATGTATTTCAATATAATTAATTTCCTTTGTAATATTATGCATTTTGTTCTATAGATTTAAAGATATTGGCTGAGAAAGTGTCTGTAAAATTCACCAGATTACTAAAGTCCATAACATGCGCAAAAAAGGTAAAAAAGTCCCCAATCTAATTTACTCCTCCTCTTATTCTAATCATATATTTATAAGCTAGGGATATTGTTTGCCTAAAATTAATAATAATAAACATTTATACAGACAGTTAATGTTTACAAAGCACTACAAATAGACACATAATAGTAGATAGATAGATAGATAGATAGATAGATAGATAGATAGATAGATAGATAGATAGATAGACAGATAATAGATAGAATCTCATTTGATCCTCACAACAATCCTGTTAAACAGGTACTATTTTAAATTCTCATTTTATAGAAGAAGTAACTGCAATTTGGAATTTATTTCAGGAATTCTTAATGTATCATCCTAGTCTAATAATCTTCTTAAGATCAGAGACTGTTGTGTTTTTGTTTTATTTTCCCCAGCACCCAGCGCAATCCCTTGTACAGAGTAGGTGTTTAATAAACATTTGTTCAATTAATTGATTTGAGTCATTCATCCCCTTCCATCAATTCCCAGGAATCAACATTTTCTCTGCATTAGAGTCATGTAAAGCATGTTAAATCAGATTACCTTTCACTTTTCCTCATTTTGTGCTTTCTCACTACTCCTGGCCGTGAGTTTCCAAAAGCTGATAGCAGGACCAGTTGGTTGGAGCAAGTCCCATTCTCTCTACCATTTCTTATCACTCAACTTTTCTGACATATCCATTCCTATAGTCAGAGCACCTTAGATCTAAACTGAACATTTTGATCTCAGAATTTTTCTTCTTCTAATGAAGCAGTCTACCTTATACGTCTATAACCTTAAGCACTATGTACAACCTCCCTGTATGAGCCATGTGAAGTGATTAGTATGAAGTCTCCATTTCTTTGCAAATATATATTTACTTGGTGAAGTCCATACCATCTGCAAAGGCATTGCAACCTCCAAGGATCCAGAAGGAATGATAGATTATGGTTTGGACTAATCCTGGAAAACGTTGAGAAAAAGAAAAGAAGAAAGAAAGTATTCATGGTTGAAACAGAAAAGGCCATTCTTTGGCAAGACATAAAACACCATCTGTTGAAACAACTCGAGTTCAGGGTTGTGGTGCATGGCATCCTTTGTTGCTGCATCTATCAGGCCTTTCAGGACATGAAATGATGACAGATGAAAGTCCCCTGCCAAACAGCAAGAGGGAATTGCATTTTGATGTGCAGCTCCTTGGTCGCAAGCCATCTAAACACAACCAGAATGGGAGACATCATACCCATTTAATGGACTGAATTGATTGCACAGGATCATTTATTTTCCAGCCTTACATTGCTCTGCATGTATACTGGTGTGCAAGTTTCCACTATTGCTTATCTTCTAGAGAAGATGAACCCCAAGCTTGTAATCTACCCCAGGTGTACCAAAGTCATTTATTTTCCTATTTTCTTTGGTGACATGTGCAATTAAAAGTTGGCATATTTTATACCTTTCTTCTGTTTCATTTTCCAGAGAATCCCCCCTGAGGAAATTTTCATTGGTTCCCTTTTTGATGCACATATCTCATCACTGTAAATATTAATAGGTATAAAATTAGACACCAACACCATGGTATATCCTTAGTCATTCCCCAAAGGAAACTATTGAATGACTAAAGGTAACTATTTCTCACAGACCATTAACACAGTTGTTTCTATAAACACATATGTATTTGTCAGTATAATCACAGAACAAAGCCAGAGATGACTCTTTCAAAAATCTGTATTTACAGATCACTGTCAGGTCATTCCTGTAAAGTATAATTACTTGGGATTTTTTTTAAAGAAAGAAAATTCATGGGCAGTTTCATATGTCATTTATTGCATTTTCATTCTAAATAATCCATCAGATATATCTGCTTAGTACTTTAGGGTGAAAGAAAATTACTTGAAATATTTGATGTATCTTCACATGTAAGATACATAGAAGATATTATCCATTCTAAAATCTTCTTACCTTTTATTCAACTGAACTTCATAGGATGACCTTTATTTTCCTCTGAAACATGGGAGATACAAGCATCACTTTTTTCAACCTTACTTTTAGTACCCAAGTAGAATGTTACCAGTTAGCCAAGTTCTATACATTTCTTCCAGAGATATGAAGTGGAAAAACTTGTCCATAATTGTATATTGAAAAAACTCACCTCATACATGAACAAAAATTGCTATTATTACTGAGTACACAAGAGATGGACCTACATGGAAACTTTCTAAATATTTAGTAAGTCAAGGACTAAATCAAAGAAACAATTAATAATCATGTGAAAGGGAGTAACATCAATGAGACAACAGAAAATTTCTAGAATACACCTAGCATTCTGGGAGCAACTGGGGGTTCAAATATCAGCAAAAATACTTTAACAAAGTAAGAAAACAGGGCAAATAAAGTGAGTGGACAATGAAAAATTAGAAAATCAGCAAAACTAAAACAAATAGAAAAGGATATTGAAAATAAGAGGAAAAATAGACCAAATGTAAAACAAAGTCAATAGGAATGATCAACAAAACAAAAACTATTTTTAAAGACAACTGTAATAGTAATTAAGGTGGGACTTTTTGCTGTTGACCTTTAATGATTCTGGCCTCCATTTGAATGGGGCAGATAAAGTGGGATGTTTCTGTATTTCTCAGCACTGAGACAATTGGGAGCCATTGATTTGTATCTGATGTGATATTGGAGTGGGGAACTTCTCCACACCCAGCCTGGGTGAGGTCCTGGCCCTCCTGGCCCTAAACAGGATATGTAAGCACAGAGGTTAGCATTTTCTCTCAGAGCTCTTAGCCACAGCAAGAGTGGCATGTGACTCTGGGCCAGCTGTTGTAATGAGCTCCTCGGCTGAAGACTCAGATGTTGACAACTACGAATTGTGTTTGGTCTGTAATTCAGGGTGCTGGCTTTTTCCCCTGAACTAGGTGGATGTTATTTGTATACTGGATTAAAGTAAGATTGTTAACCCCTTAAAGTTGCTTTCCTTAAGTAAAGCAGATCAAAAGGACCTGGGCTTGCAGCATTCTGTGAGCCGGTTGTTGTTGGCTTTACACCCTCACAGCAGCTACTAGCCAGATTGTTGATACAACAACACAATCAATTAAATTTTATCTAGTTGAACTAAATAAAAACAACCACAACAGAAATCCTCTATGGTCCCTTCCAGCTCTAAATCTCTGATTCTATCAATAAGAAATTATTATGATAAAAACAAATAAGGCAAAAGGACAAAAAAAAAGGTAGAAATTTTAAAAGAAACAGCAGGACCTGCTATGCATAATTGGGTACTAGCAAAAGAGAGAAGCGTGAAATAGAGAAGTAAAACAATATAAACTTAGAAAATGAAATTAAAGAAACTATATAGGACTTAGAAATTAAAAAAAAAAACAGAACAACCTTTGGCCCTAATAGGTTTATAGGCATATTCTATTAAATGTTTAAAGAGGAATTATTATCTAAGTGACATAAATTATTCTTAAAAAAAGAAAACAAAACAATTCATACAAGGAAGACAAATTGATTTCATAAGATGAATATTGTCTCCAAATGCAAAAACTATGAGGGTATAAGGCAAATACAGATAATTAAAGATTGATACCATTAAGGACACTGATGATTTTTTTTAAATGAAGAAAGACAGAAAGGGGAAAAGAGAGAGAAGGAAGGAAGGAAGGAAGGAAGGAAGGAAGGAAGGAAGGAAGATAACAAAGAGGCTATATCATTATATCCAAAAATATACTCTATGAACAAATTGGATTAACATTAAGGATACAAGGATGATTCTATATTAGAAAAGTAATTCAATCAATCAATCATAGTTTTTAAAAAGCACACCTGTAACAACAATGTTGCTAGCAGCTGTTGTGGGGGTGAAACACCAACAACAAAAGCACACAGGAAAGCTGCTAGCACAGTTTCTTTGATCTGCTTTTCTAAGGAAAGTGACTTTAAGGGGTTAACAATCTTACTTTAACCATGCATATACCATTCACTTGGTTCAGGGGGAAAACAGAGCAAATACAAACAGAAATTAACAGACAGGTCTCTATCTGTCTGACAGGGATTTACATAGTTGCCAGACAGAGGCACCAAAATCTGAGTTTTCAAAGTGGGATGAGAGCCTCCAAAAGCTACCCAGAGTCTCCTCTGGCCAAATCACCAACACTCTTCCAATGAGTGTGCCCCCAAAGGCAAAATGCCAACCTCAGAACTCTTATACCCTCTTCAGGGCCCTGAGGGCTCAGAGCCTACTTAGCAAAAAGGTGTGGGGCCTAGGGCCTCAGGCCTCACATTACTTAGTGAAAAGGTGTGGGCCTGCCTCTAATCAGGCCTCCCTTTGTTGGCCCCACCTGAGGCCTATTCAATGGGCAGGAAGATCTTTCACTTACAGATTGGTCTTACAACACCCTATCACATTTTATGTCAATAGATGGTGTGGGAGTGGGGGAAGCTTTTAGCAAAGTACAATATACACTTATGCTAAAAATCCTACAAATCATAGAAAGGCTATCTAAAATATGATGTGCATGTGTATAAAAGAAAAAGCTAGCATTATACACAATAAAGAAACCCAAAAAGCTATTCCCTTAAATACGAGAGGATTCTCCTCCAAATGTTATTTCAAATACTAGGAAATATTTCGAGAAATGATAGTTACAAAAATAATATGAGAAAGAAATAAAATGGATAAACATCAATAAAAAGATACTTTTTCCCCTTTACAGAAGATAAGGTGATTTATTTTAAAAAGGAAAAATATTTAGAAGAAAACCATTAGTCGAGTAATATTTTCAATTGAGTAGCAGGATACAAAATAAATCCACAAAATTGGCAGTGGTTCTATATGGCAATAATAAAATAAGATGGAAATCATATAAATAGGAATACCAATCAAAATAGCTACAAAATGCATACAGCATCTCAGAGTCAATCTAGATCAGACAATGTGACCAGGTGGAATTTATACCAGAAATGCAGGATTGGTTCAATATTAGGAAAACATCCAGCATAATTGACCATATCAATGACAAAACCAAGGGAAGTCATGCAATTATCTAAATAGAAGTAGAAAAAGCCTTTTACAAAATGCAGCACCCATTCCTATGAAAAACAATAGAGAACATAGGACTAAAGGTAGTCTAACTTAAAATAAGTGTTATTTATCTAAAACCATTAGCAAGCATTATATGTAATAGGGATAAGCTATAAGCCTTCCGAGAAATATCAGGGGTGAAACAAGGATGCCTATTATCACCACTATTATTCAATATTATGGTAGAAATGTTAGCATTAGCAAGAAGATAATTGAAGGAATTAGAATAGGCAATGAGGAAACAAAACTATCACTCTTTGCAGATGATGTGATGGTATACTTAAAGAATTCTAGAGGATAAATTTAAAAAATAATTAATAATTTTAGCAAAGTATCAGCATATGAAATAAACCCACATAAATTATAAGTTTTTCTATAAATCATCAAAAAGTCTAGTAGCAAGAAACAGAAAGAGAAATTCCATTTAAAATAACTGTAGGCAGGGGCAGAGCCAAGATGGGCACATGAAAACAACATCTTACTGGAACTCTTTCACACGTTCTGTCAGATACATCTAACAAAGTGAATCTGAGCTGATTTGAGAGAGTTAGAAGCCACTAGTAGACTGACTGGGGCAAATTTCCAAGCCAGGAGAGTCCTAAAGGTCGACAGGATAGGTCTGGAGGCTGGAAGAGCACCTGGTGTGCAGAGCTGCACCGGGCAGCACCAAAGCAGATCCTCAAGCCTCCCAACACAGGATGAGAGGGAGGCAGCAGTGCCACACCTGTAGCTGGGAGACATTCACTCCTGAGGCTTGCAGTCCAAAGGTTTGAAACACACCTTCTTAAACTTTGGGGAGGCATAATGGCCAAGTAAAATGCTCTCATCCCTCCCTGCCTTACTGACACAGAGAATTCCTCAGGAAAAATGCTGGAATAGAGGAGACAGAAGTGAGGCTTCAACTGCTAAACAGTGGGAATTCCTGAGTCCCAGAAGAGCACAGCCAGCAAGGGTCAACACCAGGAACCCAGAAGTGCCTTTGCACAGCCAGGGGAAGTGGCTGACAATGAAAAAAAAAAGCCTTGACAGTATCTTTGAAGAAATTGTCAAAGATAACTGCCCAGAAGTCCTAGAAACAGAAGGTAAAATAGTCATTGAAAGAATCCACTGATCACCCCCTGAAAGAGATCCCAAACTGAAAACACCAAGGAATATTATAGCCAAATTTCAAAATTAAAAGGCAAGGAGAAAATACTGCAAGCAGTCAAAAAGAAACAATTCAAATATTGTGGAACTATAGTCAGGATCACGCAGGATCTTTCAGCTTCTGCATTAAATGACAGGAGAAATTGGAATATGATATTCCAAAGGGCAAAGGAGCTGGGACTACAACCAAGGATCAACTACCCAGCAAAACTGAGCATAATTTTTCAGGCAAGGAGATGTACATTCAATGAAATAAGGGAATTCCTGACCTTCCTGATGAAAAGGCGAGAACTCAATGGAAAATTTGGTCTTCAAATACAAAACTCAAGGGAGACATAAAAAGGTAAACAGGGGAAAAAAATCCCAAAACTTATTAATCAATAAGGGCAAATTATTTACATCTTTATATAGGATTATATCATCTTATATATGTTACACACACACACACACACATACACACATACACACACATACACACACATATATATATATATACACACACATATATATGTACATATGTATAGGTCAATCTACAGAATAGTACAGTTATTATGACAATTGAAAGGGATACACATAGACTGTGGATGTCTGTATAAAATAACTGATATAAGGATAAAAAACATAGTTGAGAGATGTAAAGGGAGGGTTCTGGGAGAAGAGGTAAGGAGATAGTATAAAAGGGTAAATCACACCAAATGAAGAGGTACAAAAACACATTATAGTAGAGGGAAAGAAGGGAGGAAGAAGAGCAGTATTTGAGCTTTACTTTCATCACATCTGGTACAAGAAGGGAATAACATACCCTGATAAGTATACAAATCTAACTTGTCCTACAGGCAGTAGGAGGGGAAAAGGGGAAAAAAGGGAGGGGGGTGGTCAGAAAGGAGGGAAGTACCAAGTGGAAAATGGTAAGATAAGGGAGGGGAGTCAAGAGGGAGGGTAAACTGAGGAAGGCAGTAGTCAAAAGCAAAACTTTGTTGAGGAATGGAAGGGGAAAGGGAGAAATAAAAGCATAAATGGGGGGAAAGAGGATGGAGAAAAAGACACAGAGAATAATCATAACTATGAATGTGAATGGGATGAACTCTCCCATAAAATGGAAGCAGATAGCAGAATGCATTAAAAACCATAATCCTACAATATGCTGTTTACAAGAAACACATTTGAAACAGGGGGATTCACACAGCATAAAGGTAAAAGGCCGTAGTAAAATATATTGCACTTCAGCTAAAGTAAAAAAAAAAAGCAGGTCTAGCAATCTTAATATCAGACAAAGGAAAAGTAAAGATAGATCTAATTAAAAGAGATAAGGAAGGACACTACATCCTGCTAAAAGGCACCATAAACAACGAAGCAATATCATTGTTTGATATATATGCACCAAGTGGTATGGCATGCAAATTCTTAGAGGAGAGGTTAACAGAATTACAGGAAGAAATAGCCAGCAAAACTACAATAATAGGAGACCTCAACCTCCCCTGTCTATAATTGATAAATCTAATGTCAAAATAAATAAGAAAGAAGCTAAGGAAGTGAACAGAATTTTAGAACAGGCAGATATGATAGGCCTCTGGAGAAAACTAAAAGAGGATAAAAAGGAATATACTTTTTCTCAGTCGTACATGGCACATACTCAAAAACTGACCATGTACTAGGGCATAAAAACCTCACAATCCAGTGCAGAAAAGCAGAAGTAATCAAAGCTTATGTTTCAGATCACGACGCAATAAAAATTATTTGTAATAAAGAACCATGGAAAAATAAGCTAAAAATTAATTGGAAACTAAATAATCTAATTCTAAAGAATGAGTGGGCAAAAGAACAAATCATAGAAACAATAACTTCACTCAAGGGATTGACAATAATGAGACAACATACCAAAACTTATGGGATGCAGCAAAAGCAGTTCTTAGGGGAAGTTTTATATCTCTAAATGCTTACATGAATAAAATGGAGAAAAAGGAGATCAATGAATTGGGCATGCAACTGGAAAAGCTAGAAAAAGAACAAATTGAAAATCGCCAATCAAATACCAAATTAGAAATGCTGAAAGTCGAAGGAGAGATTAATAAAATTGAAAGCAATAAAACTATTGAATTAATAAATAAAACAAAGAGCCGGTTTTATGAATAAAACAATAAAATTGATAAAACTTTGGTCAATTTGATTAAAAAAAGAAAGAAGAAAATCAAAGTGCTAGTATCAAGAATGAAATGGTGAATTCACCTCCAATGAAGAGGAAACCAAAACAATAATTAGGAATCATTTTGCCCAATTTTATGCCCATAAATTTGACAACCTTTGGGATATGGATGAATATCTACAAAAATATAAATTGCCCAGGTTACCGAAGAGGAAATAAAATTTCTAAATAACCCCATCTCAGAAAAAGAAAAAAGAAAAAGCCATCAATGAACTACCTAGGAAAAAATCTCCAGGGCCAGATGGTTTTACATGTGAGTTTTATCAAACATTTAATGAACAATTAATTCCTATACTTTATAGACTATTTGGGAAAATAGGTGAAGAAGGAGTCCTAACAAGTTCTTTTTATGACACTATTTATATTTTACTAATACCCAAACCAGGAAGAGTCAAAACAGAGAAAGAAAATTATAGACCAATTTCCCTAATGAATATTGATGTAATTTTAAATTTCAATTAAATTTAAATTTAAAAATTTTAAATAAAATATTAGCAAAAATAATGTAGTAACTTATCACGAGAATAACACACTATGACCAGGTAGGATTTATTCCAGGACTGCAAGGCTGGTTCAATATTAGGAAAACTATCAGCCTAATTGATCCTATCAACAACAAAACTAGCAGAAACCATATGATCATCTCAATAGATGCAGAAAAAGCCTTTGGCAAAATATAAGACCCATTCCTATTAAAAACACTAGAAAGCATAGGAATAAATGGAGCCTTCCTTAAAATTTCAAATAGCATCTTACTAAAACCATCAACAAGCATTATTTGTAATGGGGATAAGCTAGATGCATTCCCAATAAGATAGGGGTGAAACAAGGTGGTCAATTATCACCCCTACTATTCAATTTGATACTGGAAATGTTAGCTATAGCAATAAGAGAAGAAAAAGAAATTGAAGGAATTAGAATAGGCAAAGAGGAAACTAAATTATCACTTTTTGCAGATGAGATATGATGATTTACTTAGAGAATCCTAGAGGATCAAGTAAAAAACTACTTGAAATAATAAACAACTTTAGCAAAGTTGCAGGATATAAAATAAACCCACATAAAACCTCAGCATTCTTATGCATTACTAAAAAAGCCCAACACCAAGAGATAAAAAGAGAAATTCCATTCAAAGTTACTGTAGACACTATAGAATATTTGGGAGTCTATCTGCCAAGACAAACCCAGGACCTATATGAACATAATTATGAAACACTTTTCATGTGAATAAAGTCAGATATAAATAAATGGAAAAATATCAGTTGCTCATGGTTAGGCTGAGATAATATAATAAAAATGACAACTTTACCTAAATTAATCTATCTTTTAAGTGCCATACCAATCAAACTACCAAAAAAATTTTACAGAGCTGGATAAAATAATAACAAAATTCATCTGGAAGAACAAGAGATCTAGAATATCTAAGGTATTAAGGAAAAGAAATGCTAGGGAAGGTGGCCTAGCCATACCAGATATTAAACTGTACTATAAAGCAGCAGTCATCAAAACTACCTAGTACTGGCTAAGAAAAAGAGTCATGAATCAGTGGAACAGGATAGGTACACAAAATGCAGTAGTCAGAAACTATAGCAATCTACTCTTTGATAAACCCAAAGAATTCAGCTTCTGGGCTAAGAATTCACTATTTCACAAAAACTGCTAGGAAAATTGGAAAATGTTAGGGCAGAAACTGGGCATAGACCAATATCTTATACCATATACCAAAATAAAGTCAAAATGGGTTTATGATTTAGGAATAAATGCTGATGATATAAGCAATTTAGGAGAGCAAGGAATAGTTTACCTATCAGATTTATGGAAAAGCAAAGAATTCATGACACAACAAGAGATAGAGAGCACTACAAAATGCAAAATAGATAATTTTGATTATGTTAAATTGAAATGTTTTATATAAACAAAGTGAATGCAACAAATATTAGGAGGGAAGCAGAATATTGGGAGAAAATCTTTACAACCAGTGTCTCTGATAAAGGCCTCATCTCTAAAATATATGGGGAACTGAGTCAAATTTATACGATTACAAGTTATTCTCCAATTGAGAAATGGTCAAAGGGTATATACAGGCAGTTTTCAGAGGAAGAAATTGAAGATATCTATAGTCATATAAAAATGCTCAAAACCACTATTGATTAGAGAAGTGCAAATCAAAACAACTCTTAGGTAACACATCTCTCTTGTCAGATTGGCTAAAATGACAGAACAGGAAAATGATAAATACTGGAGAGGATGTGGGAAAATTGGAACATTGTTACATTGCTGGTGGAGTTGTGAACTGATCCAGCCATTCTGGAGAGCAATTTGGAACTATGCCCAAAAGGCTATAAAAATGTTCCTACCCTTTGACTCAGCAATACCACTTCTAGGGTTGTATCCCAAAGAGATCACACAAGTGGGAAAAGGACCCATATGTACAAAAATAGATATAGCAGTTCTTCTTGTAGTAGCAAAGAATTGGAAATCAAGGGGTGTCCATCATTTGGGGAATGGCTGAACAAGTTGTGATATATGAAGGTAATGGAATACTATCATGCTATAAGAAATGGGGATAATACAGACTTCATAATAACCTGGAAAAACCTACATGAAATAATGCTGAGTGAGCAGAGCAGAACAAGGAGAACATTATACACAACCACAGATATATGGATTCTGTGATGACTAATCCTGATAGTCTTTGCTCTTCTCAGCAATACAAGGTGCAAGACAATTCCAAAGGACCCATGATGGAGAATGCTATCTACATCCAGAGAAAGAACTGTGGAGTTCAAATGTAGATTGAGGCACACTTTACACTTGCCTTTTTACCCTTGTTTTTTTCTTCTTTTGTTTTCCTTTTTGGGTTTTTTTTTTTTGGTTCTGTTTCTTCTCTCTCATGATTCATACTATTTGTCATAATTCTTCTTTATGACTTGACTATTGTGTAAATATGTTCAATGTGAAGTCATATATAGAAGATATATTGGATTCCATGCCATCTTGGGGAGGGAAGGGGGGGAAGAAAATCTGGAACTCAAAATTATGTAGAACCAAGTGTTGTAAACTAAAAATAAAAAATCTCAAAAGAAAAGAATTTGAGCAAGTGGAAGCTAATGACTCTATGAGGCATCAAGAAGTAGTCAAAAAAATGTAAAGACTGAAAATATAGAAGAAAACATGGAATATCTAATTGGAAAACAACTGACCTGGAAAATAGATTCAGGAGCGACAATTTAAGAATTATTGTTCTACTGGAAAGCCATAATGAAAAAAAGAGCTTGGACAGTATCTTCAAAGAAATTATCAAAGATAACTGCCCAGAGGTCCTAGAGCCAGAGGGGAAAACAGTCATTGAAAGAATCCACTGATCACCCCCTGAAAGAGTTCCCAAATTGAAAACTCCAAGGAATATTATAGCTAAATTGCAGAATTACAAAGTCAAGGAGAAAATACTGCAAGCAGCCAAAAAGAAACAATTCAAATATCGTGGAACTACAGTCAGGATCACGCAGGATCTTTCAGCTTCTACATAAATGACAGGAGAAATTGGAATATGATATCACAAAGGGTAAAGGAGCTTGGACTACAACCAAGGATCAACTATCCAGCAAAATTGAGCATAATTTTTCAGGCAAGGAGATGGACATTCAATGAAATAAGGGAATTCCTGACCCTCCTGATGACAAAGCGAGAACTCAATGGAAAATTTGATCTTCAAATACAAAACTCAGAAGAGACATAAGAAGGTACATGGGGGAAGAAAACCCAACAAACTTTGTTAATCAATAGGGCAAATTGTTTATATCCTTATATAGGATTATATTGTTTTATATATGTTATACACACACACATACACACACAGATATACATACGGTACTATTCTCAAGATTGATATATATATATATATATATATATATATATATATATACATATATATACATACATACACACACACACACACACACACACACACACATATATATATATATATCAATCTTGGGAATGGTACAGGTAATAGGACACTTGAAAGAAATACACATAGACTGTGGGTGTCAGCATAAAATAACTGACATAATGATAAAAACATAATTAAGAGAAGTAAAGGGAGCATTCTGGGGGAAGAGGTAAGGAGGTAGTAGATGATATGATGATTTAGTTAGAGAATCCTAGAGATTCAAGTGAAAAATTACTTGAAATACGAAACAACTTTAGCAAAGTTGCAGGATATAAAATAAACCCACATAAACCCTTGGCATTCCTATATATTAATAACAAATCCTAACAGCAAGAGATAGAAAGAAAAATTCCATTTAAAGTTACTGTAGACACTATAAAATATTTGGGAGTCTATCTGCCAAGACAAACCCAGGGCCTATATGAACAAAATCGTGAAACACTTCTCACACAAATAAAGTCAGATCTTATTAAATGGAATAATGTCAGTTGCTTGTGGTTAGGCTGGGCTAATATAATCAAAATGACAATTTTACCTAATTAATTTACTTATTCAGTGCCATTACCAATCAAACTACCAAAAAAATTATTTTACAGAGCTGGATAAAACAATAACAAAATTCATCTAGAAGAACAAAATGTCCAGAATAACAAAGGAATTAATGAAAAGAAATGCTAGGGAAGGTGGCCTAGCCATATCAGATTTCAAACTGTACTATAAAGCAGCAGTCATCAAAACTACCTAGTACTGGCTAAGAAACAGAGTGGTAGATCAGTGGAATAGGTTAGGTACACAAGATGCAGTAGTCAAAAACTATAGCAATCTACTCTTTGATAAACCCAAGGAATTCAGCTTCTGGGCTAAGAATTCACTATTTCACAAAAACTGCTAGGAAAATTGGAAAATGTTAGGGCAGAAACTGGGCATAGACCCATATCTTACACCATATACCAAAATAAAGTCAAAATTGGTACATGATTTGGGAGGAAAGGCTGATACTATAAGCAATTTCGGAGAGCAAGGAATAGTTTACCTATCAGATTTATGGAAAAGGGAAGAATTCATGACCCTACAAGAGATAGAGAGCATTATAGAATGCAAAATGGATAATTTTGATTACACTAAATTGAAAAATTTTGTATAAAAGAAGCAAAAGCAACAAAGATTAGGAGGGAAGCAGAAAATTGGGAGAAAATCTTTATAACCAATGTCTCTGATAAAGGCCTCATCTCTAAAATATACAGGGAACTGAGCCAAATTTATGGGAGCAAAAGTCATTCCCCAGTTGAGAAATGGTCAAAGGATAAGAACAGGCAGTTTTCAGAGGAAGAAATTGAAGATATCTATAGGCATATAAAAATGCTCTAAATCACTACTGATTAGAGAAATGAAAATCAAAACAACTCTTAGGTAACACATCTCTCCTGTCAGATTGACTAACATGACAAAACAGGAAAATGATAAATACTGGAGAGGATGTGGGAAAATTGGAACATTAGTACATTGTTGGTGGAGCTGTAAACAGATCCAGCCATTTTGGAGAGCAATTTGGAACTATGCCCAAAGGGCTATAAAAATGTTCATACCCTTTGACCCACCAATACCACTCCTAGGGCTATATCCCAAAGAGATCACAAAAGTGGGAAAGGGACCTGTATGTACAAAAATATTTATAGCTGCTCTTTTTGTAGTGGCAAACAATTGGAAATCAAGGGGATGCCCGTCAATTGGGGAATGGCTGAAAAAGTTGTGGTATATGAATATAATGGAATACTATCGTGCTATAAAAAATGGTGAAGATAGGGACTTCATAATAACCTGGAAAGACCTACATGATCTGATGGTGAGTGAGAGGAGCAGAACCAGGAGAATATTATATACAACCACAGACATACTGATTCTGTGATGACTAACTTTGATAGACTTGGCTCTCCACAGCAATACAAGGCTCAAAGACGGCTCCAAAGGACTCATGATGGAAAAAGTTAGCTACGTCCAGAGAAAGAACTGTGGAGTATGAATGCAGATTGAGGCAAACTATTTGCTCTCTTTTATTTTCTTTTTTCCTCTTTTTCTTTGGTTTTGTCTCTTCTCTCAGATGATTCTTTCCACTGGTCATAATTCTTCTTTGTAACTTGACTATTGTGTAAGTAAGTTTAATGCAAAGGTTTATATAGAATCTATATTGGACTGCATGCTGACTTGGGGGTTATGGGGAGGGGAAGGAACAGAAGAAAATTAGAAACTCAAGAACATATAAAACTGAGTGTTGTAAACTAAAAATAAAAAATCTAATTAAAAATAAAAATAAATAAAATAACTGTAGGTAATATAAAATACTTGGGGGCTATTTTCCAAGACAAATTCAGGAACTGTATGAACACAATTACAGAATACTTTTCACACAAATAAAGTCAGATCTGAACAAGTATA
This sequence comes from Trichosurus vulpecula, assembly GCF_011100635.1. Taxonomy (NCBI): domain Eukaryota; kingdom Metazoa; phylum Chordata; class Mammalia; order Diprotodontia; family Phalangeridae; genus Trichosurus; species Trichosurus vulpecula. The sequence continues at coordinate 191,504,577 of NC_050573.1, read as the reverse complement.
AAAATATCAATGGCTCATAATTAGGCTGAGCCAATGAAGAAAAATGACAATTCTTCCTAGATTAATCTACTTATTCAGTGACATACCAATCATACTACCAAAAATTGTTTTATAGAGCTAGAAAAAATAATAACAAAATTCATGTGGAAGAACAAAAGGTCAAGAATATCAAATGAATCATTTTTTTTTAAATGTGAAGGAAGGTGACCTATCCATACCAGATCTCAAACTGTATTGTAAAGGACTAATTATCAAAAACACCTTTTACTGGCTAAGAAAGAGTGGGATAGGTGGAATTGATCAGGAACATAACACAATATAATACATGATGAAAGCAATCTAGTATTTGATAAACACAAAGATCCAAGATTTTGGGACAAGAAAAACTCATTCTTTGACAAAGCTAGTAGGAAAGTTGGAAAACAGTAAGGTAGAAACTAGTTATAGGTCAACATCTCACACCAAGATAAGGTCAAAATGGGTACGTGATTTACACATAAAATGTGATGCCATAAACAGATTAGGAAAGCATGGAATAGTTTACCTGTCAGATCTATGGATAAGGAAATTATTTTATACCCAAACAATAGATAGAAAGTGGATAAATTTGATTACATAAAATTAAAAAGCTTTTGTACAAACAAAACTGATATAACCAAGATTTGAAGGAAATCAGAAAGCTGGGAAACTTTTTTTTTACAGCAAGTATCTCTGATAAAGGCCTCACTTCTCAAATATATAAAGAACTGAGTCAAATTTATAAAATTACAACTCATTCCCCAATTCATAAATAGTCAAAGGATATAAAGAGGTAGTTTTCAGACAAAGAAATCAAAGCTATCTATAGTCACATGAAAACGTTCTAATTGTTGAAAGAAATGCAAAATAAAACAACTCTGAGGTACTAGCTCACACCTATCAGATTGGCTAATATGACAGGAAAAGAACATGATAAATGTTGGAGGGGATGTGGGAAAATTGGGACACAAATGTACTGTTGGTGGAGTTGCAAACTTATCTAAATGTTCTGGAAAGCAATTTGGAATTATGCGCAAAGGGCAACCAAACTATGTATACTCTTTGATCCAGCTATACCACTGCTAGGTCTGTATCCCAAAGAGATTTTTTTTAAAAAATGGAAAAGAACCTATTTATACCAAAATATTTATAGCATCTCTTTTTGAGGAGGTGGCTAAGAACTGGAAATTGAGGGGATGCCCATCAATTGGGGAATGGCTGAACAAGTTGTGATATATGATTGTAATGAAATGTTATTGTGCTATAAGAAATGAAAAATAGGATGATTTAAGATAAAAAACATGGAAAGACCTACATGAATTGATACAAAATGAAGCGAGAAGAATCAGAATTACACTAGATTGCACACACTAAAGCAATATTGTAAGATAAGGAATTGTGAATGACTTAGCTATTCTCAGTATTACAATGATCCAAAATAATCCCAAAGGACTCATGATGAAAAATGCTATCCATCTCCAGAGAAATAACTGATATCCAAATAAAAATCCAAGCATATTATTTTCACTTTCTTTTCTTTCTTTCTTTCTTTCAAGTCTCTTTGAACAAAATGACTAATATGGAAATGTTTTACATGATTGCACATTACCTATATCAGATTGCTTACAATCTCAGAGTGGGATGAGGGGAGGAAGGAATAGAATTTGGAACTCAAATATTTTTAAAAAATGAATATTAAACATTGTTTTTGTAATTTGTAGTTGTAAGTGGGGAAAATTATAGTTGTAATTGAGGAAATATTATTTTTAAAAGAAGTAACAACTTTTCAATTTCCCAAATCGTTCATCCAAATTGTCTATTCCAGACATACATATTGATGGACAAGATCTAGAGATAGACAAGAACTATAAGTTTATTACTCAGAGGAATTTCAAAATTCCTGGATAATTGATATTCTTTAACCCTTTTCTATGTCCTATAAGTGTTGTGTAGTCAAATTCTTTTCAATATTTGAGTAACTTTTCTAGAAAGCTTTGCAGTGTCCCAAGCCTTTATGCACCCACCACATCGTCAGCTACATTCAGAAGTATCTGAAAGAACTGACAGATAAACCCTCTTCAATTTGGACTCTGTGATGGATCTCCTTCATTACAGTGGTCAGCACCCATGGTGAGTATATCTCTTTTTTATTCATCATCTATGATCAGATATTTGTTGAATAATCAATCAATAAATAAACTTTTATTAAGTACCTGTTAAGTGCTAGGCACTTTCTATGCAATAGGGATACAAAAAGAAATATATGATCACAGCTTTCATTTTTTTCCCTTCTTCGGGTATCTTGACTGTTAATCTCCCAACACTCTTGTAATTGTGTTGTCTTCAGCATAGATCTCTTCTATATACACTTGATCTAAATAGATATTTTCCCTGTCTTTTTTTCTTTAATAACATTTCTACCTTCTTCATAAATACAACCAGGATTATGATTATAGGGTTCCACTGTCCTTGGTGGTCAAAACCAATTTGTTTTGCTGGTGGTCCAGTGGATAGAGTGTTGGGTCTAAAGTCCAAAAGACCTCAGCTCAAATGTGACTTCATACACTTAGCAGCTATGTGGCCCTGCACAAGCCATTTGACCAATTTGTTTCATGTTCTTCAACTGAAAAATGGGGGTAATAATAGTATCTACCTTGCAGGGTCATTGTGAGGATCAAATAAGATAACATTTGCAAGAAACACTGAACATAGCACCTAGCAACTTCTACATTGAGGGATCAAAGGGCTTGGAGTATGATATACTAGAGGTCAATGGAGCTAGGATTAAAACCAAGAATCACCTACCCAGCAAAACTGAGTATAATGCTCCAAGGCAAAATAGGTATTTTCAATAAAATAGAGGACTTTCAAGCTTTCTCAATAAAAAGACCAGAGCTGAATAGAAAATTTGACTTTCAAATACAGGACTCATGACAAGCATGAAAAGGTAAACAATAAAGAGAATTTATAAGAGACTTACTAAAGTTGAACCGTTTTGTTTCCATTCCTAAATGGAAAGATGATGTGTGTAATTCATGAGACCTTCCTCAGTATTAGGGTAATTGAAGGGAATATATATGTATATATGTATGTATGTATGTATGTATGTATGTATGTATGTATATAGACAGAGGGCACAGGGTGAGTTGAATATAAAGAGATGATATCTTAAAAAATGAAATAAATTTAAGGGTTGAGAGAGGAATATATTGAGAGAGGGAGAGATTGAATGGGGTAAATTATCTCACATAAATGTGGCAAGAAAAAGCAATTATGTTGGAAGGGAAGAGGGGGCAGGTGAGGGGGAATGAGTGAATCATACTCTCATCAGATCCAACTCAATTGGGTATCTTACTCCACAGGAAAGTAAGGGGAAGGGGATAAAAAGGGGGAATATGATAGAAGGGAGGGCAGATAGGGGGAAAAAGTAATCAAAAGCAAACACTTTTGAAAAGGGACAGGGTCAAGGGAGAAAACTGAATAAAGGGGGACAGGACATAATGGAAGGAACTATAGTTAGCCTTTCACAACATGAGCATTGTGGAAGTGTTTTACATAATGATATATGTGTGATCTATGTTGAATTGCCTACTTTCTAGGGAGGGTGGGTGGGAAGGGAAGAGGGGAGAGAATTTGGAACTCAAAGTTTTAAAAGCAGATGCTTAAAAATATAAAAAGCTGTTTTTTGCATGCAGCTGGGAAACTAGATACATAGGGAATGTGGCATAGAAATCTATCCTGCCCTACAAGAAAGTAAAGGGAAAGGGGATGGGGTGGGGAGTGGGGTGAAAGAGGGGAGGACTGACTGGGGAATGAGGCAATCAGAATATATGCCATCTTGGAATGGGGGGGAGGGTAGAAATGGGGAGAAAAGTTGTAACTCAAAATCTTGTGGAAATCAATGTTGAAAACTAAAATATTAAATAAAAAAGAAATCTGAAAACAAAGAAATGATGTATAGTAATAATTCAGAGAAACATGGGAAGACATGCTACCTCCAAAGTAAAGTAAGTAGAATCAGAAGAACAATATACATACTGACTGCACCAAAATATTCAGAGAGTGCATCTCCCTACTTCCATTGCAGAGGTAAGGGAACATGGATATAGAGCATCACAGAAAGTATCTTCCATTGTTGATTTTCATTAACAACTTTTGTTGGTTTTCTTTTTAAATCTTTGCTACAAGAGATTATTTTATAGGTAGTGGACACACAAGTTAGTAATATATTCAGAAATTAATGTAATGTATAAAACACAAAATAAAATTCAAAAATGATTTTAAAATACACCATGTTTCCGGATTTCTAGAGAACCTTCATTCCTTCATTCCAACGTATAGAACTCAGTGATTGAGGTATTTTTTCTCCAAGTAATTTTTGTAATTATTTAGAATATCAAAAAGACATAAAAGGGACAAGAAATATATAAAACATATACAAATTTTTTCATGATCATTTACATCAAGACTGGTGGATTAAGGGGAAGGTTTTGGTATTTAAAATATATTTTTTCTTCCCTCCTTCTAACAGTTATACCAAAAGGCCAGACTATTATGCTTTCCACTCCAAAAGAAAATTCTATAATATCACAAGAGTGTCCAAAATTCTTCCTAAAACTTTCAGTGAATAGTTTGGATTCAGTACCTCACAGTGGCTATTAAGTTCTTGGGAATGAGTCTGGATCTAGCCTCTGGAGTACTGACTGAACAAGGTGGCTAATCTCAATGGGAAACTTGCTTCTTGTTTTGTTATTGCTTACAAATGTAGCCATGCCCCTGACTTTGTTTTTCAACATAGGAAATAAAGACATTACCTCCAACTCAACAATCTAGATATCTTTTTGCTCTCCAGTCTACCTGCTCATCTCAGTGGCTGCATTCAGTCCAAACCATTTACTGAGTCCATTGCCCAGCAGGATCTATGTCAGATCCTAATGCTGATGCTATTTCCGAATCTGGCTGCTGCCTTTTTCTGTCTGTGCTGTTAGTGGCCATGCTGTTGCTATCAGTTGGTCCATCTGTGTGATCTGGGATGAATCCAGACTCATAAATAGGTAAGAGAAAACCCAATTCCATGCCATAGGATACTGAGTCACTAACCGCTGAAATCCTCACTCTGTCTGTCTGTTTCTCTCTGTGTTTCTGACTCTGTTTCTATGCCTCTATGTCTCGTTCCTTCCCTTCTTCCCTTCCTTCCTCCTTTACCCCTCTTTCTTTTTCCTTCTCTCCACGTGTATCACTTTCCCTCTCTGTCTTTCTGTTTCCTTTCCTCTCCTTTTTTTCTCTCTCTCTTTCTCCTTTGCCTTCCCTCTCTCTGTTTGTCTGTCTGTGTTCATCTCTCTGTCTTTGTCTGTCTGCCTCCATCTCTCCCTCTGTCTGTGTGTCTGTCTCTCTGTCTCTCTCTGTCTCTCTCTGTTTTCCTCTCTCTCTCTTCTTCTCTCACTCTCTCTCTCTGTCTCTCTCTCTCTGTCTCTCTCTGTCTCTGTCTCTCTCTCTGTCTGTCTCTGTCTCTCTCTCTCTCTCTCTCTCTCTCTCTCTCTCTCTCTCTCTCTCTGTCTCTCTCTCTCTCTCTCCCTCCTGGAGCTCTAAAGAAGAAAAATTTCTATAGGAAATATATCTCTGTGGAGAAAGGAAATTGCTGGCTATCAATAACTCACCTACTCTAAGAAATGAATTGCCGTATTAGTTCAGAGTTTGTCTGAGCTAGTAATTCTGGAAGGTTATAAGTTTACACAGCCTTGGTCTGGGATATTCTATGTTAACCTACCTGTTCTCAGGATGGCATATCATTGGGAAGACATTTGAATATCTAGGAAGACATATAGACTCCCTTTCTCTACACATGCATAAATGAATGATTACTGACCTCATTAGAGACTGTTGACACATCAAAACAGAGTTGGTTGAGCCTGACAAAGTGATTAATTGTGCTGTTGTTTGCTTAGATGCACAAAGCAATTTGATTTTGAAACATACTTTTAATGGGCTAAGAACACCTAATAAACTATTAGGCAGTGAACATAAGTGTCAACATAGGTTCAATCTACTAACTTGCTAATCATGGATGAAAATTAGCAGATTCAAGGACTTCAGCAATGGAGTAGTTATTATCTCTGTTAAGAGAATCCACATATATAAACATAGCTCACAAAAACTAATAGGTGATTGAAAGCTCTTTCCAAAATGAGTTGAGTGATAGACAAAAGAGAGCTGGGCCTACAGACAAGAGAGGCCTGGTTTTGAATCCTAATTCTTAGGAGATGCTTCACTATAGACAAGTCACTCAATTCCAAATCACAGTTTTCCTTATCTACAAAATGAAAATAGTAGTTGTTGTGATAATTAAATGAACATATTACTCTCTTAAGACCTTAACATGTTACACAAATGTCAGCCTGGCTAAGATCAGACATAATTGTCACTAGATTGGTGATAGAACATTGAATTTTTCAGTGACAGCATTCTCAAAGAACATCTACTAAACTGTAACAAGGGTGTCATCTGTATTGGTGATGGAGTGCCAAAATTGATAAAATCACAAGTCCTTGAAGCATCTAAGAAAGAGTAAGAAGTGTTCCATTTTAGGCCTCTTCCATAGCCAGTTTGTAAGCCTGGTCACCATCACATGACAGGGTTGTCAGTCACCCTGAGATTATGTCAGTAAGTGTGAAACAAACTTCAATATGGCCAATTCATTCATTCTGGCTGTCTCAACAATCAATGTGGATGGCTGTGTGATTGATTTGACTTCAGTGATTGCAATCAATAGACCCAAATAAGTGAATCAAGCTGTGCTATGTTCCATCTCATCAGCTGTGTATAAATAACACCTACTTGGGGACACAGTTTGCCTTAATCATATAATATTGTATTTAAGTCATTGAATCGAGTGTGGGCTGTTTCTAAAAGCATATCCACATATCCAATATCACATATAACATAATGTAACCTGCAGATAAAGAAAACCAAAGAAATGTAGTTTACATTTAAAATAGGAAATTCCCTCACCATTTCTTCCAACTTCTTTAAGTAGTGGAATAATCAGAAAGACAATTCCATAATGTATTAACTCTTCTGTTTTTAGACAAGAGAGTTATTCGAAGTCCCCCATCACATGTCTATATGGTCTTACTCCAAGATGTCTTTCTATTTCCAACTTCTGGCTGTGAAATCTTCCTCCATTTTCAAATTGGGTGGATGGATCTCATTTTGAGACTTATACGTTCATCAAATGTAGTCATTTTCCTCAACTTGAATCTAGAATGAATAGTGTTTTAAATACTGATTCTTCAGCAATAACCATATAGTGATATAAATTTACATTATCAGAATGGCAAGAATGCTCAGATCCTTTGATCCCATTCTAAGCAATACATAAATAGACAACCCTTTAACAATACCCCCATCAAGTTCAGCCTCCCCTTGAAATTTTGCAATGATGAGACATAAACTATTCTCTTCCACAGTTTAGATCAACTATATCCATCTTATTTATGCACAAGCTATAACTTTAAGAAAGTTTTTTTTTTCTTACATGGAACCAAAATCTACCTCCCTGTGACTTTCAATGACAACTTTTAGTTGTTGTATTCATTCTTATTCTTATTTCTTTTTGTCCTTATATTACATATATTGCAATAATAAGCATTGGAAATTATATAGGGTTTACAGTTTGCAAAGCACTAGTTTTGAATTCTAGGACCAAGCAGAATATTTGGATCCTGCTATAACCCACCATCTTTTCAAATACTTGAAGACTCTACCAAGTTAGTCTTACCTTATCTAGGCTAACTATCCCCAGTTCCTTCCATGAATAAGGCATGATCTCCAGTCCTCTCATCATCCTGGTCACCCAATTTTGGGGCTGAATCTGTCTTTGTGATTTTGGGATTGCATGCCATTAATCATATTATTGCAACAGGGAAGAAGAAAGTTGTTTTTCTCAGTAAGTAGGAGAGGAAGGAAGAAAAGGAAGAAAGGAAGGAAGGGAGGAAGGAAGGAAGGAAGGAAGGAAGGAAGGAAGGAAGGAAGGAAGGAAGGAAGGGAGGGAGGGAGGGAGAAAGAGAGAGAGAGAGGAAAGAAAAGTAAAGGAAAGAAGAGAGGAAGGAAGGAAGGAAGGAAGGAGGAAAGGAAGAAAGGAAGGAAAAGGAAGGAAAGAAAGGAAAAGAAAAATAAAGGAGGGGGATAAAAGAGAGAGGGAAAGAGAGTAGGAGGGAGGGAGGGAGGAAGTATTCAGAACCAAGTCTACATCATAATCAGGCTGCATTTGAATTGAAAAACCTTAATAGTCTCATAGTATTTACTATTATTAAGAAGAGTAGTATTTTCACACTACTCAATGTAACTTTTGAGAAGGTCTTTTTAAAAATGGACATAAATCTACATATATAATATATATACATATATATCTGCAAAGGGATGGAACTGACAAATTCTTTTAAAATTCATAATTTTGGTAATTTTGTCTGTGTTAATCCCCATACATACACAGACACACACACATGCATGCACATATATACATTTATATAATATCTCAAGTATAATATATAATATAAATCCTCAAATATATTATATATATATATATCTCAAATATATGTACATGTACATATGCATATACATATGCATATACATATACATATACATATACATATACATATACATATACATATACATATACATATACATATACATATTGTGTGTGTGTCCTCAAACAGGATAAGTGGATAAATCCACTTCCCCTTTCCACAGACTAAGTCTCTAGCATGCAGACATAATACAGAATGAAAGAATGGTATCACCTTTGGAATAGAATTCAAATCCCTCTTTTCATATATCCAAATCCCATGTATCCTGCCCTTCAAGCTACTCACCACAAGAAAGATCAATTTTCCAAATTCCTGTTTTTGTTTTCATAAAACAAAACAAAAGCTTTAGACATTTTTTGTAAAACTTTGTTGAAACAAAATATTTCAATGAAATATATGACTAGGAAATGTGAATTATAGTTGAAATTATAGAGTAGATTGCTGCTCTAAACCTTTATGGCCTGTCCAAGTTATGGGATTAAATCATAATCACAGAACTAAAGGCCATTGTGCTATTTCTAACAATAGCCCCTATGGATAAGACATAAACTGAACCTACTTTATGCTCAATTCCATCATACAGTGGGTAGTGTTTGAGAGGCTCTAGATATAGAGTAATTACTTTCATAACTTCATTATTTAAAAAAAAGCTTAAAGTTCTCTTGGTAAAATAGTATTTCTCCACAAACCTTTCAAATGAGAGGTTATAAAAGTGGATTTGGAAATAGTTACATGGCTAGATGTCAACTTGGAGCCAGGTCCCTTGCTCCAGCGATCTGTTCTCCAATGTGCTGTTACATTCTATCCATGATTTGTGTAAAGGCATCAGAAAATCAAACTACAGATGACTGAAAGAGTTTACCTATTAGATAGAATATTCAGAATCCAAGTAGATTCAAACAGACTCATGTAGTGCACTGCAAACTCAATAGGAGCCAATGCCATAGTATAGCAGCCGAAAATGTTACTCTAAATGGAAACCTCATTGTGAGAGACAACATGTCCAGGACTGTTGTTCCCTTCATCCTGTGCTCTGGTCATGCTATATTTGGACTATTATGTTTAATTCCTGGTGCCAAATGTTAGGAAAGATACTGCAAAATTGAAGATTCTGCAAATGTGAATGGTCAGAATTATGAAGAACATTGAGAATAAGCAATGAAACACTTGTTTAATTCACTGGGGTGGGGTGGGGGTGGGGTAAGGGCAGGGGTTTGCAACCAGGGAAGAGCATAATTAGGGTACATTTGAAAGCTTTCTTCAAGTATAGGAAGGAACTTAATAGGGAAAAGACTGGTTCTGATTAGATTTTTTAGGAGAGGGATAAGTCAAGGCCACTCTCTCTCTTTCTAACCAATACTTGAGATACTAAGGTTCCAAGGAGTTAGAGGAAATCTAATAAGCCTTCTAACAACCACTAGGGCTAAATCAAGTATGCTTCAGTTTAGTCCCAGAGTCTTAGCCCCAGAGAATGGACTGTACAGGCCAATGGTTCTGAAGTCAGTTGCTCCCCTACTGAAAATAAGGAGATTGAGTTTTCAAAAGGGACATCAATTCACCAAAGAAGTGGTAAGATTCTATGATTCATCAGAAGTTATTAGTAAGTATAATATTCATGTAGCCTTCTACCGCAATTATGTATGTTGGCTTCAGCAAAGGATGATGATGAGGCAAGTAGAGAGATCTATGGGCAGAGTGCTAGACTTGGAGTCAGGAAGACTTGGGTATAAACCCTACCTCAGATCCTTATTAGCTATGTGACCCAGGTAACTCATTTAAATTCCATTAGCCACAGTTTCCTGAAACATAAAATAGGGACAATAATAGCATGTGCTTTACAGAACTGTTGTGGAGAACAAATAAGATAACATATATAGAATGCTTTCCAAGCCATAGAGTATTACAAAAATTCTGTTAATTATTATTATCACACACAGATGATAGATTGTATTTAAAGAAAACTTCAAGCAATAAGACTGTGATTCTGAATGTGACCTATATATTTACTCTATAGTATGCAACCCTGAATATATATAGCGTGTGCACATATATACATAAATATACATATATAAACATGCGCATATGCACATACATACATACACATATCCATATACATGCATACATGTATGTATGTATGTATGTATGTATATGTGTGTGTCTGTAATTTGATAGATGTTGCATTACATGAGCCTATTACCTGAATTTATGACCCACAATATTCAGGATAATTTGCAGGTATTTAAAATTATTAAGGTGAAAATGTAATAGAGCCAGTACACCCACTCTTTCCTTCCAGAAGCCATTGTAAGAGGTGAGGAGGGAAAGAAGAGTGCATGGTGAGTGACCTATAACAGATGTGATGGTGTTCGTAGGGAAAGATTTCGCATTCCTAAATGGCATTAGAGAAAGGCTGTTACAAAAATCAACTACCTCCATTGGAATAAAAATGAAGATAGTAGATGGAGCCAATGGTTGTCTCTAGGTAAGCAACAAAAGTGCTTAAAAACAAGCTGGAGGCAGTTGAAGTCGAGTGGTGGATGTCAGCAGCAACCACAGGCAGTGGGTGGCATCTATGGAGGTAGTTTAATCATTCAGTTATGTTCGACTTTTAGTGACTCCATGAACCATACTGTCTATGGGGTTTTCTCCACAAAGAAACTGGAGTGGTTTGCGATTTCCTTCTCCAGTGTGGAAGTCCCACTGAGATGTCTTGCAGAAATGAAGTCAGTAACAAAATTTGATAGAACAGAGTCACAGAGGGAAGGCAGAGGCAGTAGTCTTAGTGGTAAACTGACTGAGTGGTTGGTACATAGAAAAGCAGAACCTGTTCCTGATACAGGAACAGGAATTACACTGCTTCCATCTTCTGGAATTTTCTCTAGACTCTTATTACTTGTATTATGAGTTTCTTGCAGGTGACTGAAAAAGAAAAGGGGGGGATAAAACTACTCACCTACTATTCACTATTCTCTTATTAAAGAGACTGATAAACTAGACACTTTCTCTTTTGATTTATGCTGGAATACATATTCTATATTGAAATATTCATTGCAAAGAAATCTCAATGTCATTAAGGAAAGTGTGGTAAAAAAAGAAGATGAACTTGTCATTTGATGAAAGAGAGGGAGAGATGCTGTGCCTTCCTCCTTCTACATTTGTATCCTTGCAAATCTTTCCAACTTTTGTCTTGCCACTGGACTTCATTGACTCTGGAAGGGAGAGTAAGGCTGACGATTTTGTGCAATTCTGCTTCACTTAAATACAATTCATGTGCAAGTCAAAACATCACCCCATGGTGTCATTGGTCATCTTCAAAAATGGAGGACAAACAATATATCTTTGAAATGTCAGCTGCCCACTTCCCTCTCCAGCGTAGTGGGAGGACTACTCATGGTGAATGTATAGGATGAGTACATAGACAAAAATAGAAATGATAGGTAGATGTGAATATGTTATTATCTATATCAATGGAGTGAATAACTATAGCAATAAGTGCAAAGACTCACTGGAGTATTGGAATATTACACAGTTAATATCTTTTGGAAGATTTGTTTTGCATGTAAGAATAAAGAGGAACTTACTCCTGGGAAAGTGATAGAAATACTCCTGTTTTCCTAGAGATGTTCTAATTTTCCAAAGAGAATGGGGGTAGGGAGCCACAAACCAATAAGAGTATTTATTACTGAGACATCTACAGGGTATGGACTTTGGTCTCTGTAATCTGCCAAGAACTTTGCTTATAGGTGATGTGTTATAAAGGGGTTTATTCACGTTCCAGCACATGTTGAAAGATGTGGCCTTTGAAGTCTTGATTCCTAAGTTTTGGTGGTTCCATGATTAGGAATGGGGAAAAAATCATAGTTGTGTTACAGTAACAACAAACATTTAATGGGAATATATTATGTTCAAGGCACAATATTAAGGAACATCTTCTTTGTCTAATTGAAAAATATCTTGGAAAGAGGCTTGAATTCAGAGAAATTAAATTGATGGAAATAATTATAGAACCCCAAATAATTACTCTCTACCCAAATCTCTCATGTGGTATATTTGGATAGGGCAAAGATAGGAATGGTAGAATTACTTATTTGTATTACCATCAGAAGTCTTCCTTTCTGCGTTATCTCCTTCATGTGTTACCACAATTTGAAGGGGACCACAGCTTAGCACTACCATATCTCAAACTATACAACAAAGCTACTGAATAAGAAATATAATGGGCTGATCAATGGGACAGATTAGGTATATAATATGCAGAAGCAAAAGAGTGTAGCAAATTAGTAACTGATAAACTCAAAGATCCCAGCTATTTGGGGCAAGAACTCACTATTTGACAAGAACTATTTGGAAAACTGGAAAGTAGTCTGCCAGAAACTAGTCATAGACCAATATTTCATACCATATACCAAATAAGCTCAAAATGGGTACATGATTTAGGCAAAAAGGGTGATGGCATAAGCAAATTAGTGCAACATGGAAGAAACAATCTGTCAGATCAATAGATAGAGAAAAAGTTCATGACCAAATAAGAGATTGAGAAAGTCACACAAGCTAAAATGGACAATTTTCATTGCATGAAATTAAAACATTTCTGCACAAACAAAACCAGTGCAGCTAAAATGAGAAGAAAAGCATGAAACTGAGAAAAAAATCTTTGCAGCAAGTTCCTGTGATAACAGTCTCATTTCTCAAACACATGGGGAACTAAATTTATGAGAATAAGAGCCATTTCCCAATTAACAATTGGTCAAAAGACATAAACAGGTAGATTTCAGAGGAAGAAATCAAAGCAATCAATAATTACATGAAAAAATTCCCCAACTCACTAATAATTGTAGAAATGCAAATTAAAATACCCGTGAGGTATTATCTCAGAATCATCAGATTGACTAAGAGGACAAAAATAGAAAATAACATGTTGGTAGGGAGGTGGAAAAATAGTTCCTCTAATACACTGTTGGTGGAGCTATGAATTGGTCCATACACTCTAAAAATCAATTTCCAATTATGCCCCAATAGCTATTAAACTGTACAAACCATCTGATTTAGCAATACTGCTACCAGGTTTATACCCGAGACAAATCAAAGCAAGAGCAAAAGAACCCATATGTATATGCATGTTTATTGCAGCTATTTTTGTGGTGGCAAAGAATTGGAACCTGAGGGGACAGCTATCAATTAGGGAATGGTTGAACAAGTTATAGTAAAAGAATGTAATGGAATACTGATGTACTCTAAAAAATTATGAAGGGGATGATCTCAGAGAAATCTGTGAAAACTTACGTGAATTGATACAAAGTGAAATGAACAGAACCAGCAGAACAATTTAAGCAGTAAAAACAGCAATATTGAAGAGATTACCAACTTAGTAACCCTGATCAACTAAATGGCCCACTACATTTCCAATATACTCATGATGAAAATTGCTATCCCCTACCAGATAGAAAAAGAAGGATTCAGAGTGTAGACTGAAGCACTTTTTCTATTTCTTTCTTTTTTCTTTTCTGAACATGACTAATGTGAATTTTTTTGCATGATTTCATATTTGTAATGGACTTTCTCTTTCTTGCCTTCTCAATGAGTAGGGGAGCAATGGGAGAAGGGAAAGAAATTGGAATTGAAAATAAAATAATACTAGGTAGGATTTATACCAGGAATGCTGGGCTGGTTCAATATTAGGAAAAGTATCCACACAATTGACCACATTGATAACAAAACCAACAGAAATTATATGATTATCTCAATAGATGCAGAAAAAAATCTTTTGGCAAAATACAGCATTCATTCTCTACTTAAAACACTATTGAACATAGGAATAAATGGAGCTTTCCTTAAAATAATAAGCAACAACTATTTAAAACTGTTAGTATTGTCTGTAATGGGGATAAGCTAGAAGTTTTCCCAATAAGATCAAGGGTGAAACAAAGATGGCCACTATCAACACTGTTAATGTTCAACTAGATATATTAGCTTTAGTAATGAGAGAAGAAAAAGAAATTGAAGGAATTAGAACAGGCAATGAGGAAATGAAACTCTCACTCTATGTAGATGATATGATGGTGTACTTAGAGAACTCTAGAAAATCAATTAAAAAACTAGTTGAAATAATTAACAACTTTAGTAAAATGACAAGATAAAAAATAAACCCACTTAAATCATTAGTATTTCTATATATTACCAACAAAGCAAAAGATAGAAAGAGAAATTCCATTTAAAATAACTGAAGACTACATAAAATACTTGGAAGTCTACCTTCCAAGACAAACTTGAGGAACTATATAAACAATTACAAAACACTTTTCACAAAGTAAAGTCATATCTACACAATTGGAAAATGTCAATTGCTTACGGGTAGGCTGACGCAATATAATAAAATGATAATTCTACGTAAATTAATTTACTTATCAAGTGCCCTACCAATCTGACTGTGAAAAAAATTATTTTATAGAGCTAAAAAAGTGATAACAAAGTCATCTGGAAGAACAAAAGGTGAAGAATAGAGAAGGCAGAGACAAGATGGCAGCTCGAATGCAGGGACTTGTGTAAGCTCCCTGCCAAGTCCCTCCAAAAACCTATAAAAAATGGCTCTAAACAAATTCCAGAACTGCAGAACCCACAAAATAGAAGAGGGTTACAGGGCTCAAGCCCAGGACAGCCTGGATGGTCACTAGGTGAGGTCCATAGCTCACTGAGCTGGGAGTGGAGGGGAGCAGAGTGGAGAGGAGCCAGTGTGGGTGGCGGCAGGACTAACCAGACCAGGAGCTGGGTGGAACAGGCCCTAGCACCCTAAATCAGTGAGCTGTGGCAGTTACCAGACTTCTCAACCCACAAACACCAAAGACAACAGAGAAGGTTAGTGAGAAAAGCTGCGGGGGACAAAGTTCGTGGTTCGGCCACTGCCCTGAGGGAGCAGGGGTGGTCTAGCTACAGGACTATAGCTGCAGTTATTTCCTGCCCCAGGCCCACCTGGTGGGAGGCATTAAGTGGCAGATCAGAGCAGGAGTGCAGAGCCGGCTTAAGATTTGCATCAGGTCCAGGTTGGTGGTTCTTGGGGAAGGAGGAGTGCTGGTGTGGCAGAGCTGGCTGTATAGAAATAGCTCTGAAAACAACAGCACATCCCCTCAAGCCTGTAACAAAATACTCTTTACTCTACAAGCAGTCATATCCCGTCAAAAAACTCAAGGGTCAAGTAAGTTGTCTGGGAACATGGCCAGGTGGCAAAAACGCACTCAGATTCAGTCTCAGACTTTGGAATCTTTCTTTGGTGACAGAGAAGACTAAAACATACAGCCAGAAGAAGTCAACAAAGTCAAAGAGCCTACATCAAAAGTCTCCAGGAAAAACATGAATTGGTCTCAGGCTATGGAAGAGCTCAAAAAGGACATGGAAAAGCACGTTAGATAAGTAGAGGAAAAATTGGGAAGAGAAATGAGAAGGATGTGAGAAAACCATGAAAAACAAGTCAATGACTGGATAAAGGAGACACAAAAAAATACTGAAGAAAACAACACCTTAAAAAATAGACTAACTCAAATGGCAAAAGAGCTCCAAAAAGCCAATGAGGAGAAGAATGCTTTGAAAGGCAGAATTAGCCAAATGGAAAAGGAGGTCCAAAAGACCACTGAAGAAAATACTCCCTTAAAAATTAGATTGGAGCAAGTGGAAGCTAGTGACTTTATGAGAAATCAAGATATTATAAAACAGAACCAAAGGAATGAAAAAGTGGAAGACAATGTCAAATATCTCATTGGAAAACCCACTGACCTGGAAAATTGATCCAGGAGAGAAAATTTAAAAATTATTGGACTACCTGTAAGCCATGATCAAAAAAAAGAGCCTAGATATCATCTTTCAAGAAATTATCAAGGAGAACTGCCCTGATATTCTAGAGCCACAGAGCAAAATAGAAATTGAATGAATTCACAGATCACCTCCTCAAATAGATCCCCAAAATAAAACTCCTAGGAATATTGTTGGAAAATTCCAGAGCTCCCAGATCAAGGAGAAAATACTGCAAGCAGCCAGAAAGAAACAATTTGAGTATTGTGGAAACATAATAAGAATAATCCAAGATCTAGCAGTTTCTACATTAAGGGATCGAAGGGCTTGGAATACGATATTCCGGAGGTCAATGGAGCTAGGATTAAAACCAAGAATCACCTACCCAGTAAAACTGAGTATCATGCTCCAAGGCAAAATATGGATTTTCAATAAAATATAGGACTATCAAGCTTTCTCAGTGAAAAAGTCCAGAGGTGAATAGAAAATTTGTCTTTCAAACATAAGAATCAAGAGAAGCATGAAAAAGTAAGCAAGAAAAAGAAATCACAAAAATATTTATAGCAATTCTTTTTGTGATGGCAAAGGATAGGAAATTGAGGGGATGCCATCAATTAGGGGATGGCTGAACAAGCTATGGCATATGAATGTAATGAAACACTACTGTGCTATAAGAAATGACAAGCAGGTAGATTTCAGAAAAACCTGGAAAGACTAATATGCACTGTTGATCATTACACAATGTTGCTGTTGCTGTGTATAATGATATACAATAACAGCAATATTGCACAATGATCAAGTATGAATGACAGCTCTCTTCAGCAATACCCAAGACAAATCCAAAAAAGTTATGATAGAAAATGCTATCCACATTCAGAGAAAGAACTGATAGAGTCAGAATGCAGACAGAAACATAATATTTTCTCTTTATTTTAACATGTTTTTTCCCTTTTATTCTGTTTCCTCTTTTACAACATGACTAACATGCAAATATATTTTACATGATTGCACATATATATGCTATATCAAATTGATTACCCTCTTAGGGAGTGGTGAGGAGAAGTACAGAGAAAATTTGGAACTCAAAATTTTACATAAAAAATGAATGTTAAAAATTTTCTGTACATGTAATTGGAAAATACATTATCAAAAATAAAACAAAATTGAATTAACAAAAAAATGAAAAGGCACTAAAAACCATCTAGTCCAAATAATAACTGTATAAAAATTTTCCAAAACATATCAAAAAAAGGACTCATCTGTCTTTTGTATAAAAACATTCACTGAGGGGCAGCTAGGTGATGCAGTGAATAGAGCACCAGCCCTGGAGTCAGAAGGACCTAAGTTGAAATCCAGCCTCAGACACTTGACACACTTACTAGATGTATGACCTTGAGCAAATCACTTAACCCCAATTGCCCTGCCTTTCCCCCTCCCCCCCCCCAAAAAAAACATTCACTGAAGAAGTAACCACAGCTTCCTGGTGTAATTCATTGCACCTTTTTAAGAGCTCTAATGCTTAGGGAAATTTTTCCTTATAGTGAACCTAAATCTGCCTCACCTTCTAATCATTGTTCATAATTTTGTCCTTTGGGGATAAGAAAAATAAACCTAATCCTTTTATATGACAAACAGGAAACAGTCTTTACCCTCCCCTCCCCAAGCCTTCTCTTCTCCAGGCTAAATATACCCAGTTCCTTCCATAGATCCTTATATAAAATGGGCTCCTGTCAGCAAACAATCCTGGTCAGGTTTTTTTCTTGATACACTAGTTAGCTTCTCAATTTCCTTCCTAAACAGTGATGCTCAAAACTAAGCATCATACTCTGTCAATGGTCTGAAAAGGAAGGGAATAGAACCGTCACTTCCCTTTCTCTGGGTACCATGACTCTCCTAATGGAATCAAGGACTGCATTTGCTTTCTTGGTTGCTATGCAATGCTTTAGATAAATATTGCCCAATTCTAGTACATTTCCAGGATTTTTTTTTCTTTCTGAGAGACTGAATGCTATGGAATCAGAACAAGTCATGCTGCGATTTCTAAAATATCTCTTCTTCCCATTTATCTGATGGGCAAAAGTAATCACAAGAAAATTGTAAAGATATTTATACTGTTAATAACTTGTGAGGATACTGATTTTCTAAATATGCTGTTGTATGTGATACATTAATGATTTATATCTCAGACACATCCTTCTCTCCCATAAAGCTTGGGCTATATACATGAAATTCAACATATTATTGCTAAATCTAAGATAGTTCCCACCAGCCGAATTCCTTGGACTAGACTCCATCATGATTATGCTTCCAAAAAACTCATCAACCAGAAACTCATCATCCTGAGATATTGGATCAGTATTGGTACTCACAACTCATTAATACCCTTAGTATTCTCTTCCCTTAAGATTGGAGGGCTGGAAGACAGAGCAAAGAATTCTTCCCAAAGGCTCCATTTAAGAGTGCTCCCCAGCCAGCTAATTCTTTATTTCCCACTCTGCTGTACTCTTCTATCATGCTTCTGCTGGCTAATTTCTTCCTCACATATATATATATATAAATATCCTTTACAAATCCCATCACATAGTAATTACTTAACACAGTAATGCTTATTAATATATTACTATATTAGGGCAGTGAGATAGAACAGCAGATAGAGCTCAAGACCAGGATTCAGAACGACTCATCTTCCTGAGTTCAAATCCAGCCTTAGACACTTAATAGCTCTATGACCCTGGACAAGTCACTTAACCCTGTTTGCCTCAGTTTCCTTATCTGTAAAATTAGCTGGTGAAGGACCTTCAAATCATTCCAGCATCTTTGCCAGGAAAACCCCAAATCAGGTAACAAAGAGTCAGACACATTTAAAATGTTTATTGGCTGACAGTTCCTAACATTTTAAATACTATGGTTACATCTACACATATACCCTGAGAGAATGATATTCCTATAATTCATACATTAACATCTGTCAAACAAGGGCTGAAGTTCAATAAAACAATGGATTAGACTGGTCAAATCAGTTTTTAATTAAACTGATGAGCAATTTGATTATGTGTAGGTATCACTTTCACATGTTTTACATGCTACTTAGTGATCTAATCTAACTGCATGTTAAAAGGTTTTGTTTTGTTTTGCTTTTTTTAAGTAGTATAGTTAGTAGGAGTAACCTGATTACCATCATGGATTATAGGGATATCTATACAAATATGGAACTCCATATTAATAAAGTGTAAGAGCACCAACATCATCTAGAGAATGGAGGATTGTTTTCCCATTGGCCATCTGCTAGAGCAGCAATGAAACCCCACTGAGTCCAATATGCATAGAAGCTATCAGATCAAATTGCTTCAGTACAGGTAAAATTTATGATTATAGCTCTCTGTTGCCTGTCTTGGTATTTCTACAGTGATATGCCCTCCAGGTCAGGTGTTTCTGCCAGCTAATGACCATTTGGATTAAGGGCCTTCAGCTTTGCCTGAGGCTTTCAAGTTCTTCATTCAGTCATTAACTTATAAGATGTGTTTAAGCCCAGATAACCCTGCCATTGAATTGAGAACCTTCATTTAAAAAAAAGTTTCTCACTTAATAAGTATGCAGCATAAGTGATAGTAGATTCTCATGCCCATGCTTTTAATGATCAAAATCTCTTCTCTCAACAGTCTTACGTGAGTCGTCTGTGAACAGCAGGAATCAAATTTGACTTTTATGTCATGTGTTACACATATATATATGTATACACATATGTATACACACATATACATATGCGTGTGTGTGTGTACATACACACAGATGTGTATGTTTTCATTTTTGTAGAAGGGGTCCTGGTCCTTTCCTTTCTATTACCCTCCTTGAGTGCATTACTTACTGTGAAATACAGAAATTGATATGATTAGAGTGAAATTCACAAACTAGCATGAAGGCAAACTTTTATTCTCAATGGGGGAAATAGCACATAGAGTAGAACTGGTAGGGGGTAAGTGGACATTACCATGGAATGGGAATGGTGGCCAGGAAGTGTTATAGAACTCTGCTTCAAGACATGATCAGATAAAAGGCCATCTTCAGAAGTGAAATGCTGGAAGACAGCTGGAAAATGGAATGTCCTCTGGATGAGAAAAAATCTTGCTCATCTGAACATAGCTTCCTGTGGCAGAGTTCAAGGTGCTGTGGGGAACAAGGAGATGAGCATTATGGTGGAGTAGAGGCAGTTTTTTTACACATAAGTCTTATTTCCCTCATTAGGATATATGCTCCTATAGGACAAGAACCCTACTTTTTGGCTTTGTATGTCTAGCAACTTGGATACTGCCTGGTAGAGAGCAGGCATTTAATGAACACTTATTGACTGACTCATTTCTTCACACTGCCGTGCACACCGCTCCTTCATATAGTCTATTTCCCTCCCCTGCTTAGATCCTTCTGTTGATATATGATACCTAGATATGCCTTTTCCCAACTTTTTGGAAAATTTTATCACTGTGTTTTGTTTTCACATTATAAACATTTATAGATTACCCCATTCTGAGAACTCTCCTGGAACAAAGTAAAACAATTAAAAAAATATCTCTCCATGTCTTGTTGAAATCATCTATTTCCTTGTTTCTTACAGCACATCACATCCATATACCACAATTTATTCATCCATTCCTTAATTTAAGGGCATCATAGTTTCCAGTTTTGTTTTTGCCACCACAAAATGATCTGCTATAAATATTTTGTTCATATGTGACCTTTTCCTCTTCTTTTGATCACTTTTAAGTATAGGCCTAACAGTGATATAGCTAGGTCAAAGAGCACTGTTTAGTAATGGTTTGTGTATAATTCCAAATTGTTTTCCAGAGTACCTGGACCCATCCACAGGTCTAGAAACAGAATATCAACATTCCTATTTCCCTACTGCTCTTCCAACATTCCTCATTTTCTTTCTTCTTTTTTTTTGTCATCTTTGGCACTCTGATGGGTGTGAAGTAGATTCACAGAATTACTTTAATCTGCATTTCTCTAATTAGTAGTGATATGTAACATTTTTTAGTGTATCTGTAGATACTGTGAGATCTTCCCTTGAGAATAGCCTGTCATATCTTTAGGCCATTAATCATCTAAGGAATGGATCTTATTCTTGTAAATTTGAATCATTTCCCTATATAGCTTAGAAACAAGACCTTAGAAAAACTTACTGCATTGATTTATTTTTCATTGTTACTTGCTTCTCTTTAAATCTGCTTTATTGGGTTTGTTAGTACAAACCTTTTAATTTTACGTAATCAAAATTGTCCATTTTATCATCTGTGATTCTCACTATCCCTTGTTTGGTCAAAACTTTTTCTCCTGTCTATATACCTTGAAGATATTTTTTCCTAGTTTCTATAATTTGTTTATGATGTGACCTTTTATATTTAGGTCACGTACCCATTTGGAGCTTATCTTTACTTAAAATGTGGAGTGTTGTTTTAAATCTAACTTCTTACATACTGATGTCTAACTTCCCCAGCAGTTTTCATTAGATAGTGAATCCTTATCCCAGCAATTCAGTTTTTTTTTTATCTTTATTGAATATTAGAGTATTAGATATGTTTGTTTCTATATATTAAATATATAATTTGTTCCACTAATCTTTCTCCTTATTTTTTATCTAGTATGAAATTATTTTGATATTTACTTATTTGTAGTAGAGTTTGACATTTGGTACTGTTAGAATCCTTTGTACCCTACCCCAACTGCAACATCTTTTTGTACCACTCTAAAAAACTACCAAAATTTCAGTTGTGATGTACCATTATCCCTTTGCCAACCTCAATTGCTGTATCTATCGATGACCAAAATGGTGCCTACTTTTCATATCCTCGATGAATAGTTCTTAAAAATGTGTGTGTGTGTGTGTGTGTGTGTGTGTGTCTGTGTACATGTGTGCATGTATCATGTACTCCTTTGGTAATCTGATACAGCCTTTCCACCCCTTCTCAGAATAGCATTTTCAAATGCCCAAAATAAAATACATAGGATTACAAAGTGTATCAGTAAGGCAAGATTCATGATATTGATGGTGACTATGAATATGCCTGTATAGTTCAGAATTGTAAAGTATAAGAGACTCTCTGTATAGAAGGCAGAAGAAGTAAAACATTTATTCAGACACCAGAGGATGAAATCCCAGAACCAACAATCCCAATTCAACATAGCAGTAATTGTATTCCAAAACCAGTAAGTCCACCTCAATGTAACAGCTAGGTTTACAGTATCACAGCAAAGAGCCAAGCCATCCTGTAACCTTCCCTTCTGCTAGCGCCTTCCCATAAATACTCACTCACGAATCCTATCTGCTTGCCTGCATCCTCTCCTCCTGCCGTTCTAAAAGCTCTTACAGTTCTTAGAGTGCTTCCACTTTTCTCTCTGTCTCTTCCAGTCCCCTTCTTCCTCCTTCTCACAGCTCTCTAGTCTCTGCAGCTCTCCAGTCTAAGCTTTATGGCTACCCACAGGGTATATATACCTTGTGTCAGCCTGGGGCTTAGCACCTAGTAGCAAATGGGTATATGCCTGGGGCTTAACACCTAATTGCCAAAGGGTGTGGGCCTGCCTACAAGCAAGCCTGTCCTTATCAAGCTTCCTTTAACTAACTCTACTTGAGGCCTATTGAATGGGTGGGGAAGATCTTTGATCACATTATCTCCACACAAAGGAAAATAATTACATTGAAATGCTGTTATTAAAATATTTTAAAATTAGTTCATGGACCTCCCTCCCCACTGAAATCTATCCATGAATCCACAGGGATGCCACTTACAATTATCTTTGAAACAAACATAATTCCCCAACAGAGGACAAGGAATTAACCAAGAGCCACTAACTAATATTTGTCTTTTAGCAAGGGGTGAAAGAACGTGAAATCTCCTGGCTGGAACTCAGGCCCATATCCACAAATGCTCCATTAGAATAAACTCCAATTCAGCTCTTCACTACACTGTTGCTGAATTATGTGTATGATGACCACTTGCTGCATGATGTTGAACCTATAGTTCCTATATAACCTATATAACCTACAGTTAAGGGCCCAGAATTTTTTAGTCCTGACTTTGACTTTGACTATTGATTTGAAGGAGAAATAATTTCCACCATCCACTAGTATTTAACAAGATGTCATAGCAATTATTATACTCACCTGTGTGCCAGTCTCCTCTACTCCCACCGCCCCGAGCCTCTGTCCCACCATGGCAGCCTACAAGCTGGTGCTGATCCGACATGGAGAGAGTGCCTTGAACCTGGAGAACCGCCTCAACGACTGGTACAATGTGGACCTGAGCCCCACCGGGCACGAGGAGGCCAAGCACAGCGGCCAAGTGCTGTGAGATGCTGGCTATGAATTTGATATCTGCTTCACTTCTGTCCAGAAGAGAGCAATTTGTACCCTTTGGACAGTCCTAGATGCCATTGATCAGATGTAGTTGCCTGTAGTGAGGACTTGGCGCCTCAATGAGCAGCCCTACGGAGGTCTGACTGGCCTCAACAAAGCCCAGACAGCTGCTAAGCATGGTGAGGCCCAGGTGGAGATCTGGCCACAATCCTGCGACATCCCACCACCTCCAATGGAGCCTGACCACCCCTTCTACAGCAACATCAGCAAGGACTGTCGCTATGCAGATCTGACTGAGGATCAGTTGCCTTCCTGTGAGAGCCTGAAAGACACCATTGCCTGGGCTCTACCCTTCTGGAATGAGGAAATCGTCCCCCAGATTAAGGAAGGAAAACATATTATGATTGCAGCCCATGGCAATAGTCATCAAGGGATTGTCAAACATCTTGAGAGTCTGTCTGAAGAAGCAATCATGAAGCTGAATTTGCCTACTGGCATTCCCATCATGTATGAGTCGGACAAGAATCTGAAACCCATCAAGGCCATGCAGTTCCTTGGGGATGAAAAGACCATTCACAAAGCCATGGAGGCCGTGGCAGCCCAAGGGAAGACCAAGAAATGAAAGCAGGCTACCAGCATGTGCCAGAAGTAGCCAGGTCCTTCCCTTCTCACTGTCCCCACTACATCTCTCTCCTGCCTGCTCCACACACTAACCATCGCCTTAGGGATCACAAAACATAGCAGCAGGTGGGGGACTGATGGTTCCTTTTCTCATTTCCTCCCTATTTCAGACCAATTCTTTTTGCTCATTGCCCTTCCCCTCAGAATTAGTCAGAATGCCTCCTGGGTGGTTTGACTCAGAAAGGACCTGGTTAGGGGTTAGGGATGGGAACATAGTAAGAAGTGACCAATGTGGGGAGTTGAAAGAAGCAATTGGTCCATTTATTCCTATGAGCCAGTTCTGCCAGTAGGGCAGTCCTCTCAGGGGCTGCTGTAGGAAGCTGCCTATAACCCAGGTGGTCATTTAATAAATCATGAAAGTCTTTATTTCCTCCCTAATCCAAGAACAATGAATCTGGGAGGTTGAGATTATATCCTAACGTTTACTTGTTGCATTTGCTTTCACAAAAGATCCTTCTAGGCTGGTTATTAGTGGCTTTTGAAATTAAACTGTCCCACTTGGTAGTCATCAGAGATCTCAAACTGTCAGAAGGGAGAGTTCCTTGATTCCTAAGGGGTGGATGGGTACATCCCATTGTGTTTTATAGGCCCCGCTCTGTTCTGTGGCAGTGAAATGCTTCTAGATCATATTGAAATGTGTCTCAGTGTTCCATTGCCTTCCACCTTATGTGCAGCCACCAAGGTCCTCATCAGTTTTAGCATAACTACTAATTCTGCGCCCCCCCCCCTTTTTTTGACGTTCACTATGATAAAGGAGTGATGTGCAATAAAAAAAAAAAAGAAAGAGGCATCTCCAGCTTGAGAGGGGAAATCTATGACAATATGCCAAGAAAATGGTCCTCTGTTCTTAAACTTTATAAATTCAAGTGAAAACTATTTAAGGCACATATGCTGATGGTACCTTCATTGATCTCAAACAAACCGAATCATTATATGGTACATCACAAAGCAATATGTTTTTCTTTGATTTACTTATTTTTAAAGTAAATTTAGAAGCAACAAGCCAGGTGGAAGTATTTGGAAAAACAAGACTGAAAAATCAGTGACTTGAGTTCCCATTTTGACTTTATCCTCTTACTGGTCATATCACCTTGCATAGGTGACTTCTTTTTGAGCTTCAATTGTAGCATGACTAAGATAAACAAGTGGGGAAGATATGGATGAAGTGATATCTAAGGATCCTTAATTTTTTAGCATCCCTTATTTCTAGGCTGCTGCATTGGAGATAAAGCTGATTTGGAATTCAGTATCTAGCCAGCATTACACCTCCAGGTAGCTTCTTACTATGACTTTACCAAAGTAAAACTATAATTTCTGGGGCAGAGGCATCTATAATCAAAGGGTCATTTCACTTGTAATTCATACAGAAAGATCAAAAGCAAGACCATTAAACACCTCCTGGTGTGCTCTGGGATTTTTATTACTAAAGAAAAGAGCTGAAAGTAAAATAGGTTAGCAGACAATTAATCCTTCTTGACTATCAACATTATAAAAGCAACATAAAATTGAGGGGCATCCAAGTAAGAACATGGTTCCCAATGCTCGAATCTGACAAATGATAGCAAATCTGTTCACGGATGGCAATGCAAAAGGTCTACAAGAGAATGGTATAAAAAATTGGTAAATAATTGAAATCAAGTGAGTACTAAAGCTATCTTTTAGCTTCCTTGCTCCCTACTAACAAGGTACCATTGGATTCCATTTAAGACTTTAGGCAACCAGGAGTGGGACATGTCTGCTATAATCCCTGAACTGGGGGACGTTAAGGGTGGTTGATTGCTTGTGCACATGAGTTCTGAGCTATAGTATGCTTAAATCCTAACCATGCTAAGTCTAACAACAAATGCTGAAACACCACCACCACCCCCATGAGTGGCTGCTGTAGTTCCAGTCTGGGAGGAAGGAGTCGAGAGAAGGGGAGAACAAGAGAGAGAGAAAGAGGGAGGGAGAGAGAGAGAGACAGAGACAGAGACAGAGAGACAGAGATAGAGAGACAGAGTGAGGACAGATAGAGGACAGAGGAAGAGTCAAACAAAGGAACAGACAGAGACAGGAAATAACAAGATAGATGGAGATAGAGATAGAGAGATTAAAAAATACTTTAGGCAGAGAAAAATATTACGCATAAGTACAAGAATATATGCCCATAATTTTCGCACATAGTCATATGGCACTACGTATTTGATTGTTCCATATTTAGGTTATAAGACATATGTAGAAATACGCTAATACAAAGAGAGATTCTACAAATGGCTACCATATTCTACCTGAGTTGTGGAAATAATTTAAGGACCTCAAAAATAAAATGGCAGGTTTTATTTTTTAAAATAGTTTTTTGAAAACTTTTGAAAGAGGTTTGAGAAAGATGAAGAATGAGACATACATACAGATTTTTGGACAATGTGGGGATTACTTTTTTCCTGACTATGCATATTTATCACAATTTTCTTTTTTTAAAAAATTCTTATTCTAATGTTAGGGAGTAGGAGGAAGAGAAAATAAATGCTTCTTACTGGAAAAAAATGGGGAGGGGGAAAAGAAAGTCAATTATAATATGAAAGCCTTTATCTCCTTCTGGAATGACTGAAAAAAGGGAAAATGCTTATCTAAGTGGAAACCTCTATTGCCTTTCAAAGAGTCTTACACCTTCCAAACTTCCTAAAACCCTTCAAGTTTTTTTTTGACATATATTTGAGTAGCCCTAAATATTTCTTCTGAATGTAAGATGAATTGCCTACTGCCTAAGAACTGTCACATAGGGAATGAAGGTTCTAAGATTTTATCAGTAAGAGGAGGTCCTTCCACCTACATGGAATACAGCCTCTTTTTTACTTCAAAGGTAAATGCCTGTTGCCTAGGGCCCAGATAGATTGCATGACTTGACAGAGGTCATATAGCTAGTAAGTGTCAGAGGTAGGATTTAACCTCAGTACTCTTAACTCCAGGAACAGTATTCTATACATTAGACAAGTAGCAATCCATTAATAAACATTTATCTAGATTGCACTGGATACCAAGAATTTGTACTAAAGACAAATACAAAAGAGGCAAAAGAAACTCTCTGCCCTCAAGGAACTCATGATCTAAAAAGCATGATAACAAGCAAAGAAAAATAAACAGAACATGCTCTATACAAGATTAATAGGAAGCAATTAACAAAGGGAAGGCATTAGAATTAAGAGGGGTTATGGAAGACTTTCAGTAAAAATGAGATTTTATTTGGGACTTAAAAGAATCTAGGGAAATCAGTAAGGAGAAAGATGGAGAACAATCCAGGCCAGAGCAAATGTCCTGAGGGAAGAAACCAAGTTTCTCCTCCTGAAAAGGCCTGGAGGCCAGTATCATTGGCATCACTGGCAAAATAATGTGAAGAGAGTGCTGGCCTTGGAGTCAGATCCCAGATCCCTGAGTTCAAATCCCAGTGCTGCCATTTACTACCTGGGAGACCTCAGACAAGTCCCAATCTCTTTAGGTCTCAATTTTCTTCTTAAAAAAATGAAGAGGGCAGATTTGATCAATTGTGCCAAACTCAAATAGAAATTGGGGCCACTATTCCATATATACAGATCCCTTCTGGCTGCATATTGACTTTAAAATTCTAATGTTATCAATGCTTTACTACATTTTTATTTATTTTGTTAAATATTTTCCAATTATTTTTTATTTGGTTTAGACCACAGTGGGGAGTGTTGTGGAAGTCATGTGTCCAATAGTCCCCATGTTTGATACCTCTGGCCTAAATTACCTATAATAGCCCCTTTAGCTCTAAATCTAGGACAATATGAAGACAAAAAATAAGTTTTCGAAGAGCAGAGGAATATATTTCATTCCACGGATCGTAACCAGACCTCCAGGGTCCCTGTATCCTGAGCAACCAAGTAGCATCTTCCTTCATTCCTCAAAAGTTATAAAGGAAATTCCCGAGATACTTTCTCATCACTCAATGACACTTACAGTCAAGATGGATACACATGAATTTATAGAAAGAGTAGCCAAAGGTTTCCAGGGCCACATGGGTCACTGATTGTGACAGATGTTATCAACAATTCCTCAAGTTTTTGTTTTTGTTTCTCTTCCAGTCAGGCTGCATCTTGACAACATTAAATGCTGAAAGGTGACTGAGTAGGGTAAATATCCAAGGGCTGTCCATTGGCAGTTGGTCAGTCCTGTAATAACAGTGGAAAAAACAGTGATGAGTAGGTCTGGGGTGGCAGAAAGACTGAGAATGACAAGGAAAATTAACAAACCCACTGTGTCTCTGTCTCAAAATATATTGGTACTGAGGAACTTATCATTTCTAGAATTCTTCCCATAAGGCTATTTTAGACCTATTTGACTTTGCTCACATCATTAACCTCATGATTTGGTTCAGTTTGGTTTCTCAAAGGCTCTAATGCCTCATTGGTGCCAGCTAGCAACTTCTAGGAAGCCAGGAGGATGAACAGTGTCAAATCTCAGTAAAAGAAAGCATTCAGTTTCAACCTGAGCCTTCTTTCATTGCACATCTCTGCATGGGCTGTGCTTGCCTGTAGATATCTTCAATCACACATCCCTTGCTATTGCTTATTACTTAATGAAGAAACAGACAGCACATCTAATAGTTGTTAATAGCCTAATAACATTAACGTATGCAATATTGAACTGAATCTCAAGTCTGACAAGGGCCCACATGTGTGGAAACGTAATTATGGTGGAAACATAATGATATATCACTGTAGTTTCTCCCTGCTTTAATAAACTGTCAGGAACTACCAAATGAGCCAAAAGTAATTAAGGGAGGCATCAGAAACTTGGACTGAAGGCCCAGAATGATTTTAAAGAGGGAATGGTCTTCAATTCCCCATCCTCCTTCCCCCCCAAACAGCTTGCATAAACCAGAGGCAATAGCTACTGTACTGATTTATCTTAGTCCATAATCCTTCTCATTTACCTGCTTGTAAAATGGTTTTCTGATTTTTTCTAACCAATTCAATTCAAGAAATGTTTAGAATTGCCTAGTATGTGCCAGGGACTGTGCTAAGCTCTGGAGGTACAAAAAGCAAACTTCTCAGCAAGATAAGGGAATCTCTTAGGTATTCAAACAACTCATAAAACTCCTTTTATCTCTGGGCATTATCGCGGTCTTTATAGACAGAGGCAATTTATAGAACACTATAATTTTTACTCAATGCTGCTGAAAGAAGAGGATAAAAGTCACTGTCACCTGACCCCTTATGTCATCTTTGTGAGAGTTGATGGAAGTATATTATGGAGTAGCACTTTGGAGGGTGGTATTAATGTTGGTTTTCAGAATAATCTCCAATTCCAAACATCTCTCTGATTCTAAAAGGCCTATTCTTTTGATTCAGTAGAGTGTACTTATCGATTGGTATTTGTATGTACAAACATGTGTCCACAACAGGGGACTGCCAAAAATATAGAATAAAATCAGCTTTCCAATAGACAAATATGGTACCTGCTCTTTTCCTAGCACGTTCTCCAGATTTTTCTTCTTAGGGACAAGAACCATGGAACATCAGAGCTAGTCTATTTAAGATCAACTCTCTTCGTGTGTGTGTGTGTGTGTGTGTGTGTGTGTGTGTGTGTGTGTGTGTCTGGGGGGGCGGGGCATGTTGTGGGTATGGATGTGTTTGCAAATGGTGACCTGAAACCTAGAACAAAGATTGCTCTAGTTTTCTAGCATAAGACAAGGGCTAGAAGCTATACTGATTTCTAGTGTAATGTTCTCATTATAATCTCATCTCATCTCTCTGTCTCTGTCTGTCTCTCTCTCTGTCTCTCTCAGTCCTTATCTCTGTGTCTCACTCTCATATATACACACACATATACAAACACAGATCATGGTAGTACCTTTAAATTTATTTTTAACATTAATTTTTTTTCAATTTTGAGCTTCAAATTATCTCTTTCATTCTTGCCCCTCTCCTTCACATTGGGAAGACAAGCAATGTAATATCAATTATATATGTCATACAAAATATTTTTAATTATATTCATTTTTTTAAAACTTTGTACTATGTTTTTGCCTACCCCAAGGAAGGTGATCATGAGAAAACAGAGACAGTCAGACATGATAGAAAAGTGTAGAATCTAGAGTCCAACTATTTGGGTTTGATTCTCTATTCTGCCACTTATTGTCAGTACAACCATGGGCAAGTCATTTAATCATTTTCATCTATAAAATGAGTTAGGTTTAGACTAGATGACATCTCTAATCCATTCCAGCTCTTGATCGAGATCCAAAAATCTGAGCACATCAATTATCATCATGTTTGGCTACTTCGCATCGGAAAAATTAATTTGTCAGTAGATAAGAGGTACTGAAGCTACATTGAGTGGCAAAGCATGGACTGTGGACTTCAAAATAAGAGCACAGTTACCTGCTGGTTCACACTAACTTCTCAGGCTGCTATCTCTGGCATGTCCAGGTTAATTGACCAATCCCTCATTAAAAAAAAAAAAAAAAGAAAGAAAGAAAGGGGAAGCTAGGTGGCGCAGTGAGTAGAGCACCAAGCCTGGAGTCAGGAGGACCTGAGTTCAAATCTGGCCTCAGACACTTGACACACTTACTAGCTGTGTGACCTTGGGCAAGTCACTTAACCCCAATTGCCCTGCCTTCCCCCTCTCCAAAAAAAAGGAGGGGGGGTGTGTTTGGGCAAAGACAGTGACAATTCACCTTGTTAACAGCCTGTTGCTATGATGGAATAGCACCAGGTTCAGAATCAGAGACCCTGGGTTTAAATCATGATTATCACTTAGAAACTGTGCAACTATAGGTCAATCATTTCATCTCTCTCAGTCTCAATTTCCCCATCTTTGTAATAGGAATAATAATGTCTATGCGAAATAGCATAAAGCACCTTATCATTGTGAGCTATTACTAAGAGCAGAATACTTATGCTATCTTGATACTCTAAGTTAGGTAGCTTATTTTTCTCAATTTGAACCTTGCATTGTTTTTGTTTGTTTCTTTGTTTTTTGTTGTTTGTTTGGTTGTTTTTTTTTTTGATTTGGATTATGGATCTAAAGCTGGAAAGTCACTTAGGAGACATTTAGCCCAAATCCGACTTGCCTAGAGAAATAAAATGATTTCCTCAAGATCACATAGGTAGCAAGCATCAGAAGTGGGAATTAAACTCAGGTCCTCTAGCACCAGGACTACTGTTCTTTTCACTGTATCATATTGCCATCAAGGAGTTCCTCCTGTACAAGAAAAGGAAACATACAAGTAGTATCCTTTCAAAACATATAAGCAAGTAAATTTATAGAGAAAAGTATAGACTGAGGCAATGAGAATAGAAGTTGGAATGAGGAGAGTCTAAGAGAGAGAGAGTTAATTGTTCATTTTTGGCATACAGGATTGAACCACCCCACCACAGCATATTTGAGTAATTGTTCTTTTCAATACTTTATGAATAATTTACAAATGTGCACTGAAGTTCTACCCTGGTACCTCATTGTGGTGCAAAGGTGACACCAAGTTCTTGTCTTGGCTAGATACCACCAAGCTAGAAAGACTTTGAAAAGAGGCCAGTAAAACACTAGGTGTCCGTCATCTGAGGTCCAGCCCAGTTCAGTGCTAGGCTGGCCTGACATTGGGTATCCTTGGGCCACAACAAAATCACAAAGACCACCTACCACTAAGTTCAAGAAAGATCACACTCTGCATTGGCAGAGAGAATTCTGTGCCAATGAAACATCAAATCCTTGAGACACCAAACACATTGAACTATATTTGCCCTTTCAGATGCCACATGGAGGATGAACCATGTTTGGGTCCTGCCTCAGACACTTACTAGCCGTGCAATAATGGACAAATCACTTCATCTTCCAGAGCCCCACATAGCTCTCTGAGATTATATGTGACAGATGAACTGTCAGATTCCCTATACCAATGAAATTCGAGGTCTAACCCCCATCCAAAAAAATTATCCTTATCCTTCACCACATTTCTTTAATGTAAGCACCTTCATGAAACATTTTCTAGAAGCAAAAAAATAAATTGGGAAAGTTAAAACAATATACAAGTTCTGAAGTTATTTCAGAACTTGATGCCTCACAAATATTGTAACATACACCCCTCCAACTTGAGAAACAAGTATCACTGTATAATGAATACTTAAGTTATTGTTAATAAGAGAGAGAGCCATATTTTTTCCCCGAGAAGTATCCCTATAGACTTGAAATAGTCCCAGGTAAAATGCCCAGTGGGACTGGCATGAGGGAATAGAGCCAGCAATTGGAAATTAGGTGTCAGGGGAACAAAGAAGAGAAAGCAAGAAAAGTTGAGAAAAGTGACTATAAGCTTCAACTCAGAATCTACACATTTGGGAGTGTATCACAACTGAGCCTTTTGAGATTCATCCGTCACTAGACAGTACTAAGCACACTATGTTTAAAGGAAATCTTTGTTCCAATTCCCCCACCAACCAGAAAAAGCTGCTGAGTTCACTCAACCCTATCTTTATCCTTTACAAAGGAAAACTATAGAGAGAATAGTCTCAGTCCCAAGGGCTTTACTAGCTCTTCGTATTTAACTAGCTCTGTCTAACCAGACAAGTGCTTAAACTTCAGCCATTCAACTGTTACAGGCTTTGGGAAACAAAGAAAACTGCTAAGATGCTTTTATTTTCTCTCTTTATGGATTTCTCAAAGTTTAGGTGGCCCAGAATGGAATCCTTTTTAACTGGGTCACCTAAAGTACTTCACAAGCGATGGAAACTTTGCAAAATACACAATGGTTATGGCTTGCTTGACTCTTAAAAATAGAATATTTGGCTCCAAAATAGTAAAGAATGACTTTACCTATTCTAGAGGCAGATTATCAAAAGATGATTCTACTGATCCATTAAAAAAATAGGGATATTGCTCTCATATTAGTCTCACTTCTGTAATTGCCTATAAAATACAGGTTGATTCTGGGACTCGTAGCATTAGAAGTATGGAACAAATGGGAAGAGACTTCAAAAGCTACCAATTTAAAAAATAAGATTAGGTATGGTGCTGTTGTGCTGTGCTCAATGTTATATTTCCAATTAAATATTTAAAAAAGTTGAATTTGCCAAGACTCCTAACATACATTGTGAGGAAAAAAAAATATGTCCTTTACAATAACTCTATAAAGAAGGTACTGCTGGTATTATTGTCTCCATAAATGTGACTATACATAGATTAATTGAGATAAATTAATATTTATCCTATTTTAAAGACACATGAGGAAAGAAGATTTTGGCAAGAGTGTAGTCAATAGAATACAGTATTTAGCCTCTTAATATTACCATAGTTTTTTTGAAAGAGCACTGGATTTGCTGTTAAAATCCTTATTCTGTTCTGTTCTCCCTATATGACCATAGACAAATCACTTAACCTCAGAGCCTTAGTGATTTTATCTTTAATACAAGACGCTTGGGCCCATTGACCTCTGAGGTCTTTTCTGAATTTAAATCTATTATCCAATGGCCTTGGCTCAAATTCTGGCTTAGCTACTTCCTACCTGTGCAACCTTGGACAAGTCTCTTTATCATCTCTCATTCTCAGTTTCCTTATCCATAAAAGAAGAGGGTTGAATTTGGGTTTTAAAGGATGCTTTCAGATCCTAATCTTCTAATCTAATGTGTTTCAAAAACGCATTCCAGTATTTCATGGTTCTTTCCTATAAGATCCTTAGACGTATAACATATTTTGCTTGTGTTGGCTTAAATCATGTCCTTAATCTTAAATCTTTAAAGTCCTCTCTTGTTCTCAGCCTTGTGCCTGGACCTCCCTGGTCACTATCATTTACAGAATATCATTTAAATACCTGAAGACATTCAGCAGGTCAACCTCGAATCTGTCTTCATATTAGTTTAAATGGACAGAAAATACATGTCACCAAGGTACAACTGCAACAACTTAATTCAGAGTCAAGCTATCTTTGATCACATCTTTGATACACTTATCTGACCTTGTAAAAGTCATTTACCATCACTGGGCTTATATTTTTTCAACTATAAAATGATGGAGTTGGACTAGATGGCCTCTAAAATCACTTCCAGCTCTGGATCAATCATTCTATGACAGCCTCCCCAATCATTTTTCAATATTCTCTCTCTCTCTCTCTCTCTCTCTCTCTCTCTCTCTCTCTCTCTCTCTCTCTCTCTCTTTTTCTCTCTCTCTAACAATTTGGGCCTCTGGTGGTTCCCATTGTCTTAATACAGAAATCAAAAAATGATATTTTGTATAGCATCACAAATCTGCAAAGCAATTACTAAAAGGGATATAGGAGGGTAGGCAGAGCAGGGCACTGTTGTTTAAGTTGTAAATTGGTTCAACTGTTTTGGAAAACAATTTATAATCCTACTCAAAGTGTCATTAAACTTTTCATACCCAGTGATACTGCTATTAAGCATGTACTCCCCAGAGGTCAAGAACCAATATAAAGGAGCCATATTATAAAAGAATATTTATAGTGGCACTGTTTGTTCTGTTTTGTACTAGAATCAAACCTGATGTCAATCACCCAGGAAATAGTTGAACGAATTATCTTATATGAATGTAACAGCATTTTATTGTGCCATAAGAAACAAAGCACATGATGAATTGTGAGAAATATGGGGAGACCTTATCCACTGATGCAGTGAAGTTAAAAGAACCAGGACAGTAGGGCAAAAACTGGGCATAGACCAATATCTTACACCATATACCAAAATAAAGTCAAAATGGGTTCATGATTTAGGAGTAAAAGCTGATACTATAAGTAATTTGGGAAAGCAAGGAATAGTTTACTTATCAGATTTATGGAAAAGTAAAGAATTCATGACCCAACAAGAGATAGAGAGCATTACAAAATGCAAAGTGGATAATTTTGATTATGTTAAATTGAAATGTTTTTGTACAAAAAAACCCAAAGCAACAAGAATTAGGAGGGAAGCAGAAAATTGGGAGAAAATCTTTGCAACTAGTATCTCTGATAAAGGCCTCATTTCTAAAATATACAGGGAACTGAGCCAAATATATAGGAATACAAGCCATTCCCCAATTGAGAAATGGTCAAAGGATATGAACAGGCAGTTTTCAGAGGAAGAAATTAAAGCCATCTATAGGCATATGAAAAAATGCTCTGGATCACTACTGATTAGAGAAATGCAAATCAAAACAACTCTTAGATACCACATCTCTCCTGTCAGATTGGCTAAAATAACAAAACAGGAAAATGATAAATGCTGGAAAGGATGTGGGGAAATTGGAACATTGTTTCATTGCTGGTGGAGTTGTGAGCTGATTCAGCCATTTTGGAGAGCAATTTGGAACTATGCCCAAAGGGCTATAGATATGTTCATACCCTTTGACCCAGCAATACCACTTCTAGGGTTGTATCCCAAAGACATCACACAAGCAGGAAAAGGACCCATATGTACAAGGATATTTATAGCAGCTCTTTTTGTGGTAGCCAAGAACTGGAAATCAAAGGAATGCCCATCAATTGGGGAATGGCTGAACAAGCTGTGGTACATGAAGGTGATGGAATACTATTGTGCCATAAGAAACGGGGATGATGCAGACTCTGTAACAACCTGGAAAAACCTACACAACATAATGCTGAGTGAGCGGAGCAGAGCCAGGAGAACGTTGTGCACAGCCACAGATATATGGATTCCATGAGGACCAACCCTGACATACTGCGCTCTTCTCAGCAACCTAAGGTGCAAGGACAACTCCAGGGGACTCACGAAGGAGAATGCTATCTTCATCCAGAGAAAGAACTGTGAAGTTTGAATACAGATCGAGGGGCACTACATGCTCGCCTTTTTTGCTTCTCTTTTGTTTTTGTTTTTGGGTTGGTTTTTTTTTTTTTGGTTCTGTTTCTTCTTTCTCATGATTCATTCCATTGATCATAATTCTTCTCCACAGCTTGACTAGTGCATAAATTAATTCAATGCGAAGTTATACATGACAGTTATATGAGACTTCATGCTGTCTTGGGGAGGGAGGCGGGAGGGAGGGGAGAAAATCTGGAACTCAAACTATGTAGAACCGTGTGTGGTAAACTAAAAATGAATAAATAAATTTAAAAAAAAAAGAACCAGGACAACAATGAACCACAAGAATAATGTGAGGGGAAACAGCTCTGAAAGGCTTTAGAAGTCTAAGTAAAACACCAAATGAATATAATTTCAAATGACAAATGATGAAACATATCTTCTACTCCTTGACAAAGAGGTGTTGGCTGGATCAGACATGCATTCTCACAAATACAACATTCTCATATTTATTTGTTTTGCCTAACAAAATAAATTGGGGAGAAGCAGTGGGATAATCAATCATTCATAAACATTTATTGTGTGTTAATAGGCATTGGTGGATAGACATGGGGAAAAGTTGTATTTCATTGATTGAAATTAATTAATTGAAATATCAATTGTTCCAAATATTTAAGTATTGGGTTATGCTCAATATTCTGTCTAATGCAGTATTTTTTTTGCCAAAACTCTTAACATGTATTATTTCACCTGTCCCTTGCAAGTCTAGGTTTTATGTAGGTGTTATTGTCCCATTTTATAGATGAGGAAACTGGAGTTTCAGAGAGTTTTGAGTGACTTATCCATGGACACACAATTAACGACCATGGGCAAGAGGCAGGATGTTCACATTTATGTTCTGAATGTCAAGATTGATACACCACATTTCCTGCACAAGGACACTAAGAATGTAGAAACAAATAAAAACACATCCTCTCATTTCTTCTAGATCCAAAGCAGATTAAGCTGAAGTGTTAATAGTCGATGTTTTCACCTCCCAGTTTTCTTGGTAATAATCAGAATCAACAAACAGATCCCCCTACCCCTTGGAGCTGTTTCAGGGAGCATCTGTGGCCAAAGAACAGGTGGTTTGCCTCAATCCTTTGGGTTCCTGAGAGAGGAGAAGTGAAACAGTCCTTGAGAGATCTGTTGCAGCCTGGCAGGAATTCAATCATTCCAAGATTCCTTATTATATTCTGGCAAGATGGGAGTGTTTCAAGAACAACAAAGCCTCTCTTAGCTTTGATTTGGCCCCACTGCTCACAACAGCTGTGAAAAGAATAAGGTCAGTGTGGTCTGCTGAGGCACTGCTAGATTGGGGGTTGGTGGTTGTTCTTGTTTTTTTTTTTCCTTCTTTCAGAAAAGGGAAACGGCATTCTGCATGAATATGCAGGGGGGAAATTAAGGAGAATATGCAAGATATCTTGGAAGCTAGAAGACTCATGGCCCTCAATTTCAGTCACATTTATGATATTTTACTCCTGGAGCGAATTAATGTACTAAACTTTGGAGCTTTGATCTTTAGTATATGTAAGACCTAAATGAATGAGGTTACCCGAAACACACAGGAAATGGGAAATGTACAATTTTTTAGAAGACTGAGAGATGTATTTCAAGATTCTTGATGACACTGAGCCCTAGAGCTACTGTCTCGAAATATTACATTAAGAAAAGTGAGAAAAAAAATTTTGGACCAAACCAGTGATTTAATTGGTATAGAGAACTCCCAGTGAGGAAATTGCCATTGTCAAGGTAGAAAAGCCCCTGTACTATAACTTATAATCTCAGAGAGTTGTCTGGGCAGCCCAGGGCCCTACAGCCAGTATGTCTCAGAGGCATGACTTGATCCCAAGTTTACTTTTACATGGGACAGGGGATGGAGCACCGGTTCTGGAATCAGGAAGATCTGAATTCAAATCTGCCCTCAGACACTTAAATAGCTTTGTGATTTTTGACAATCACTTAACTTCTGTGTGCCTCAGTTTCTTCAACTATTAAATGTGGATAATAATAATAAAAATAATAATACCTGTCTTGTAGTGTTTCTATAAAGATAAAATGAGTTAATATGTATGAAGCACCTAGCACATTGCCTTACCCATAGTAGACATTTAATGTATTCTCATTCCCTTCCCTCTCTCTCTCTCTCTCTCTCTCTCTCTCTCTCTCTCTGTCTCTCTGTCTCTCTCTTGTCTGTCTCTATACAGACACATGCATACATATATATGGAAAGAGAAAGGAGAAGAGGGAAGGAGGGAGGAGAAAGGAGGGGGAAGGGGAGGGAGAGGGAGATAGAGAGGAGGAGGAGAATGGGGAGGAGAAGAAAATAGGGAATACAAAAAAAGTAAAAAACATTCCCAAAGGAAAATTACAGCTTGATCCTTTGTTTTTATACATAAAAGATACTGTTCCATAGCACAGCTTCAAACCAATGTGTTTAAACTTACTGTCCTGAAACAAAATGATATTTAATACTCAAAGGATCTCTGTTGTCATCAATGGGGGTATTATTTTCATTGCTGCAGATTATAATCCATCCATATCTGCTCATCCTATGTAGTTCTTGTCCCTATTCTTCCACAGATTCCCAGAAGAAAAGCCACTCAAGCTAATGAAGACATTCCTCAAGGATTTTTTAATATTGTGGGTACCAGGGGAACATTCAAGGCTATCTGTCTGTTATCCCTCACTCTATTCACTTGACCAGACCAACTACTTTTGCAATCACAAATTTGTTTCAAATGAGTTTTAGGACACTCTTATGCATAGGTGATCATTGGAAATAGGCTGGTGCCTACTTGCTCTTACTGTACATCTTTCCATTAACTTTTGAATTATTTTCAACTTGTGTTCTAAAACTTGCAACCACATAGAATTTCTAGAAGGAAGATACACCAGAGAACATGAGATCATTAAAATCACTATATGATTTCTCAAATGTATTCTAGATTTCTTTCAATTTTATGACCAACTCTTTGTTCATTGATTGACAGATAAGTAACACCAGTCCCAAATATATGTGCTACTTACCCAACTCATTGAACGAATATTCAACTGCCACTTCCTCCATATAAAAATAGGCATTTAAAAATCCATTTCCTTTTTCCCATATGGATTGACAAGTCAATTTCTTTTGAGTAATTATGAATCTCTTCCAGGTGGTCCTGTAACATTCTTGTGTTTGGTGTAATCAGCATAATATGAATCACAAAAGAGAACATATAGAGATCCTTATCCTCTGTGAGGAACCCTTGTTCCATCTGGAACTTGTACAAGACGTCATCTATTACAGGGCCAAAGACACTGGGTGAGCCTGCATCCCTCTCTTCTGTGTCTTGTACAGCACTAATTATGAGAGAGTAGTTGAACAGAATTTAGATAGTTGGATCATAGATCCAATGCAAGGAAATTCAAAGGTCATCTAATCCAATCTCTCCTTTCTAGATCAGGAAATTGAAGTCTAGAGATGCTAAATAATTTGTCCTGGCTAACCCAAGGAGAAAGAAGCAGAGCTTGGTGTTTGAACCCAGATCCTTTGATTTTTAACTTTCAAAGCCACCCTACCTGACAGAGTTGTCTCTATGGTAGCATTTATCAAAAAAGTTTATATGACATTTATATGTAAAGTAGATTAGTATCTTTAAACATGTTGCTTTAACTCAGCAAATAAGCCTTTTTTTAAAAAAAATCAACAAACAGCAAATATAACAGGATCCTATTTTTTTTTATCTAGCAGTCAATTATATGATTAAATATTTTGTATACCATAGAAAATTGTTTGTGAATGCCTGGTTGTTCCTTTTTCATACTTTGAACAAGAATATTCTTGATAGTTATATTGATCAGTCTTATAAAGACTCTAGAAAGTGAGGGAAGAAGGCATATGACTCAGGAGATATTAATGTTCTTTCAATTGTCTTTTTGTAGTAAAAATGCAATCTTGGTTTTTCCTCATTCTTTTGGTGCTCCTCTTACCTGAAATATTTTGTAAAATAGTGCTTTAAAGTTTTTATGCTTAGAATATTTCCAACACAGATTCCTCAGTATGGACTGGGTCTGCTCCAACTACTCTTCCTATATTTTTTTAATTCCATTCCAATTTCCTTCTATTGCATATTAGAGACTAAATGTTAGTCTCCAAATATAGAAGTTCCTTGTCATTGCTGATAAACTGGATCATTAAGGAAATATCGATGAATTCTTCCATTTTATGTCTATTTGCTGTCCTCCTGCCAGGACACTATTCAAGTGTTCTTGGAATGATGCAGCTCTGTTGGTTTTCAGGCCAAGTTTTCTGCAGCCTTCTTTTCATTTCCAGTGACAATTTCATGATGGAATGCAGCTCATGATCTTCCACCTTCCTTTTCCAAAATGTTTTATTTATGAGTCTCTATTCTAAACCTGTGTTGGTTTTGGCTGCAATGTCTCTACCCTTGTCAGTATCAAGCATTTACTGGCTAAGGTGGTTTTTAGGCTCTTTTGACCTCCTCTTTGTGGCATCTGGTTTACATTGATCATTTTTTTCCAGAAAATGATGATAATCAAGGTTGACATTGTCTTTTTTCCACCTCGTTTTTTTGTACATTGATAGCTTATCAAGGGGAAGTTGAAACAGTTTAAATAATTTTATTGTCTTCTTTACCTTTTCTTTTAATATGAGGTTATATTCAAACATGAGAGCTGGTACTGATAATCCCCACATCCATAATAACCAGCTGTTTCCTATCTGGCAAGATCTAGCCATTTTCATTGTTTATGATATTGTTCATTGTATGCCTTGTCTAGCAACTTCCAGAACTCTTTTGGAAGAAAATATGTATGATATGTAGGCTTGGGGTTTCCAAATAGTCTATAAATTTTGACCAATTTAATTTTTCAAAATTACACACACATACACACACACACACACACACACATGTTTGTCCCACCCCTTTTCTCCTGCCTTTGATTTGAAGTCCCTGAATATATGTTGATGGTTTGCTGAATTTTGCCAAATTTTTCATATTTCACTTATTCTTCACCCTCTGCAAGAAATGTTAACACATAATAGCAATTATTTTGAAGGTGATTTTTTTTTTGCTTTTGCTGTTATGAAAACTATTCCATGAAATGACTTTTCTTATTGCCTCTGGGCACATGATGCAACTCCTTTGTTTTCCTTTCCAAGGAGAACTGTTTAGCTGTCCTTCCATTTCGCTGCAGTTGAAATGACCCCTCTAATAAAACATATGTTAGCCTTTTAAAACATTAACATGTACATGTTACAGGGTTTGGCTATTGCTGTTGGCAGTAGTGGTGGGTACAGCAACACAATTAAAGAGTCATCTGGGGATGATCAGGCGATAACTAATACAATTGATTCTTCTGTCCTGGACCTATGATTTCATAAGTGTGAAGAATTCCCAACGTGGAAACCCCTCCTCTGATACAGATTGAAAATAGATCTGTAAGTAGCCTTAGTGAATTGCACAGGGCACTGAAAGGTTAATTGACTTGCCTACAGTTGCAAGACTAG
This sequence comes from Trichosurus vulpecula, assembly GCF_011100635.1. Lineage (NCBI taxonomy): Eukaryota > Metazoa > Chordata > Mammalia > Diprotodontia > Phalangeridae > Trichosurus > Trichosurus vulpecula. The sequence continues at coordinate 191,462,874 of NC_050573.1, read as the reverse complement.
TCAGTGTGAGAGTCAAAGTTTGATACTAGATAACCCTAACTCTAGGGCTGGCCTTCAATTGACTCCCAAGGTGTTAATACAAAAGGCAAATTATTGCAATTATCTGACCTGAGTCAGTGATGGAATGCTTTTACATACAGATAACCTAGAAGGATAAGAGGCAGATATTTACCACCCAGTTTCCAGAACCAGTGAACATTTCCATATGGCTGCTCAATTCCTGTTTTGCATGGGTGATTTAAGGCAGCAAAGGTCCCACTGACTTAGTCACATCCTGCATGACTCCCTTGACCCTAGTATCTGGTATTTCCCACAAGGTAAGAGATGTTCATTTTTAGTCAGTGATCCTAAAGATTTGGAAAGAACTCCCATCCTTATTCTACGCTTGGACAATTCATTTTTTTCATCAGAAAGGGAACAAGACGTCCTCAAGAATATTCTTCTACCTCCAAATTCTCACTCTTCAAAACTATCTAGCCAATTACTCTGTCATGGTGCGTGAATTCTAAGGATACAAATGTATTCTTTTGGATATCCAAGGATTTTGAATTACCAGGAGCTTTCTATTAATACTCAAGTCCTTCTGTGAAGGGTCACCACGTATTTGGCTATCAGCTAATGTCTTACCAGAAATTCATTTATAAGATTACATTATGCCCTGGATTGCAAAGGGAAAAATTTGTGGAGGAGGGGTAAAAACAGAATAAGCCCCACTAAGAGATGTCAAGGATCTTAGTGGAACTCAAAAATCAACAAGTACAATGTATTGAGAATATAGGGAGGGGGAAAATGTCTCTTTCCTCAAGGAGTTTGAAACTTGATTTTAAAAAATTGCTTTTTAAAATCAGAGACTTTTCATGTTAGAAAGGACCTTAGAAATCACCTAGTCCTTCTACCTATATTCACTGAGAGGAAGACTTCAAGATTGATCCTGGCGCATACTCCTGAAGGAGAAAAAACAAAGCACTTAGTTTTGCTTCAGACAAAAGCAGCTCCTAGTCACCTGCCCTTCTCCCTTGGCATGTATAATTTAATAAGTACAAAAAGAAACAAAAGGATAAAAATACTCTCCCAGAAAACATGACCATGGATTTCAAGTTGGGATGGGCAGCTTTCTAATATGACCTCTTCATTTAATAAATTAGGAAACTGGTGTCCAGAAAATGAAAAAAAAAGATTTTCCTGAGATCTCATAGGTATTAAGTGTCCACATAACATGGATTGAAATCTACGAAACATATTAGATTGGAACTACACCCTCAACTGGAATATAGGTCTCCTGATCCTATCATTCTAACCTTTATAACTCAATGACTCTTTGAGAAAACCCACAATGCATTCAGTTCATATCTTCATAAACCAGTATTCTGTTCATCTGTGGAAATATGCACTTTTTTGAAACAGATTAACAGGAAAAATAAAGCTTGCCTGGGTCAAGGCGATAAACAATTCTGTCATTTTTACAATTATATCAAATTTGTTATATCACATACATGTAAATGTATATTGATATGTGTATGTATATGCACATATATAAAATACATATGGTAATAAATATATGCTGAGTCCTCAGGTATTATATAGCAAATTAAAAGAATTCTCTCTTGCTTTGTGTAGTTTATTTTGTTAAAAAGGGGAGGGGCAGAGAAAGAAAAAAGAAAGATAGGGACAAGGAAGGAAGAATAGAGAGAAGGAAGGAAGGAAAGAAAAAAGTAAGACTGGCATCTTCTCTAAATCTCAAATTGCAAGGGTTTGGGAAGCCTTTCAAAAGCAAGAAAAATCAGGATTTTCCTCTCCAAATAACTTCAAGTTTTTTCTCAATTTACTCTTCTATTAACAGGAAGTGCCCACTTCACCTTCAGCAACAAAGAGTATCTGGAGAGTGGCTCTCTATTAATTCTCTAGCGGGCAACAGCCCATTTTTTAATGTCACAATCAAAATTGGTCCCTAAGGACTCCAAAAGTAGCACAGAGGAAGTGTTTGACTCAAGGCTTCTCCAGACCGTACTGCATGTAAAGGAATCAATTTATGCTAGCACAATCCAGAAACAATCTGTCAGAGAAGGCAGATATACTCTAAGAAAAGTACTTTCTACTCCTTTGTCCCAAAGAGATGAACATCTGGATGCCTAATAAGAGTTAGTTTGAAGAAAAGTGGAGAGGAAGACTTTGACTCCTTTGTGACTTTATACCTTTTCTCTACGCTCCCTTAATCTCTCCTTTAGTTGCCTTTCAGCCCACAGCATCCGTTAGGGTCCTGAGCTTCCTCGCCTTGCTTCCTGCAAGTAGAAACCTGCATGGAAGCTGAACTTCTTTTTTATTCTTAAATTCTCTACATCAAGCTCACTAGCTTTTGGGGGGATTCAGATCTATGCTTGCATAAAAACAGATAAACCAGAATTAACAACCTGGGTGTTTTTTTAAGCCTTTCAAAGATTTATTTCTCAAGTGTTTCTGCTTATACTAGAGAGACATCTAGTTAAACCAAATGAATTTAACCTTCTTAGAAAATACATTTGATAGTCTTATTATTCTTTATTTCTCTCAACTCACCTCTACATTAATTTCACAGAGAATAGAAGCTCGTGGTGGGCAGCCATAGGTTTTTCATGAAAAATTAGAGCTGAGTCAGATAAACACATACATTTTTGATAAATTGATTAAAAAGAAAAGCTGTTATTTTCTAGAGGCCTAGGGGCACATCAGACAAATAAAAATCACCTCCTGCTTGGCTAAATATCAGAACTTGAAATTTTTTTGGAAAATATAACATTCATTCTGACATTTATTATTATTATATTATTATATTATATCCATACACTAGGGACACTTTACTATCTGCCCTGGAAAAGAAGTGTGTATATATACATTCATCTCCAAACCCATTTCTTCTACTCGTTGTGCTTTGAAAAAGTAATTAAATCAATGGTATCATTGCTTTTGTAAGTTGCTTCATGACAATTGAATGCCTATGTCTTCACTCATCATTTCTGTGACTCCTCAGACCAAAGTTTCCTTCCTGGCCCTCTATCCCAGTCCCATTTCTAGTTCTTGAACCAAAATCAAATCAATGCTGTCAATACTCCAGAAAAGGGTCTGTTAGTCTACTCACTAATGGCTTCATTCACCTATCCAGACCAAAATAAAAATACTGAGAGTTATTACCCACAATTAGCATGTAAATTACATGAGGGCAAGGATTATCTTACTTTTGTATTTTTATCCCTATAATCTAGCACAATTGCAAGATATATAGCAGCAGGTGCTTAAATGCATTTTAATTTATGTCCAAGAAAAGATGAACCTAGTGTGTGAAGGGGATTATTTACTTCTGAGGGTCCGAATAATGGCTTTGTATCATTCTTTTCATACTTCTGGTTCTTCCTGTAAGTGGGGGCAACTGAATGGAGAGAGCATGTTAGGTCATATTTGCTTTGTCACAGGAATTTTAAGTTTCACTCTTCTGTTAAAGAAGCCTAAGGCCTTTTGAAGATGTTTCCGATGTTTATTTTTTTCCTCCAAATTCTTATGTCCAAAGCCAATTCTAACTAGATATTCAAGCATCTGCCTGATTATTTTGGCTGTATGATAACAATCCAAGAAGACAGAATATGTTGATGTTATCTTGTTAGGTGCAAATGACATGTTTACCTCTTGTTTTTAAGTTTACAGGCTGCCTGATGTTCACGTCTTTCTCCTCCCATCATTCTAAGGATGTTTCCTCATTGAGCAGGAACTTTGGTAGGACTCCCAGCATGGAAGTTGCTCTTTGACTCTGCAGCTAAATTCAGTGGTGGCCCTGTGGATTAGAACTCTGTAACCAAGAATGATGACATGACCCTTTCATACTCCATTCCCTTTAGGATTGTAAACATTTTACTGTGATGTGTATATGCCACAAGAAACTTTCCTGATGTTAAGCAGAATCAACTGACTCAACATAGGTTCAAAAGTTTAAATCTCTAGCACTATGTCAAAATAAAAAGTACAGGGCAGCACTAGTAGTCTTTGAAGGAGAGATCTTAATTTGGCTTCTAGTATATGAAAACTTACATTATTATTTGGTCTTTCACAGGTTGCCCTTTCTTTCAAGCATGTTGTAAGCCTATAAAGAGCAAATACCAAGTCTTAGACATCTTTATATCTCCAACTTCAGTGTATATGATTAATCCGTGTTTAGGAATGATGATGATGGCAATGAAATTTCTTTAAAGTACTGTTGCCTTAGAATTCTCTCTCTCTGCTGGAATTGAAAAGCCTGAGTTGGGAAACCCTGAAATCCTAGTAATAATCCTTTATATCACTTGCCTAAAATGTTTTCTTGGGAAATGTGGAGAGGAGGGAGTAGAAGAGTGGAAGAAATAGTGATTAGGGGGAAAAAAGGTATCTGTTACCACTTCAGATATTGCTTTCAAGTTTGAATTGTGTAATACTGTTTTAAGTCTGGATTTTCAACTATGTGAAAGTTGAATTTTTTGTTGTTGTTGTTACATTCCTAGCTACTTTCCCCCACTGCACAACTAGGTTGGGTTCAATGACTGCAAATCAATTTTATTAATTGATGTGCACTAGTTATCTTATCATATTTCTCTTCTCCTTCTCAGCTATACTACTTGAAAAACCCAACTACATCTAGTTCCTTCACTTCTCCTCTCTCTCTTCTAAACTCTCTACTATCTGGTTTCCCACCTCTTCACTCCATTGAAACTGTTCCTTCCAAAGTTGCTAATTATCTCATAACTGCTGAATATCATGGCCTTTTCTCAATCTTCTCTACAACATGTGACCCTATTTATCTCCTTCTGTTCCTGGGTATGATCTCCTCTTTGGGATTTCATGACTCTATTCTGTCTTGGTTCTCCTCATACTAGTCTATCTGCTCTATCTCACTCTCCTTTATTAGTCCTGCTTCTTTTTCACTCTACTCTCTCTTGAGAAGATTCAGTTATCATACCTATGAAGAAGACATCTAGATCCAGCCCTAATCACTTTTGAGCTCCAGTCTAAACTGCATTTCCCATAGGCATCTAAAAATCATCAAGACCAAAAGAGGATTGATTATCATCCCCCATAAAATAACTTTTTTCTGTACTTTCATCATCCTTCCAATGACCTAGATTTGAAAACTTGATATCATCCTCAACTCTTTACTTTCCCTGACCTAATATATTCTATTAATTGCCAAATTTTGTCATTTCTTTCTCCACTACATCCTTCTCTCCACCCACACAGCTACAACTGTGGGTTAGGTATTTGTCATCTCTCACATGAACAATTGCAGTATTCTTTTAATTGGTCATTGTGCCTCAAATCTATCCTAATCCAATACATCATCCACACAAAATTATCTTTCTTAAGTATACGTATGATCATGTCACCCTCTCCTATTCAATAGACTCCAATGGCTCCCTATTAGTTCTGAGTAAATATAAAGGTCTGATTTGTTTTCAGAGTTCTCAACAGCCTTGCCCTTTCCTATCTCCACAGCGTTCTCACATAAGGCCCCCATCCATGCATTCCATTTTCCAACAGTCTTGGCCACCTGGTATGTTCCTCACTGTAAGGACAAGCAGAGTGAGATTTTTACTGTTTCTTTTCTTTTGGAATGCCTCTCAGCACTAAGGCAAACAAGTGCCTTTGATTGAGTCTTGACTTTGTAGGAAGGCCCACAACCTTCTGCTAATTAGGTCAGGAGAGGTGTGAAGCCCTTGGGCCCTGAAAAGAGGTATACATACTCTGAGGTTATCATTTTGCTTTGGGGCTCACTATAGTAGTAAGGCAAAATTCATAACCTCGGAGAGGACCATGGGCATGCCTGAATGGTTCAGAATGATGAAGTATAATGAATTCTCTACGTAGAAGGCAGAGGAAGTATAACATTTATTTAGACTCCAGAGGATCAGATTCAAGGACCAATGCCCCCAATTTGATATTGTAGCAATAGTATTCCAAAATTGATAAGCCCACCTCACTGTAGCAACAAGGAAATTATACCAAAATATTATAGCAAGGAACCAAGCCATACTGCAGCTTCCCCTCAATGCTCGAGTCTTCCTATAAAAAGATCACTCACGAATCCTGTCTGCCCAGCACTCTCTCCTGTATCTTTGCTGACTTTGAGTTCTTTGATCTCTGCAACTCTCTCTTGTTTAGCACTCTCCAGTCTGCACTCTCTCTATGCTGGCTCTCTGCTTCTGAATCCTGCTGTTCTCCACTCCACTGCTTCCAGTTCTCAGCTCCCAGTCCTGCTGTTGCCAGTTCTGCACTCTGTTTTTATTCAGTCCTAGGCCTTATCTGATTGACTAGAACTCAGCCCACATACCATTGGCTGTGGTCTTAGCAACTCCTCTTACGGCCCTGAAGCCTTCACACCCACATCAGCTTAGCACCTAGTAAGTAGGGGCTTTAGGCCTACTTATGAACAAAGATATAATCATGCTTTCCCACCTAAGCCCACCTGAGCCCTATTGACAGGGTGGGGAAGATCTTTGATCAGATTAATACTACAGTCACTCACTCGAAGAGTGTCCTGTGATTTGACCAGACTAGACACTGGGTAGTAGTTAAGGAGGACCCCCCCCCCGCCCCCCACCCCACCACCCCCACCTTGAAAAACCCAGATGTTGGTGCTTCTCTCTCTGGTAACTATGCATGTAATATCTTGGTCAGATGGCTAGAAGCCTGTCTGCTGATTTGTGTTATTTTGCTCTGTTTATATAATTTCTGCTTCTAATTTCTGTTTGTGTTTTCTCTGAAGTTCATGGTGCTGACTTTTTCCCCTGAACTAAGTGAACGATATATGTATGTTTAATTAAAGTGAGATTGTAAACCCCTTAAAGTTGCTCTCCTTAGAAAAGGAGATCAAAGAGCCTGTGCTAGCATCTTTCCTGTGTGCTGGTATTATTGGTCTTACACAGACACAGTAGGTACAAGTAGCATTGTTATTACACTCACATACGATACTCTAGCTCCCGTCTCTGCCTTTGCAATCACTATTCCCTATTCCTAAAATGTTCTCTCCTTATCTCCTCTTAGAATTTCTGCCTTCCTTTAAGATGCCAGAGAAATGCCAAAAGTTTTCTGGAAATTGGTGAGGCATTCCCACATCACTTCAAGGGACTTCCAAAGAACTCCATAAAACCAATCATATTGAGCCCTAAGCTATTACTCAATGGATTTCAGTTTTGAATCCATTAGGCCCTTCTCTCACTTTCATTGGGAAGTGGGGCTAGAGGTGGAGGGAAGATTAGAAAAGATTAAGGGAAAATTAAATTATAGTTCCCCAAAAGCCTCCAAGAGATTGTACCAATTTATATATGGGGAAGAGAATGATAGTATTTGATTTATATTTTGTCTTTATATTACCTTCATGTATTATTTAAAATCTTTGCATAATGGATTCATGACTCTTGCATGGTTTTGTAATAGAGAATCTTGTACTAGATAGGAATTTAGGAGATGAACTACATAATTTATTAAGGAAAATCATAACATGGAACTTAAAAAAGTAGCAGAGTACTCAAGAGTCAGAGTTCTCTGAGTTTCAGGAGTCTGGTTCTTATAATCTGGAGTGGTTTGCAATTGACGTTTATGGATTAAGGTTGTTTTTGGTTTACTGTGTCAAACTAAAATTATCTTCTCTGGAGTTTCAGGGATGCATTAAACAACTTGGGAATGTCTAGGGTTAGCTGTGGTGCCTTTTGAACATGATGAAATGCATGGCAAAGGATAGAATTCTGCAGAAGAATAGAAATTTTTAAATTGTTATCGTGAGAATGAGCAGTGAATCCCTAGAGATGAGGCTCAGATATAGGGGGTTGGACAATGGTATAGCCAATAGGACACTGGATTTAGAAGTAGGGAGAAAGACCTGAGTTCAAATCCATCTCAAATACTTACTAGCTCTAAGGTTAACCTTTGACTATCTAAAGTTAACCTCTCTGTGCCTCAGTTTCTTTTTCTGAAAAAATGAGGGGGTTGTACTTGATGGCCCCTAAGGTTACTTCCAGCTCTAAATCCATGACACAGTAAAGGAAGGGATTTCCTCCACATTGGGAGTTGGAATGGGAAATGAAGAAACATGAAGGAGAAGCATTGGGAACCACAGAATCTTATTCTGGCAGTTTGAACTGAGAGCCAGTGCAGAAGTTTGGGCATGGTTTTTGTTATCAGTTTCACTCGTGCTTAGAAATGAGAGTCAAGGGAGAATGAGAACAAGAATAAAGGTTAGAATAAAAGCAGGATTATAAAGCTAGAGCATGTTCAGGTAGCCAGCATTTCCATAGATGCCTCTGCATTTGGCAGCACCTTCAGGCACCCTGAGGAGTATAGTTAAAGAGGACTAAGGCTTGTGGATTTTCTTTTCCACTGGAAGAGATGAAAAAGATGGTGAAGTACCTGAACTCCCCACCTTTTGCCAGGATGGCAGATATTTCCTCCAAAGTTTTTTTTTCTATTCCTTGTTTATTCATAATTCTGGATTTATTAAGAATTTCAAAGCTAGATATAGAGGAATATTAGTTTGGAATTACCTACTGTTTATAACAGGCAGCTAGGTGGCACAGTGGTTAGAGTGCCGGGCCTGGAGGCAGGAAGACTCATCTTTGTGAGTTAAAGTCTGGCCTCAAAATTGAGGTGGGTGACCCTGGGCAAGTCACATAACCTTGTTTGCCTCAGTTTCCTTAGCTGTAAAATGATCTGGAGAAAATCACTCCAGTATCTTTGCAAGAAAACCACAAATGTGGTCATGAAGAGTCAAACATGACTCTAAATAACTAAACAACAACAGCAAAACTGATTGCAACATGGGTGGTAAATGATAGGGGAAGAATTTGATCCATGCTGTGACACTCTGTGGTCATATCAGGTATTGACTAAGGTATATAAGAAGGTGACTGTATTATCAGTACTATTTGCAAGCACTGCAAAACATTCCAAAATTCCCAGGGGTCAAAGGAATTACTTTAAAAATAATTGTTACGCTTGTGAGGAAAATACTTTATTGTTTATTATTTATTAATCTAGTTTCATTTGGTTAGAAATCGTCTAACCCAAAGCTTATCATTAAGGTCATGCTGACCTCAGGGACCCTCCAGGGAAGCTGGAGATGGGTACAAGGAATACTTAGATCCTACCCAGGTCTTAGGTCTACCCAAAATACCACCAATGTCTTGATCCACCCCCAAAAGTTTGTGTTTTCAGTCTGCCAAACAGCTTTTGGTCTCACTCAAATTTTATTGAATGCTTATACTTATCTTGTGATATACATCTTAACAGACCTTTTCTATATGCTGGCCACCCCGTTGCTTATTCTTGTTGGAACTTGCTGGAGCTCTACATAATGTCAAACTCACATAGACTTGGAAGGGATACACATCCTTTTCTCCTCTACCAAACAACTTAAAATTCTTTCTAAAAACTTTTTAGGCTTGAGGGTTTGTTCTCAAATAACACACCCTTCTTTCCCACCTTTGATGACCCAGAGGTGATGAAGAAATTGAAATCTTTCATACTGATAAAACAATGGTCAGAGAATGAAGTAAAGAGACATGGGACACTTACACAAAGTTTCTTGCCAACAAGAAAGAGACAAAGTCCCTAAATTGGGTATTGCGATTGAAAAGATTCTACAGAGGGTGGAAACCCAAAGTCAGAGAAACCAGGGAGGGATACAATATAAACTTACGGGTTTTACCTGTAAAAAAGTGAGCCCCAAGGTTACTCGTGAGCCCCCAGTTACTAAGAGAGAAAACACTTGGTCAAGATAATAGATGTGAAGATAATGAACAGAGACAAGGTCAGTAGTCACCTAAACTTATCCTGAATGGTCCCAAGATATCTTCTCTGGTACCAATACTAAAGTCATTCTTTTAGACATTTAAAGCCCTACATAGACTGACTCCAATATAAACCTTCCAGGTTTATTACACTATTCTTTTATTATTTTTGGAAGATCCTTAAGGACAAGGTCTGTTTCATTTTAGTTTTTGTATCCTTAATACCTAGAACAGTTTCTGGCAAATCATAGGTGCTTGATTGATTGATAGATTGACTTTTTCAGTTTAAATAGACCACACAGAAAAAAGAATGGACCAAGATTGCTTGCAGCTCTTCTTAAACTGTGGTTCATGACCCCATATAGGGTTGCAAAAAAATTGGCAACAGTAAAAGGTTTCTGAATGCACAATCGTACAAAATTAATTAAAAATTAAGTGCGTAATGAATCTGAGATGTTTCTGGCAGTGCTTGCCCATGTTGCTTCACACAATTTCACTGCAGCCTTGGTTCTAAACACAAAGCATGGGCACTTTGCACTGCTCATGTCCTCAGGCCATCCAACACCAACTAATGCTGCCCAAACTATAAGAGTCCTGAGTGAAAAAAGTTTAAGGAGCCCTGTCTAATGCAAAAAGTACAAAACAAGCCTACTCCCAATCAGAGGTGCAAAAGAGCTTGAGACCAGAGGCTGATCTCTCTTCTGCTAGAGTTCAATGTGCACACGTGTACTACATGGCCTCAGGAGAGGAATTTGTAATTAGTTTGTCAGATTCCTTGGGAGTATCAAAAAATCGAGATAGGGTCATGATCGCTGTTGCAATGGGCCTCAAAAATTATTATCTTGGTTTTGACAACCATTCCTGTGTCATTTCCTCTAGGGCTACTTTCTACTTAGACTCCTAGAAGCCTGTATAGTCAGTGGTCTCACTCATGCACATATAGTTGAGAAAAGCTAAAAGCAAAAGGACAAGAAAGAGGAATCTAATCTGAGCTTTCTGACACCATTTGTAGAATGTGGGAAGGAGAAACATAAGCAGGCCTTCAAGGATCTGAATAATTGCCTCACACATACAGCAGTATAGGAATACCTTAGAAATATTGCCGGTTTGGTTTCAGACCACCACAGTAAGGCAAATATTGTAATAAAGTGCATCACATGACTTTTTTGATTTCCTAGTGCATATAAAAGCTATGTTTACACTGTAGTGTAGTGTATTAAGTGCATAATAGTTTTATGTCTAAAAAACAATGTACATATCTTAATTTAAAATACTTTATAAGTAAAAAGTAATGCTAATCCTCATCTAAGCCTTCAGTGAGTCATAATCTTTTTTGCCAGTAGAGGTTCTTACCCCTCTTAATGGCTGCTGACTGCTCAGGGCCTTGGATATTGAAGGTTGGGATGGCTGTGGCATTTTCTTAAAAACAGAACAACAATCAAGTTTGCAGCATGGATAGACTTTTCCTTTCACTTGAACACTGGGAGGCCATAGTAGGGTTATTAACTGGCCTAATTTCAATATTGTTGTGTCTCAGGGAGTAGGGAGGCCCAAGGGGGGAGAGAGAGAGAGAGAGAGAGAGAGAGAGAGAGAGAGAGAGAGAGAGAGAGAGAGAGAGAGAAAGAGAGAGAGAGAGAGAGATAGGAAATCCACTTGGTGAAGTAGTCAGAACACACACACATTGTTATTGATTAAGTTCCTCATCTTATGTGGACACGGTTTGTGGGACCCCAAAACAATTACCATAGTAACATCAAATGTCACTGATCACAGATCACCATAACACATATAATAACAATGAAAAAGTGAGAAATGTTGCAAAAATCACCAAAATATGACATGATATGAGCATATGCCATTGGAATAATGGCCCTGATTGACTTGTTCAATGCAAGGTTGCCACGAACTTAAATATGCAAGAAACCCTACAACATCATCAAAACACAATAAAGTGAAGCACAATAAAATGAGGTATGTCTAGACTGATTTTTTTTCTAATCTAAGCAAGTGCTTTATCTTACATACTGTGGAAAGCTAGCTAGGATGGTAGATAGAGTGCCATGCCAGGAGTCAGGGATATCTGAGTCTGAATCCTACCTCAAGCACTGATTAGCTGTCTGACCCTGGACAAGTAACAACTTCTTTGATCCTTAATTTCCTCATCTGTAAAATGGAGATAATAATAGCACCTAACTCACAGGGTTATTGTTAAACGAGAATGAAATGAAATAATAGAGGAACGTGCTTAGCAAATTATAAAGCACTACGTAAATGTTTGCTCATCTTATTATCATATTGAAAACAGTCTATAGGGCTTGGGAGTAGTTTTAAAGCAGAAGCCTCAGTGGAATTAGCATATGGCATTTCTACTACATATATCCCAAGCCTCCAAAATCAACCCCACTGGTTTTTCTCTTTAATTGCTGATGTTTCCTGCCACGCCTTGTTTCTGTAGGGATCTATACAATGTAGACTAAGGAGATAGACACACAGAGATGCACAAACACATGTTTAAGCTGAGAGATGGGGAGGAAGGGCTAGTATGTAGCTATGGCCTCAGTTCAGCAGAATTCACAGAGAGCAGACACTTGAGTTGCTATTCTGAATTCAAGCCAGAGGATAGAGTCCTGTACTGAATCTTTCCATGTGAAGAAAAGCAAAAATGAGAATGTGTAGCATAGGAGAGCCAAACCATAGCTAGTAATTGAAATATTATTTTGGGTTCATTTTTTTAACTTGCCCAGGTGTGTTGTGCAAATTTCTCAAGACAGAGGAAAAAGAAGATTCATGGCTTAAATTGTACAGAAGAACCACCCTGATGTGGGCTCTGCCTTCATGTTTACTCTGGTTGTGCACACCCAGCTGGAGTTATTAAATATAGCTTTAATTCTCTTATAGCTGCTCTTAACTTTCAAAGATTAAATGGCTTGATTAGCATTGCTTAGCTTTTCCTATGTGGTTTATTGAATGTCAGTTTTAACATCCTGGCACCTCAGGAATGAAACTAAATTCTTGCAGTCTTGAATATTTTTTTCCTTTTTCCAGGAACAAGAGAAAGGCAATTACTACATGTTCATTAGCTTATCACCTTGGAAATTTCTATTTATATACCAGTATATATAATATGTGTGTGTATATATATATATTTATATATATGTTTTACATGTGCGTATGTATGTATATGTGTGTATGTATGTATGAGTATGTATATATGTGTATGTGTACATATACATAAATACGTACCGTTGAATGCAGCTGCTGACCTTGCCTGACCCTAGAGCTCGAAATTGCCCGAAAACTATCAAAATCAGTTAAAAGAGGACTATTGAAACTAGTTTTTTTTTTAATGTTGAATGCAGACATCAGAAGGGGCTACCTGACTTTGATCCCAACTGACCCCATCACTGAAAGAAATCCAAACAGGTTTCTCTATTGCTGGACTTGGAGCCCAAGCCTGCTGCTCTGACCAGATGTAACCCCTCCCCTCAAACCTCCCCCAGAATTCTCTATGGACTTGGGGTTGCTATGTAAAACAACTTACATAACAGCTTCTCGAGGCTGTACCTTTCATGAGACTCCCTTACAGATGAAATGTAATTAAACCTGCACCCCTCTTCCTGTTTGGGGCACTCCAATACTTTGGTGCCTTGTGGCAACCTTAGATTTCAATTCCATTGCCTTGGTTAAAGGACCTTAGATTTTTGCTGTTTTGTCAGACATCTTATTTCAGGTTGACAATACAATACACGCATTCACACACACATACAAAAAAATATATACATACATACACACATCTATATCTGTCTGTATCTCTACCTATCTATCTACTCAATGATAGAAGTCCAAATGTTTTGAGATTTTAATCAATGTCCCTTAGAGAGTTTCCCAAAAGCCTCACAATTTCATCTCTTAAATATGATCTTCTGGGCTATCCAGAATTTTGAAACATTGACTATGACTTATTCAGTCCTTCAGCGCAGCACTATGAGAGTGTATGTATGTGTAAGTGTATACAGACATAGTAAATGACCTTCAGGTTGCAAAAACACTTTCAATAATTCCAAGCTTGTGGCAACTAGAAAAATCTAACTAAATTTCTGAGATCATATAACCTCTCGGTTTGTTGTGGGATCTCTTTTTTTTTTGTTCCTTTTTTTTTTCCTTTTGCCTAGCAGTGGTTAAATAGCTATCATTTCTAACATTTGCATTTCTTCTACCCCTAGAGTGGGGGGAGGTACTATTGTAATTACACTACATTCTTCTGAGGTTCCATAACGAGCTATTATTTTGCTAATGGAATATTCAAGTAGTCTGCAGTAATTTATCAAATAGTCCCAAGTCCCATTTTCTCAGTGTGAATCTTTTTGTTCACAGGTAAATTGATGTGTGGGGGGTTATCAAGACTTTTTTGTAATTCAAATTAACTATTCCTCCTCCCTCTGGAAAAAATAGCTCCCTCCATAGAAGAGTTTTTAAAAATGTTTAGAATTAGAATTGTACAGACTTTCTGGAAGTAGTAATTTCTGCATTTTAATTTGTTTTTATAGTGTTTTTGCATTTTGACGCCTAATTTTGAAAATGTCCCTAAATTGAGGGGGAGCAAAAATTGTAATTCAACTTCTTTCAAAGTACTGTCTGTTCCATTGTCAGCTTAAACTGCTAACAGAATAGCTCTGTACTCAATTAGAGACTTTGAACAGAAAACGGTTCTGGCTCTAGCTCTTGCATTTAGCTTCAGCTCTAAAGACAAGAGGTCTGTGAATTTAGGGAGTACGTATTGAAAATGTGCCCCTCCTCCTATGACACATCTGTCATGGACAGACTATAGATTTAGGGTGCAAGTGCACCAAAATGTACATGGGCCCTGGGCTGTAACTTGTCTGTCCATTTGCAGATAGGCTTGACCATCTTCAAATGAGTAGATGTGTCTTTCTCTCATGTGGAGAACAATTGAGGGGCATTAAAGAATTCCATCATTCTAAGACCCCATGGTGCACAAAACTGATGGGTGTGGGAGGCAATATATCTAAGCACCACTTGCATACGCATTTGCTTGTAGTGCATTCCAGGAACAAATTTGAGATTTATTAAATTATTATAATATTAATATATTGGTGTTAGTACCATTCCTATTTGAAAGTGTGTTGAGACTGTCACTGACTTAACTAAATGCACATGGGTTCTCAAAGTTGTGCTTAGTGGAAAGAGCACAGGCACTATATAGGCCCAAATTTATAAAATGAGGATGCTCAATTAGTCTATTTCTCAGGTTTCTACCAAATGTTACATTCTATGATCTTTGATTTTAGGTTTTTAGGTATGGATACAACATATACAATAATGCAGTGATACTACTCACAAATAATTCTACAGGATTCTGTCTTCGGTTGGATCTTAGCTCCAATTTTTAGTCATTTGTTGCATAGATTATACTCTTGGCCAAAGGCAAGAGCTAAGGGATTCTCAAAAGTACATATCTCTTCTTCATTCTCAGCAACCAGAAATTTTGTTGTTGGAAAAGAAAGTAATAAATCTGTCCTGTGATATTTTGGGAGATTCCAGTCTCTGGATTCTGAGTTGCTATACATAGAGCTAAAATAGACCCCTGACCATTTCAGACCAGATAATGGCTAAAAATACATAGCCTATACCCCAATAGTGTCTTCTAGGGAAAAAAATTATGAATAATAAACCTAATAGACTTCATATATCTCATACAATAAGATCATTTTCAAATTCTACAAAACTGCCAGGTTAAGTTGTATTTAGAAACCACTGAATGGCAGACCAGACCACTTCAAAACCATTTAGGATGAAGGAAAGCAGCACATAAGCCATTGGTTTGGTCAAACTAGTGCTGGAATACAACTACTATATCACATAGTTCTGCTTTTTCACCTAGGATGCTTAATAATAAGCAAGTGAGGCTCACATTTTATCTATCTCGCATGGATCAGTCAGAGGACCAGGGTTCAAATATTGCCTCTAATATTAACTCTGTGTATGAGTTTACACAAGTAATTTCACCTCACTGGACCTCAGTTTTCTCATTTGTAAAATGAAGGGGGTTGTAATAAACATTTCTAAGCAATCACTTCTCAGGAATTTGACTGGACCTGTTCCACTACTAGATTTGCCTGCTTCTGGAATGGATGATTCCTAATTGGTTTGCTGTGTTATACATAGGCCAAACTTGTTTTCATTTAGTGGACGTTCTGTGTATTTACATGATGAAGGGAGATGGAATACAGTGCATGGTGACTATCATAAAGGCCAATTTGGTTAGACTGAAGTGTGTGAACAGAAGTATAATGTATGATGAATCTGGAAAGATAAGTTGGAGCCAGGTTTAAATGCCAAACAGAAAAGCTTGTATTTGATCCTATAGATAAAAGAGAGGAACCAGAGTTTATTGAGTTGAGTGAGATGGTCAGATTTGTGCTTTAGGAATGTCAGAGATAAAAGACAGTTAAGGCAGGGAGACCAATTGTCTAGGAGAACTGATGAAGGTCTCAACTAGGAGAAGGTCTCCTAGAAGGTCTCAATAGCTTTATGAGTACAGTGAAAGGGATATATAAAAGAGAAGTAGAACTGACAAATTTGTCAATAGTTTAGATACATTGGATTAGGGAGAATGAGGAATGGAGAATGAAACTGAGGTTGCAAACCAGGCTATCCAGAAGGATGGTAGTGCCCTGGCCTGAAATAAGGAAGTTCAAAAGAGTCTTAATTTAAGGGCTAAACATGTTTTAGACATGTTGACATGTCTTTAAACAGGTAAACAATTGCTTTTGGTGATGTGGGACTAGAATTCTGGAGAGAGAACAGGGATGACTACATAGACCTGGGAGATATCTATCTGGATTTATTTAAAAAACTGGGAGCCAATGAGGTCACCAAGCAAGAGAGTATAAAGAAGGAAGATGGCATAGGACAAAGGCTTGGGGACATCTTCACCCCTAGGAGACAGGATAAGAATGATGATGCAACAAAGGAGATGAGAAGGATCATTTGTCAACTGCCATGGTCTCTGCCTTCAAGGAGGTTACTGTAAAGGCAATAGAAAGTTTTAGTAAAGGAAATAAGATACATACACTAATAAACAGATAACTAATTTCCTACAAAACATGGCCTTCACTAGCATCTTTCTTCAATAATATCCAGAGTTGTAATTCTGCCAGGGAAGTTAAGATTTTTCCCTAGACCACTACAACCTAGAGGATCCTCATGGCATGTAGACTCTTTCAGCAGCATAAAAACACCTGATTTTGATGCCTAATAGTTATGAAGTATTAGTTAAAATTAGAAGTTCCTTAGATGATAATCTTATTCCTTCCAACAAGCATTTCCAAGGTGAGATCTCTGGCCATCTCCTGCCCTGTTCCCCCTAGCAAAGGTTTGGGTTTCTTTACCAATAATTTACACATCCACAATTGTGTATGTCTTAGGATTTCTGTTGTCACCAACTGAATTTGTTTTAATATTTTGATTAGAAGGCCCTTTTTTCATACTTCCCAAGGAATCAATAGTGGTAGTTACAGATCTAATAATGTCAATAGTATATTACAGCAAAGTGGTATTGTCGTAGCACTAAATTCTACTGTAAGACCACTTGACCCATTGTCCAAGACGCAACAGATAGTTAATGAAGATGCAATGTACTATTTGAGTCTCAGTGGCATAAATTCCTCGGAGAATCAATCTATTGTACCGTCTCGTCTACAACAAGATTTCCATGGAACGTATTGCCTCTTGTAAAATTCTTTTTGCCTAGTGTCCTATTTTCTTGCAACAAACTAATTGTATTAGGTAGCATACACAAGCAATATTAAGTTGAGATTCATAAGAAAGAGGTACCATATTTTCCCATGTATAAGATGCACCCTTTTTTGAAAAATTTGGGGTCTGAAAACTGGGTGCATCTTATGTAGTGTTTGTAGATTTTTTTACTTGCATTTCCTGCTTTTTCATGCTTGTTTTTGTGCTCATTGTTTCACATTTGTTACCAGTATATTAGGTTATGTTTTACCACGTTCTGCCCAGAAAAGATTTTCATACAGTGCTGAATTCAAGTTAAAAGTGATCCAGTTTGCAAAAGTGAATGGAAATCGTGTTGCTGAACATAAGTTTGGTCTTCCTCCAGCTGAGAAAACAATCTAAGACTGGCTACAGGAAGAAGAAATCCTACTGAAAACACCATGGCAGAGGAAGGCCATGAGAGGCAAGTCAGCAAAATGGCCTGATTTAGAGAGAGAATTGAAGATATGGATTGAAGAGCAAAGGGCAGTTGAAATTCCTGTGTCCACAAAGATGGTCCAGCATGAGGCAAGAAGAATTGCTGACGAAAAAGAAATTACTGATTTCAAAGGAGGACACAATTGGTGTTTCAGGTTCATGAAACAGAATGGACTAAGCATGCGTACATGCAACAGACTTGCCCAAAGGATGCCTGAAAGCTATGAGCAGATGAATAAAACTTGAGTTCAATAACTTTATGTAATACATTTTCTTTCAAATTTCGGGCCCCAAAAAGGTGTGTCTTATACATGGGGAAATATGGTATATAAAGCAACTATATTCTATCTTTCTAATTAGATTATAAGCTCCTTGAGAGCAAGAACTGTGTCTTATATTCCTTAGAGTCTCCATCATTACTTAGCAGGGTGTCTTACACACCATACATGTCTCATAAGTGATGTTTATTGATTGAGAACTATCACTTAATAATAATAAGGCATCCCTGCCCTAGCAGGTCTTCTATCTGGAAAGTAAGCTCTAGGTCATGGAAGTTTTAGTATGCAAAGACTGTGATCATCACTTTAATAATGTATCTATCTAATCTATTTATGGATTTACAGAGGTAGAAGGCATCTTTGAGGACATCTAGTTCAACCTGTACCCTAACAGAAATCTCTATGGCTGCCCCGACATTTGGTCCTGTAGTAATCAAAATACATGCGAACTATTGTTGTGTTGTTGATGATGATGATGATGGTACCTCTAATACCTCTAATTATATAGAAGTCAGAATCATAGAATTTAAGAATTGGATGGGAGTTACAGAATCCCAAAGTTGAAAGGGGCTTTAGAAGATATCTAATCTAGGCCATTCTTAAATGGTCATCTGGTTTATCTCATGAAGATATTTGGCAAGAGAGTACTCACTATAACCTGAAGCAGCCTATTCCAGCTATTCTGGAATTTCATCCCCCATATGACATTTAATACAAAAGATGCCACTCATACTCTTTGCTACTTAGATGTGACAGTTTCATTAAAGACACCAATGCACTGTCAGTTACTTTTTCTGCACCACAAACACAGAAAGACAACTCTTTAGGTGATAAGTACTGTTACTAATCAAGTTTTTTTGTCACTATACCTCAGTTATTCTGCACATCCAATGCTTCTGTTCACCTGATCCCATATGGAAGGTAATGACAATCATGTATGTCTCTTTAAGTTTGCAAAGAGTTTTACATTTATCAACCCATTTGATTCACAACAACCCTGTGTGGTAGGTGCTATTAGTATCTGCCATTTTACAAATGAGAAAATTGAATCTGAGAGAAATTAATTGACTTTCCCAGGGTCACACAGGTAAGCTCTTGAAGCAAGATTCAGACTCAAGATCTCCTGCTTTCTATCCATGGTGCTACTCAGCTGGTCAACTAGGTTATCTATTCCAACACATTTATAGACAAAGAAATTGAGCTCTACAGAGATTAAATGAGTTGTTCAATGTTACACTAATACTAATAACAATTAATATAATAATTAGCATTTATGTATTACTTTAAGATTTATAAAATATTTTACAAATGTCATCTCATTTTATCTTCACAACAACCCTGGAAGATCCTTGTTTTACAGGTAAAGAAACTGAAACAGAACTTAAATAACTTGCTTGGGGTCGCACAGCTACTAAGTCTTTGAGGATGGATTTGAACTCAGGCCTTCCTAACTCTGAATTCTGTATTTTTTCCATTGTATATATGCCGTAGCCAGTATTCAAATTCAGGTCTTCTGATTAAACATTCAGAGCTTTGTCCAGTGTACTATATTGTTCAAACATGCACAAAAATATAAAATGAATTTCTTTGATTGGAGGAAGACAATACAAATGTTCTAATATTTCTTTAAAACGTAATTCTCCCTTAAACACTTAATATATTTCCTCATTTTTAAAAAATTGATAGCTAATTCTTATGTGAAGAATTTAAGTCATCTGGGAAGTTTTATTTAGGTATTAATGTTAGATGGTTCGACAACATTTCTAATTTCTGTTTCATTGCTTCTGTGAAGGGGACAACAGCCAAGGGAGAAAATCTGTCCAATTAATTCACTTTCTTACTCAAGTAGCTTTGTATTGGATAACATTGAAAACCTGAATATGAAACTAAGATAAGCCTCTATAGGCTAAAAGTGGAAAAGTAGGACTTTTCAGTGTACTCTAGTTTATAAAGCAATCAATTCAGCAGTATTTGCTTCTGTTATTGCTGCTTTTATTTTTTGTAAAACTTGTGTGCATGTATAGGATGCGTATTAGCTCATTTGCAACAACCTCAGTGTTTTTTATGGAAAGAATGATATGTGACTGCTGAGCATGATCTCATCCATCCTTGAGAAGCAGGAGGTTGTTTATGAGCTGAGGGTAGTAACAATAATAATTCTGAAGGGAGGAAGTGTTGTCTAGTGATTAGAGTCTGAATCTGGATTTCTATTTCTGGCTCCATCACTCATTTGTTGGTTGACCTTGGTCAGGTCACCTAATCTCTAGGGGCCCCTGTTCTATATCTGTTTCTCTATCTGGGGATATTAATAGTTTCCATTTTCTTACTTCACGAAGATTTGTGAGGATTAATGACGTCTTACTAAAACAACCTTTGTGAACTCTTTAAGAACTTGAAAAAAATTGTGAAATCTCCAAAAGATAGAAATGTTATTTCTCTGGAGAAAAATTAATTTCCCACTATAACCAGTTTCTTGTGCTCTTTTTTTTTCCCACAAGGAAGCTCATTGTTACTAATTGTGTCTTTTAAAATGCCTTTGAAAATGTGCCATTGCAGGGCTTTTGTCCAGGAGCCTATCATGGTCCATAGTCACTCCGTTATGACAAAATTAAATAACTAAAGAGTTTACTTGTATTCCTGTTAAACTTTGGCCACTTTTAACCACTAAATCATCCAGCTAAAAAGTACTTCCTAAGGGCCAAAAAGCTGCTAGGCACCATGCTAGGCACTGGGGAAACAGACCAAAAATATAACAAATGCAATTGTACAAATATACACACAATAACCACTGGATAATTTCTGAAGAGATGGCACTAGCAGCTGAAAGGTCAGGAAAGGCATCCTACAGAAGGCTGCTGAAGGGTACAAAAAGGCTAAACTTCCTCATACAAAGGAGAAAGAAAAAATATGCGTGTATGAGATAAATACATAAATCACCTTCGAGTGGAACAGTTAATCATCAACTCAAAAATGCACCTGTAAAGGAAAATACCTCTGTAAAAACAAAATAAAAACAAAAATCTAGAACCTTCAGTGACTGGTCGGGTTCAAGGTGATAGGATTTTAGGTAAAAATGGACAGTTAAGATGAATATCCAGGTAAAAAAAAGATCATAGGATCATAGATTTAGAGCTGGAAGGGAGTTAAATGCCATCTGGTTCAGCCCCATCATTTTATAAAGAAACTGAGGCCCAGGAAGGTTAAGTGATCTCAAAGGTAATAATCACCAGTGGTGTGGTTTGAATGCAGATCTTTTGACTCCAAGTCTAACAATCTGCTGTATCAACTTTCTTTAAATAAACCAATGAATGCACGAGTCCACAGACTCTGTGTATATAACCAAACTGATTTACAAAGGATTTTTCTTTTTATAAACAAGACAAGAGAAGCACTGCTCCTTATTTTTCTCAGGCAAGAGCTCCTTCAGATCCAGAAACACTTTACTGAGCTTATTTCCTGCACAGAGCTAGAGTTTGGCTGTCATTTGTGTGCTCAGATAATAGCCTTAACTATCCTACATGGTCTCTATCTTAAACCAACATTCCCCAGGCCTCATTTCCCTTTACTGAAGCTGCCCTTGTTCATGAATGTATACTCTAATTGAAAACATATGACGTTCAGGAGATTAAACTCCCCACCAAAACATAACTAGAGAAACCTTTCATATAGCTACTTTCCTCTGGATTGTATTCCAATGAGATTTCCATCTGGTCCCCGGTTCAGAATTTCACATTGACATAGAAGTTTTGGCATGAACCTAAGGAAGGGGGTGGGAGGGAATCTCCTTTCTTCACAAAGGACTTAAGTGAGCCCCAGGAAAAATAAGGGAGCTGTTTCTAGTGAGAAATACCTTAATTTTGTTGCAAATCCTTTTCTGCCTTCTGGCCTTCAATATCAATATGTCACAGTAAATTATTTCATTAAGTACTTCGTCTCCTCCATAACCTGCTCGTCTTTGAGGACAAACTTTAGATCTGCCTTGTACATGTCTGCAATATTTCGATTCAAAGGACACCTAGTGACTTTTAGCATGAATGCCACATGCATTCCTTTCCTTTCCCCTTCATAAATATATATTGCCATTGCCACAGTTATTAACAAAATTATCCTTTGGTCCTTAGCGATCTACCATGTTTTCCCCTTCCTTCATTCTTAAGCTGACCTTGCTCCTACAGACAGACAAGAAGACAACCTTAAATGACAAGGAGACAAATATCATTTTGTTGGAAACTGCCTTTTCAATTATTTCTCTCCTCTCGATTTCTCCTGGCTGACCTGGACCAAGCTGTTGCTTTGACAGGGGTCTCTAACCTCTAAATTAAAATATGCAAATTGTTATGCTTCCTGCATGAAGCCTGGTGAAGTCTCTGCATTGTAATTGTGAGGGACCATTGAGCACCTGAAGAATAAGTCCCTCTACTTCTGCCATTTCTTATTCCATTAAAAAGAAAACCTAGCAGACTGATATATTATAGCCAATATATTTATAAAGTCTGCATATTACTCCTTTGCCTCATTTTTATTTTTAATCATTTGCGGTGGTTGATATGCTACTCTAAGGGGAAAAAATACCCTCAGTGTTCTAGAACTTAGTAGATATAGTTAAATTATTTCAAGATAAATAGAGACTATTCTAAACACAACTGTACCTTTAAAGGCTTAATTTTCATTAAATTCTTGAAAATGTAGAACACTCAATAGCTCATCCCCACCTCACTGCCACCTTTCTATCATTTCCTCAGGCTTTACATACATGGAAAAATGACTGAAATTGGATTTTTCTTCCCATTCACCTGACATAGCATTACTTTTCTAGGTAAATAGACAAATGACTATTCGCGAGGCTAACTTCAATACTAGCTTTGTGACAGCAAATAAGTAATGTGCAAATAAATGATATTTCAAATTATTTTCATCAATGCTTTCTGATAACCCTGTCAGGTAGTTTAGCCTTTTAATGTCCTTTCTGCAGATATAAACACCAACGTGCTGGGAGTCATTTTTTTAAAGGGTCTAAGAACCTCACCATTGATTTACATTCTTAATTTTTGTCTCTTTTAAGCTGATATTGAAGACACAGTGTAATTCTTAATAACACATTGACAGTTGACGGAAATAATGCAAAAGCACATTAAGCAGCAAAAGAAAAACAACCCAGGATTAAAATTTTGTGTTTGGACTATATGGCATCTAAGGTTACTTTAATTCAGTGATCCTAATACAATCCAACTCATTTTACAGAAGAGGAAACTGAGGCCCAGATGTGTTAAGTGACTTGCCGGGGATCTTGTGGTTAGTAAGTATCCAAAGTGGAATTTGCACCCAGATCTTTCTAATTCCAGTCCAATACTGTATCCAAGTGCTGCCTCTTGATAACAGCATGGCAGTCAGTGGAAAGAATATTTATTTAGGGCTGAAAAGATCAGACTTCCACATCTTAGTTCTACCACTAACTAGCTGCCTCATCTTAGAGATTAAAATCTTTCCCTGATAGAATCCCATCTCTAACATTCTAACTTGATTTTAACCAATCTTCACTGGAAGTTCTCTTTGGGTCTCAGGTTACTCATCTGTGAAATATCATTGCTGTTTCTCCATTTTGTCTTACTTTTTTCTACCCTCTTTTCCTTCCAGACACTTTTTTTTTCAAAGACACATTGACTCTCCCAAACCATACCTCTCTTAGCCATACTGCCAATCTAGTGATAAAATTTCTTTTTTTGCAACGATGGTTCTAATCTCAACTTCAAAGTTCTGCCAGTACAGCATGTCTTCCCCATGGATTATTGGTGGGATATGAGGTCTATGTGGTCAGACATGGCCAGATTGAATGTTTGTTTGTTTTGATTAACCGTGATTCCTTGTTATTAACAAGGGTTCTATTAGTGTGTGTGGCTATGGGGTGAGGGAGGAACAGAGAATCATTGGAGAAGGGACTCTGGTAGAGAAAGAGAAAACATTTTTCTAAATGACGATGATGATGGTCCTAAGGTTAGAATGGAAAAAATACTGGATTTTGAGTCACCAATTAAAAACCTGTCTCTCCCTTGGAATAGTGGCTTAGCTTCTTTATGCCTCAGTTTCTTCATCTTTAAAATAAGGGGACTGGACTAAATAGATTCTAAGGTAGGGGCTCTTCCCTTTTGTGTTGTTGGATCCTTTTGGTGGTCTAGTGAAGTATGTAGACCCTTTCTCAGAATATTGTTTTTAAAGGCATAATATAAAATATAAAGTAAAGCAAAGGTTAATGAAAATAAAAGTACAATTTTTCCTGTCGCTGAAATCTAAAGGAACTTTAGCTTTGAAGTCCCTTCCAGTTCTAAATGTGTGATCCAGCCATCTTTCTCATGCTCATAACAAGGACACTATTATCACTCTAAGTATCAAAAAGGATTTCTTTCCTATAGAAGAAATTGCAAGGTGCCAATTGATAGCTGGGATTCTAATAAGGTAAAGAGAAAGAAAAACATATACTCTTTGGAATCTCTCTGGTATTATAATTTCATACAAAGTTGCTTAGGGGGACAAATCTCACATGTTTCAGAAGAAAGCTATCAATATCATGGCATAAAGTAAAAACTAGCTGCCCTTTCATGGCTTCATTCAGTCCATTAGAGAGAGCCATTCAGACGTTATCCTTGTGGAATGCAGAGAGGAAAGCTGCCTCAGAATTAATATGACAATTCCTGTGTTTAGCTCTGGGTATGTGTGTGTGTGTGTGTGTGTGTGTGAGAGAGAGAGAGAGAGAGAGAGAGAGAGAGGAGAGAGAGAGAGAGAGAGAAGGAGAAAGGGAGAGGGATAGCAAGAGGGAGAGAGGGAGCAGGGGAACAAGAAAGTGAGAGAGCGAGAACTAGAGAGAGAGAGAGAGAGAGAGAGAGACAGACAGACAGACAGACAGACACAGAGAGAGTGGTGGAGGTGGTTAGATATGGTTGCAAACTGAAGTGTGAGGGGAAAAAAACAAAGGGAAAAAGTGGAAGATGAAATGCCTGATTGGTTAGGTTTATCACATGGGGATGTATTGTTGCTGTTAGGTACTAGCATGTCTGAACTTGACTGGTGTCACTTTATAATGATTTTTTAGTTAAGTGACACTTATTAATTAGCACAAATGCTCATATGTATTTGTTCCTTCCTAGGGTAAATAGAGGAGATAGATCTGGGTAAAGGTGTACCTTAATGCTAAGGAAAAGAATTTGGCTCTCAGAGATATGGGATTAACTAAGATCTATGCGAGTCATTTGAATAAAGCCTTGAACATGAACAAGGGCAAATTCCCAAGTGGGTAGAATAAGACTCCATAGCATTATTATCCCAGCCTTTTAACCAGTGCCTTAGTTAGGCGGCATTAATAATGAGGCGATCACTCAAGAGTTGCATTTCTTCCCCCATAAACCAAATACAATGAATTCCTTTTTCTCAGAAGCATTACTTTACAATGGATAATAAAAATACTACTATAGGCAGATGAAATATGAAAAAAAGAACTCACGAAAGACTATTTGAAATTATAAGGGATGTCCAATATCAGGATAACAGAGTAGGAAAGGACACTAATATTCAGTTTTCTGCCATCCTCCAGACAGAATTTCTCATATTCTCATTTTATCTTTTGAGGTCTATCGCCAGATTCCCATTAGGCCTACTTGGGCCCTCGCTTATTTTTATGACTTTTCAAGGGAATTGTCAGTTTTCTGATCATGCCCCATGCAGCTGCCTGTAGTTTGTACAGTCTCTAGCAAGTCTGTGGTTGCTAAATTAATGCAGAGTAATGACAGTAATAATCCAGTAACATGCACAATCCATTTTAAGAAGAGAAGTGGATGGCAGTTCTCAACTCCCCCCTCCCTAAAATCTTGTTAAAGAAGCTATGTTCATTTTATAGTTTGTCAGCTTGCCTGAATTGTGAATTCAATAATTCGGCATTTGTCTCACTTCACTGTGCTTTAGTCATTACCTAAGCATTATACACTACTTTGTCATGGCTTTTCAAATACACTTATTTATATGCTACCTTTGGGTGTCCCAGTGATATTGGAAAGGCACATTGCTCCAAGGGAGTCTCATGGCTTCCTCAAAGACAGCATTAATCCTGCACAGGTGGCTCACCCAACCACTAGAAGTGTTTCAAATGCTATTTGATATCAACATTCTAATGGCATCTTCTTCAGAAAAGAAGGTCAAGCAGGATAAGAGAGAAAAAGGCCCAAATTGAAACTACAGGAGCGACTGTCATATATAATTATAATTAAGAAGGTTCTTGCATTGCTCTATGTTGCTATAGTAGCAAAAGCTGTTATAAATATTGGTGGTTGTTTGTACATAGTTTAGCAAAAGCTTGTTTCATTTCCTACCCACAAAAGTTGTATACCCCCCTGGAATCAGTTAACATAATTATTGACATTATAAATCTATTTTTTCCTAGTGCAAAGAAATTATCACTGAATGCTCTCTGTTTTCAAAGGGCTTAGGTACTGGGCTATTGTGCAGAGGGCTAATACTTCATACAACCTCCCACCTCTTTCAGGCACTCAGCACAAACCTTCCATAACCTGGAATAGAACCAGGAGGATTCAGACAATATTCTAGCAGAGAAGGTGATCTACAACTGAGCCAAGATCCATAGAACAAGCTATGCATAGATTTTGTATTTTGGAAGATTTTAGGGAGATGGCCCACAGATTATGCTCTCAATATACTATCATCTATCTTAATAGTGTTTTACATATGAAATTGCACAGCTAATAATAATCCCTTACAGTTGTATAATGCTTCACAATTTTCAAAGCGCTTTTACTTCCATTATCTCATTTAATCCTGTAATGATCTAAAACATTTAATGAACATTTACTGTAATTGTATAATAATAATACTTACCTTCCATTTGCGGAGGCTTTATAGATTTTCAAAGAGCTTTCACATGAATTATTTCATTATATCCTCCAAACAACTCTGAGAGGTAGAGCAGGCATCTTTATTTTACAGACAAAGAAATGTACAAGCATAGAAAGAAGGGAAGTAAAGGAGGAAGGTGGGTAGGGAGATGGGTAGGAGGGAGGAAGGAGGGAAGAAGAGAAGGAGGGAAGGAAGGAAGGAAGTGGAGGAAAAACAACTTGCCCACTGTCACAGAGAAAGTTTATGTAAGAGCAGACAGGAAAATCCAGGCTGCTTATGACTCCCAGTGCACTGTCCTTTTGCACTGGACTATGGATTTCAGTTCCTAATTCTGAAGCATGCAATGTATCTTAAGCATCTCTGTCTCTGCCTGTCTCCCTCCCTCCTCCCTCTCTTCTCCTTCTCTCTCACTCATACATATGTGTGTGTATGGGTATGTATGTGTTAATATATACATATATGTATATTGTCTATATGAGTGTGTATGCATGTTTGTGTGCGTATGAAGCAGCGACTAATATCATCATGTGGACTGGCCCTGTCAGAAAATGACCTATTATTCCCATCAAAATTTATGCCATATGATTCATTTTCTCATAGCCCTAATTCTTCTAAAACAATGAATAAATGAACAAATGAAAAGCAATTATTAAGTCCTCCCCGTATACAAAGTACTGTGCTAAGCACTGAGTATCAATACAAAATTAAGATAGTCCTTAATCTCAAGGAACTCGTATTCTAGTAAAGGCAGATAATGCGTATATAAGATTTCAGCTACAAGTCAAATGGGCCGTAAAATATACAGAAAGAAAGCAGAAAGTAGAAGTTATTACGATGCATCTATACAAGGTTGTGCCCCTCAATAATGACTGTGGGGAGCAGGCAAGAAGCAGGCTGGAAGTGAGGGGAGACGATGCCTTTACCCTTACGTACCCATCGGTGGCAGCTGGTCAGAGGTTGGTGGTGGTAATGGCAGGGGCAATGGCTACATTCACCACAGTCATGATTTCAAGGGCTGTACTAGAAGCAGGACCAGTGGTTTGTTGGTTCTGATATTCCCAGGACTCTTGGACTTATCTTGCCATTAGAGTAATCTGTTCTAAGATGTGGACATGTATTAATGCATTCACTTTTTCCATTTGTAGTATTTGCCTTTAATAGATACAAAGGCATCAACCTATTGGTGGGCATTTTAAACTCAGGAGAATAAGGTAGTTAACTACCTCCTTATTGTTTGTCCTTCTAAAGGGACCAATAATATCATGGGTGATGCCTTGACTTGCACATGAATTCTATTTAAGTGACACAGAGTTAAGTGACACAGAATCATCAAAGTCCAACAGTAATGACTGACAAAGAGCCAGGATCAATGTCTTCAACGTCTGACCAAGCTCTAAGCACTCCACAGTGCCTGTTTCAGCCACCTTCATGGCCATTGGAACAAATTGTTCTCATCCAGCCATTCCACCAGGGTAGAACTTCATATGCTTGGGGTAGACACCTCCCTAACTCACTGATAGGTTTGAGGCCTGTCAGCCACCCTCAACCTGATTTAGCCCATCTGCCCAAGTGGTTTTACCAGGGTGTGGTAACTGCCTATGCTACAGTTTCTTACAGCCACAGGCGAAAGTTGGGTGACAGGTGGACACCAAAGGTAGATGAGCAGCCCTGAGAAGAGCTTGGCAAGCCCTCACACCAGAGTGCTAGTCCTCCTTATTAGGCCCATAACTGGCCTGGAATACCCGAGGGCACTGTGCCTTGTGAGGTCACCTGAACTCATTTCAACCCTCCTTCCCCACTCACCACCTACTGTCACTCCTTATGGAGTATAAAAGGTGATACAAAGCGATTTCCTAAGAATTTAATACAGTTTGCTATTGCTCTAGTCATTTCTTAAATAACAATTAACGTTGTATCTTTAACCTGCTCCCTGTCCTGAAAAAGAAGGGGAGGTGGAAGGGGGGGAAGGGAGGGGAGGAAAAGATGTTGCCTTAATTGAGTGAAAATGGACATGACACTTTAAGCCTCTGATCCTTAGTTTCTCTATCTATAAAATGAAGGGGTTAGGCAAGATGATCTCTAAGATCCAATTCAGTAAGTAAATCTTACTGCTATTTCTGTTTGCTTGAGAATTCTTTCATCCCATCATTGGTTGACCAAACTGTCACTTAGTGTCATGCTCTCAAGTGAGGGTATAAGAACCAATTAAAACCATCACTGCTTAACCAAATGCTGTTTAATAACTCAATCAGTCAGTGATATTGGTGGAAAGAGGGATCCGAAACTATTTCTGGGGCCCTATTAGGACAAAATAACTAAATATGTTAGACAGGCCTTTGCCCTTCCCTGAAAACACGCACACACACACATATACACACACACATATGTATATAACTGCCTAGCGCTATTTACCCAAAGTATGGATTCCCAGTTTCAATTCACTTTAATTCAAAACTATATTAAAGGACTATTAGGAGTAAAGTATTGTCATAGATTCTAGGATCATAAAAACAAAGACAGGATACACTGCCTACCCCACAATGTGATAAGGTCAGAAGAGAGATGCAAAGTAATTTAAAGACACTGGAGAAATAAGAGATCATTTTTAGCCTAAGCCATTTTAAAATGAGTTAGAATGAAAGCAAAAGCCACTGCAAAATCCATCAGAAAAGTCAAACTTGTGTTGGAATTGACTAGAGCGAAAAAAAAATACTTCTACGCTTTCACTTAAGATGTTCAATAATAAATGGCCAAGACTCAGATTTTTATTAATCATTACTTCCACCCCCTTAAAAATGGTAATTGGCAATACTACCATAACAAACTGATTTACTCAATGCTTTCAAACATTTCATGTCTCTTGAGCTTATGGAATTCTGCCAACATGTGATGTCATCACCCTATGTTCCCCCATCATCTGACTCCTTCTCTGTCTTCAATGATCTCCTAAACTCTCAATCCCTTATGTAGTCTTTTCTAGTCACTCCAGACTGCAAAGTTATTTTCCTCCTCTGAACTCCCAGAGCATTGACTGTCTGTAGCATTCATTTGGAATATATCATATATCATCTTATAGTATTAGATATATTTTTTTACTAGCAGCATGACATGAAAGTCTAAGGCTTATTATAAGAATCAAATGAGATCATATTTGTAAAGTGCTTAGGGTAGTACTTGGCACATAGTAGGCACCTGATAAATCTTATTTACTTCCTTTCCTTCCATCCCCCGTACTCAAACCCTGAACCTGGAACCACAGTAAGAGCTCTTGGGCAGAGGTCTTTTCATTCGCTGTTTGATGGTTCCGATTTCATGAGCCCACTCTGCAAACAGTGATAGAAGATTTATACGATACTAAACAGGAAACCAAGTTTGAAGCTCAACTCCAGTCACATTATGTGTCAGTGGATGAGGCTGAAAGAGGACCTGTACATCCTCACGTTCACACAATGGTCCAATATAGCATGTACATTTAATGTCATGCTGCTAGCCTAAGAATCTTGTTACATGTAGATATTGGTCCCAAGATTTAGAATTGAAAGAGTTCCTAGAGGCCATTTAGACTATCTAACTCTTATTTTGTAGATAGAGAAACTAGGATCTAAAGAGGTAAATTTCATTTTCACCCCAGTAACATTAATGGTAAGCCAGAATTTGCGCACAGGTCTTCTTATCCCAAATCCAATGTTCTTTCTATATCATGCTTTTTAATGTTCATATTCTTATACCCCCAAAGGCGTATTATTTTCTTAAATTTGTTTTTTTCCTAAATCCTCCTTAGAGAGCATTTAGAAATATGAGCATCTACTACACATCTATGCGTGCAGTCAACTTCTCCTGAAAGTTCAGGAGGAAGAAAATGTTAGGGGAGTCTAGTGAGGGCTGTTTCCCATCTGACTATCTTGGGAGGTCAGCCCAGGGTGAGTCATTAACCATAGAATACCTTCATCTAGTAGAGCTGCAAATTATTTATTTCAACCTTCTCTTTTCGCTCCGAATGGGACCTTTCCCACAATGTCATTAGTCAAAAGGTAGAACCAGAATTCCCCCAGCGAGACTCTGAGAATCCCGAGCCCAGGATTAAGCAGATTGTGTGAGACAAGTAATATACTGCCAAATCAGGGAGGAATTAACTCCAGCCCTCCTCAAGTAGCATGCTGAAAATTTAACCTATTCACAGCTGTCCTTTAATTATAGCACTTCCCCACTCCCACCTCCTGCCCCTGAGAAACTACAAGATAAAGTTGGAAAACTATTGGATTTAGAGCTAGAACACCTGGGTTTGCCTTCTGCCACTTACTACCTGTGTACAACTGAAAAATAAAGGTGATGTTTGCCCAAACCTCAGTTTCCTCCTCTATGGAATAAGGGTCACAGACCAGATTCTGTGATTTTGTGATACTAAGCTATGGGATTAATCCCATGTCTTTTCCTTATAGGACTCCTTCAATAATTACTATCATCATCACTTGAGCTACATAACTTCTGACTTCAAGGCATGTGATTCAACATTGATCCTTGAGCCAGACTGCGAGCACACAGAGATCATTTGAATTTGTGGTACTCAGTGGGAACTTACTCTTGACTCATAACCTGATCTGACCACAACTGGTCCTTAGCTTTGAGGCCTCTGGATCCAGACACTGCCATCCATTTGCATTACTTTCCTATAGCAAGTTGTTGTTGCTTTAGTCTTATTGTTTACATTGTAATCTAGGGGCACCTGCTTCCCTTTGACATCATTCAGAAGACAAAACTTCCTCCTGACCTTGAACTCCCAAAGATCACACATATAGAATTAAAGAATGATCAAATGGCCTTCTTTTTTTCTTCTTTACTTTAACAAACACAAGTGGGTCTGGGAGTTTAGCCCAGAAATCGAGAGTACTATAAGAGAATGATGTCCAGTATTTCCAGTATGTGTGAGTGTGTTCCATAGAGGTAAGAGTCAAGTTGGCAGTTTATGATTAAAGAGAAATTTGTTAAAACCACCCGAGCAGCATTCATATCCTCATCAACATCTATTTGCTATACCTAACTTCAGTTCCATTCCAGTCAGTCAGATGCATCTGACATTTAACTAGCTATGTGACCTTGAGTGACTTACTAAATTTCACTAAGCCTCAGTTCCTTAATCTGTAAAATGAGCATAGTGGGCTAGATGACTTCTAAAGTCCATGCTAACTGTAAATCTATGATCTTATGATCTCTGTACAAATGAAAAACCATCATGCTGCCCAATTTCCCACCAAGATTACTTTCTGCTTTAACCATTAACAAGTCTTGTTTTGTTACTGCGGACTCTAGTGGACGCCATCACATACATATGCTTTCTGACTGAATATAGAAAAATAGGATTAAAAGCCAAAAGAAACCTTAGAAATCACTTAGTCCAGAAATCCTTAAATCTGGGGTTCATAAACCCCCAAGGCGTTTATAAATTTGGATAGGAAAAATAAACATGATCATTTCACTAGAATTAATTTCCTTTGTGACACTATTTGATTTCAGGCATTTAAAAACTCTGTTCTCAGAAAGGGTCCATAGGCTTCTCAACAGACACCAAAGGGTCTGAGAGACCTAAAAAAAATTAAGAACCCAAGATTTAACCCAACTTCCTCACTCTCTCAGAGAGGTTGAGTGATTTTCCCAAAGCAGAGCTGATAGTTAATTCTGACCTGGCCAACTTCTGCACTCCTGTCACGAGGCTACAGCTGCCTCTATATATTAACTACTGATCTCAGCTCAGTCTATAAGTTGCTTCTCAGTTCCATATCTGGGGGGGGGGATGAGGGGCAGGGAGAATTTTTTTTTCTTATAGCAGTAGTATCTACTTTATAGAAGAGTAAGGAGGAAATTTCTTGTGAACCTAAAAGTAGTAACTAAATATGAAATCATGTGATTATAGATTTCCAGCCAGATGGACCAACAAATTAAACTCCTTATTTTTTCAGACGAGGAAATTGAGGCACAGAGAGATAAAATTCCTTACCTGGCATTATAGAGGCAATAATAATAACAACAATTATTTTTTATGATTATTATTACTTCTAATAGATACGGTCTACAAATTTCAGTGTGATATTAATTAAAGCTTTGGGTTTGATAGAAATTTAAAGCCTAGTAAAAAGTGCTGGGGTCCAGCTTCACAGTATGCTGTCCTCTCTCTCCTACTTTTATTATCATGTAGTTCTCTTTAAGGAGCTACAGATCACCTAGTGATGACATCCCCTGATATATTAGCCAGGAAGACAAGGGAAGGTGAGATGTGGTTCAGTGGCTTCCTCCCTCATATATCAGGGGATAGAAACACTGGGATTGATTGTGCGAAAAAGAGAATCTCCTGCAGTGCAGGTTCCCACAGCTCTCCCCTTCCTGCCACTTGCCCCCTGCTGTGTCTTCCTTACCCCCACCCCACCCACCCCCACCTCCAATATTTTAAACTCAGCTTAACTGGCCCCCAAGGCCAGGACCAAGGTCCTCTCTTGCCTTCCCATTTTTTCACTGCCTCTCCTCCCCTCTCCTGTCAATCTCACCTACCATGACTCCGTTCAGGTCATCTGCTCTCCTACCTCTGGCAAGTTCAAATCACAGGGATGGGGGGTAGGGGTGAGGGTGGATGGTAGCTCTGGAGTCCTTTCTGTAGCCTCCTCCTTTCTTTAACTGCACAGGACTGAATTGCTTCAAGTGGTAGACAGTTCAATGGAATGGAAGGGGCAATAGATTGGTGTCCTCAGCCTTGCTTTTTTTTCCTTTCCCTCTAGGACAAGGCTTAACTTTTTTGTACCCCTTTCACAATCTGGGGAAGCCTATGAACCCATTCTCAAAATAATGTTTGAAAATGCATTAAACAAAACAAACAAGGTTACAATGGAAACCAATTCTATAGAAATACTGTTATCCAAATATTAAACACAAGCTAGTGGTCCCCAGGTTAAGAACTGAGGTCTAAGGACTCCTCCCCGCCCTTTCTCTTGGGAATTGGTGCTTCAATAGAACTCTCTGAATTCATGCCCCATCCTCTTCTGTTCCCTTATGGGCCTTAGATTTTGGTTTGGAGGAAGTGAAAGAGGATGGGGAGGCAAACAAATAATAGAAAGATGAAGGAGGGAAGTCACTGTACTCTTGCTGGGATGGGGCAAAGAAATAATTCTGAAAATAGAATTTTAAAGGTAAACTTCATTACAAGTTAACAAATAATTGAGTCACTGTCATGTACAAGATACTTTCCTAGATACTGTGGAGGATATAGGAATTAAATAAGATATGACCTTCCCTTTAAAATTATTTAAAGAAAGAGAAAAGATAAAATAGTTGGTAAATCTGTCAGTCAGTTAATGAGCCTTTGCTCATTGCTTACTATAAACCAGGCACCATGTTATGCCCTGGGGATACAAAGAAAGACAAAAACACTTTCTCCACCCTCAGTGAGCTCATATTCTAGTAGGGGAGGCAATACACTAAATAACTATCCTGATACCACACTGCTGTTTGTCTTCCTTCTCAAAGAAGACCATGACATCAAGAAAGAGATGTCATGAATTCTTGTTGTTGTTTATCCTTCATTCTCCCAGAAGACCATGCGATCAAGGAGGCAACGTCATGCCTTGCAAGTGAATTAGATTTAAGTGAGGAGGTGTAACAACAATGCTACTTGCCACTACTGTGGCTGTGTAAGGCCAATAACACCAGCACACAGGAAGGCTACTAGCACAGGCTCTTTGATCTGCTTTTCTAAGGAAAGCAACTTTAAGGGGTTAAAAATCTTACTTTAATTAAACATACATATATCATTCACTTAGTTCAGGAGAAAAAATCAGTACCCTGAACTTCAGAGAAAACATCAGCAGAAATTACAAGCAGAAATTATATAAAAAGAGCAAAATAACCCAAATCAACAGACAGGCCTCTATCCTCATGACCAAGACATTACATACATAGTTACCAGAGAGAGAAGCACCAACATCTGGGCTTTTGAAAGCTGGGGGGGCTCCTTAACAGCTACCCAGAGTCTCATTTGTTCAAAAGACATGACACTCTTCCTGTGAGTGAGTCCCCAAAGCAAAATGGCATACACATACTTCTTCAGGGTGAGAGGGCATCACAACTATGCAACTCAAACTCACGTGACCTAGGCCTTCCTGTGACTTAAGCAGGTCATCAAAGACTCCCAATTCAATCAAAGACTCTTGACTGAAACAAAGGCAAGACTCAAAGGAACTTGACTGCCTTAGTGTTGAGAAGCACTCCAAAACAAAAAACAGCAAAAAGTCCCACCCTGCTTGCCATTACAGGAGGGCTGTGCAAAGTCACCAGCCTCGCTTTCTCCTCCTGAGCCATGTGGGTCCAGCAGCAAGATATAGATCAGGACAACCAGAGATGACTACTTCAGAGCAGATGAAAAGTATTCCTTTTTTAGCACTTTATTTTTTTCCCAATTACATGTAAAAACAATTTTCAACATTGGTTTTCAAAAATGAGGTCCAATTTTGCTCCCTCTCTCTCCAACTTCGTCATTGAGAAGGTAAGCAATTTGATTTAGGTTATATATGTATAGTCATGCAAAACATATTTCTCTATTAGTTGTTGTAAAATAAAACATAGACCCAAGAAAAATAAAGGTTAAAAAGTATGCTTTGATATGTAATCAGACTCATCAGTTCTTTCTCTGGGGATGCATAGTATCATTGTATTGCTGAGCATAGCTAAGTCGTTTACAACTGATCATCTTACAATATCACTATTATTGTGTACAATGTTCTCCTGGTTCTACTCATTTCCTTTTGCATCAGTTCATGTAAGTCTTTCCAGGTTTTTCTGAAAGCATCCTACTCATCATTTCTTATAGCACAATAGTGTTGGTGGAAAGGGCAAATGCCCACTAACAGTGGGCAGGATCAGGAAAATCTTCCTGCAGTGATGGAATCTAAGCTGAGCCTTGAAGGAACAGTTGAAAGCTAAGAGGTGGAGACGATTTGACAGAGCATTCCAGGTATGGAGGATAGCCAGGACAAAACCCTGGAGAGAGGAAATGGAGTGACCAAGTAGGCCAGGGTCAATAGATTGTGAAGTTCATGTATGAGACTAAAATTTTAGAAGGCTGGAAAGGTAGGAAAGGGCCAGGTTGAAAATGGCTTTGAACAGCAAACAGAGGATTTTATATTTGATCCTGGAGGTAATGGGGAAGGATATTTTTATATGTGCCACAAAACTACCTAATTTATAACAACAGGCACACATTGAGCTACTACTGTATGCAGAACACTGTGCTACATGTTTAGCAACATGAAAAGTTAGATATAATGCTGCCCTCAAAATTTCTCATTTACTAGGAAGTGAAGAAACTATTACTGGGGACTATAAAACAAAATAATAAAGAACAAATATGACAGAGACAAGTAAATCTATGTGAGGGTTTAGGAAGGTTGTTAATGACTATAGGAATTAAGGCCAAACTAGTCAGCTAGGGTGTACAGTAGATAGAGCATTAGTCTGGAGTCAGAAGAATCTGAATTCTAAGACGCTTAATAGCTTTGTGACCCTGGGCAAGATAAATTTATTCATGCCTCAGTTTCATCAACAATAAAATGGGAATGATAATTGCACCTTTCTCCTGGGGGTTGTTATGAAGATCAGATGAGATACATGCTCAATAAATGCTTTTTTCCCTTTCCCTTCCTGGAAGGAGGTGGCATTTGAGAGGAGCTTCAATGGACAGAATGAAATTCAACAGGTAAAGAGGAAAGAGAAGATGTCCCAGACAAAATAAATTTCACAAGGAGGAAAGAAAGTGTATTAGGTGGTATGAGTTACATAGTAGACAATTAATATTTACTGATTGATTGATAATTCTGGGTGGAAGTCAAATCAATAAACATTTACTCAGAACTTACAATGTTCTAGGCATTGTTAAGTGGGGAAATACGAATAGTTTCAAGGGGTATACATTCTTATGGGAAAAGACAACACATAATGGAAAGCTGAAAATTGGGAAATTGGAAGGTGTGCCCTCACAGGGGACAGGATATTGAAAGTCCAGAGAGTCAGAAGTACAGCTGGAGAAGAGTGAAGACATGGATGGACTGAGTAACTTCCTTCAAATGAGGGTTCTGGAAGGTATAAGCCACTCAGAGGAAGAGAATACTGAAAGAACAGAAGATAAATTTCTTGGTTCTATCTGGCCATTTTGACTTAATTTCTTTTGGTGGATCATCATCCACATCCCACCACATAACCATTCACTCAAATCTCTGTACTGGGCTGTCTTCATTTCCTTTTCTTTACTCTCTCTTACTGATTTCACCAACTCCTTGGGTTAAATTATTATCACTATACAGATGGCACAAGCATCTATGTATTCAGCTCTGTCCTGACCTCTAGTCCAATGTCACCAGATGCCCACTGGACATTTTCACCTCCATGAGCTGTAGATACTTCGAGCTCAACATGGCCAAAGTAGAACTCATACTATCCCCTCCCCTCAAAATAAACTCTCCTTGACCTCTAACTTTCCTGATTTTGTCAAAGGTACTCCCATCCTTCCAGTCATATTCAACTCTTCATTCCTCCTTACCTGATATATCCAATTGGTTGCCAAATCTTGCCAATTCTACCTCCATAACAACATTGACCTCCACCTCTTTCTCCACTTATTCGGCCTCCGCCTTGATTCAATATGTCATCTCCTCTCAATCGAACTTTTATAATAGCTTCCTAACTGCTATTTACTTATCAGGGAATATGTTTTATCCCAATAGTATTTTGTATATTCTGTGAAGGCAGGAACTGGTTTACTTTTGGAGTTGCATTCCCAACAGCTAGCATTGTGCACTTAACATATAGAGGGTGCTTAATAAATGCTTGCATATTAATGGATTTGTCTCCATTTCTACTTTCTCTCTTCTCTCTCTCTCTCTCTCTCTCTCTCTCTCTCTGTATCTCTCTGTCTTTCTGTCTCTCTGTATCTCTCTGTCTCTCTGTGTCTCTGTCTCTCTGTCTCTCTCTCTCTCTGTGTCTCTCTCTGTCTCTCTCTGTCTCTCTCTCTGTCTCTTTCTCTCTCTGTCTCTCTCTCTGTATCTTTCTGTCTCTCTGTCTCTCTGTCTCTCTGTATCTCTCTGTCTCTCTCTCTGTCTCTCTCTTTCTCTCTGTCACATGCACATGCTCACACACACATACACACACATGTGCATGCACATACACACACACAATTCATCTTCCACAAAAATGCCTAATTGATATTACTAAAGTAGATGTCTGAGTTTATCATTTCCCTTGATCAAGAAGTCTCAGTGGCGTTATATTGTTTCTAGGATAAAATATGAACTCCTCTGTCTGGTGTATAAATCCCTTCACAATCTGCCTGCAGAATACCTTCCCAGCAGCTAGGGATACAATAATGAGAATCTGAGTTCAAGTACAGCCTCAGACATGTACTAACTGCATGACCATGGGCAAGTCATTTCATCTCTGTCTGCTTCAGTTTCCTCAACTGTAAAGAAGGAATAACAATAGTAGAGTTACTGTGAGAATTAAATGAAATAATATTTGTAAAGGTCTAAGCATGGTGACCGGCACATAGTGGGCATCCTTTTGCGTGTGGTTCTCCTACGTCCTAGCCAAACTAGCCTGCTTACATTTCTTTAAATGCATGATCCCCTCTCCCACTGTGTCTTTACACAAGCTCTCTCTCATGCCTGGAAAACATCCCTTCTTCGCCTCTTCCTTTAGGCTCAATCCTTAACTTCCTTTAAGGCTCATTTCAAATACCATCTCCTATATGAACATTACCCTGATCTCCTGGATGCTTACTGTCCTTTGCCTGACAAAATTGTTTTGTGTTTATTTGTTTATATTTGGATTTACATATATATGTATATATGTATGTGCATATATATGTATATGTGTATGTGTATGTATGTGTACACACATACATATATACATATGTATATATATCCCTAATAAAATATGAGTTCCTTGAGGTCAGGAATTATTTAATTTTGGTCTTTCTATCCTAGCACCTAGCCCATAGAAAGTATTTAATAGAGTCTTATTGAATGAATAAATAAATAAGTTATTTAATATCTATACTCATTCCCTTGGGAGGAGAATGAAGAAACTCAGATTTAGAAGGGTCCTCAGAGAACATTTTTTCTCACCTGTAGCAGAACAGAAATCTTCTTTATAGAGTTTCCAGCAAGCAGTCAGTGTCAGTCTCTGACGAATTCTAGTGACGAAAAACCCACTTTCTTTCCTTCCACTTTTGAATAGTTCTAGTTGTTAGGATGTTTGATTTTTCTCCTTTATCAAGCTGAAATCTTCCTTTCTTTAACTGTTTGAATTGCTCTTTGCTTTGTTTTCTCCCACCAAACACTATGACTCTCAGCCTTCTGGTATAAAGTAGCCCTTCAAGTACATGAAAATAGCTATCATTTCTACCTGTAAATCTTCCCCTCTCCTGGCTAAACATTCCTAGTTCTCTCAAATGATACTCATATGGCATGAGTTCAGGATCCTTTTTTATTTGGCTAATCCTGCTCTAGACACACTCCAAATTTTTTATATCCTTCCTAAATTGTGACACCCAAAACTGAACATGATACAACACTGAGGCCAAATGTGGTCTCAGCAGGGCAGAGTATAGTAAGATTATCACCTCCTTCGTTCTGGATATTCTGCTTCCATTGATCCAGGCTATTATCATATTGGAAGCTTGAGTTTGATATGGCATATATTTGACTGTCAGCCAGTCAGTAGGTAAACATATTTTACTAATCACTCCCTATGTGCCAGTTGCTTGTAAAGGCATTCAGTAAATGAGATCTTTCCCGCCATTTGAATAGGCATGGCAGGGCAGGGCTCTCAGGGTCCTAGGGGGAGTGGCTAAGACTGGAGCCAATGGTAGGCGCCTGAGTTCTGGTCGCTCAGAACACATTCTAGTTGACGGGGCAACATGTGAGGACTATATAAAAGGAGAGAACACAGCTTGGAGATTTAGACGTAGTGGAGGCAGGAGAAGGAGAAGCGGTGGCAGCAGCAGGTGCTACTGAAACAGAACCGACCCTCATGTGGACCAGAGAGTGCTGAGCAAGTGCTTGAGGCCAGTGGGAAATCTTCTTACTGGAGCACCCTAGCATTGGGAGGAAGCACCAGTATGGCTTGGCTTGCTGCCACAATATTTTTGTGTAACCTCCTGGTCACTGTTGTGAAATGGGCATATTGGTTTTGGAAGGTTCTTGCCAGGATATCGAATTGGGGACACTGGTCCGTGGGTCTGCTGCTGTGGAGCTTGAATAAATGCTTTAACTCATCTGCCTTCTGCTTAGAGAATTCCTTATATCCTGCGATTCTAGACCATTCAGGCATATTCATGATTTTCTTTGAAATCATGAATTCTGCCTTAATGATATAGTGCTGTACTAAGTTCTGGGAAAACAAATACAGGCAGAAAGAAACCTGCTTTCAAGGAGCTTGTTTTCTACTGGGTGAGTCACCATATAAAAGAAAGATGAAAGGGGAGATAGAGAATGTAGGTGGTATGGGAGTACAATGGAGAAGTCCATAGGAGTGCAGCTTGATGAGAAGTGAAGGAATGGAGGACTGAGGGCCCTCCTTAAATGGAGGTTCTGGGAAAAGCATGCCCCATCCTTCCAATCATAGGAATGACCCCCACGGGGTCAAAGTGTATTTTGAGGTGTGATTTTCTAAGACCCAGAGTTGAAGTAATCTTCAAGGATGAAGAACATTCTTGAGCATGCTGGAGCAGTCCAGAGTGGTACAGCCTGGTGGACAAACAACACCACACCTGGAAAAATTACTCAAAGCCAATATTTTCGTGAAAGTGAAATGATAGTACCATTTTGATATGCAAAAGACAGCATAGAATAAGGGTTGTCTTGTGCATTGGACTAAAAGATTGTTATTGGACATAGAGTGAGTGAAAACTGATCAGTAGGACCACGAGATTCAGTAAGTTCAAATGTTTTCTTCCTGTTATTTCATTGTAAAATGAAATAAAAGCTCTTCTAGGTTGTATAGTTGACAGAACTGCTAACATATGGATTTATTCCACTAATACACAGGCAGAAAGAAACCCAAACTCTTTCGTCTTACTCTCTTCTCTGACATTAGGGAACATCTCATGGTAATTATTTTAATTTTGTTATTTATCAAACATAAAGGCCAACATTGACTTTCAAGCATTATTGCTTAAGAAAGTCTTTTTATTCTTTGCAAGGTAGAGAGGATT
This sequence comes from Trichosurus vulpecula, assembly GCF_011100635.1. Lineage (NCBI taxonomy): Eukaryota > Metazoa > Chordata > Mammalia > Diprotodontia > Phalangeridae > Trichosurus > Trichosurus vulpecula. Next base: position 191,421,445 of record NC_050573.1, on the reverse strand, counting down.
TTATGGGGAGGAAAGAAGAAAGAAAAAAAAACAACAGGCTGCAACACAATGATTAGCTAAAACCACCCAAGGGAGCACAGGTGGCCAGATTGAAAGGATCATCCTCAGAGAGAAAAATCTCTCCTTGTTTTGTAAACTGATAAACCTTGAAGTGACTTTTAGTGATCATGCGGGAAAAGTTGCTACTTCAAATTAAAATAACTATTCTCATTGAGCCTCGAAGTTAGAAGGGACCTTCAATTACATCATTTAAACTGTCTCTTAAATGAAGAAGTAACTCTTTCTAAAAGCATCAGTGATAAGTGATCATCTAGCTTGATTTTAATTGTTAGTGTTTTTTTAAATCAAAATTTCTCTCTTGGGACATTAGGCATTGATCCTTGTTCCACTCCTTGGAGATACACAGAATCTTACTAATCTCTCTCATGTAAGACGGCCATAAAATATTTGAAGACATTTGATTTTGTCCCCTTTTGCCATCTAGTCTTCTCCAAACATGTATATTCCATGGAACTATAGATTTATAGTTGGAAGAGACCTTAGATATCATGTGGCCTGATACCATAATTTTACAGAAGAGGAGAATGATGCCCAGAGAGGCAAAACCACTTATTCAAGGTCATAAAAGTAGTAAGTAGAAGAGACAGAATTTACACCCATTTTATTTCTCCAAGTCTAGTGTTCTTTCCATCTCACCATATCTTCAATGGATCATTGATCATTCTGGTTACCCAATTGTCAGTGTCTTTCCCAAAATGGAATGTCAAGACCAGGATACCCTCTATATAGACAAATGACAGAACAGCTAATACTTCTATTATTTTTGACATTATACTTTACTGGTGAGTGTTGTCTAAGCATTTTTGGCTGCAGCACTGCTCTGTTGACTCATATTGCACATACAATCCATTTTAGATAAGAAGACTAACCATTAAAAACTGCTGTTTTAATTACCTGAAATTTAAATCCTTTCCCACAGTTCTAACAATTAATTTCATGTTTTTATTATGATATGCATACAGAAACCAAGCCTAGATTTCTAATTGGTTCTAATAAGGGGCATGAACATTTTTCTGATCAGATCGGAACTTTATGTGTCTGAAGCTAAAGGAGCATGTCAGATGGAAGTAAAGCTGTTCTCTGTATCTGGAAGTGTCTAGTCTTCCTCTTACAGACTCTGGGGTTGGAGGTATGGGGAGGGTGAAGGAAAAATGCCTTGGTGGAAAAGGAGGAACTTAATTTTCATTTGATCCTCTATGACAGTGTTATTGAACTCCTCAAGGGGCTTTCCACACATAAGGATCCATGTGGGCCATATATTCACTTAGTTTTAAAATGTAATATCATATATTTTTGTTATTTTTATTTAATTTGTTAAATATTTACCAGTTACATTTTAATCTGGTTCGGGCTATACTTGGGAGAGTTGTGGGCTGCATGTCATCTGTAGGTCACATTTGACACCTCTGCTCTGGTTGTGGTTGTTGTCCTTCATTTTCAAAGAGGATCAAAATGACATCACTACGTCAGTGTCAATGTACAGTGTAACCATTGTGGCTGATCAGGCCAATATGAGTTCGGAAGGCTCTACCACAGGATGGGTACAAATAGCCTGTATACAGAGGTCTGCTCTATGATCCTGTTGAAACAAAATAGCCCTTTCATTTGGACATCCCTTCCTGATTGCTTTGCATTATCAGTCAACCGACCTCAACCGCTTTTACTGCTAGACACTGGAGCCATTCCTTCCAATTGGGGCCAATCTAATACTAAGATTGTTTATCTATCATCCATTGCTATTGCTATGTGAAAGCCTACCTCCTTTTCAACTATAAGTTTCCCAGATAGCATATTGTATACCATTTCTAATACAGATGACCTCATTGGTGATATGTTTCAGCCTATTTAAAGTCATCATAAGCCTCTTCTTTATCCTTGGCTACATTACTTACAATTCTGATTCTACAGGTAGTAGTGTTCCATGATTCCTAACTATGCATTAGCTATCACCATAAGAATGTTGGTGCAAAAGGAGTATGTATGTTTGTGGGTGTGTATGTGTATGTACGTGTGTGTGTGTGTGTGTGTGTGTGTGTGTGTGTGTGTGTGTGTGAGAGAGAGAGAGAGAGAGAGAGAGAGACAGAGAGGAAGAGAGAAACAGAGAGGCCCTCCTCTTCCCTCCATTGTAAAAGCATGTAATCATTGAAGGCATTATTCAATTTCTCAAATGCAATAAAACCAGCTCTCTTTCTTCTCTTCAATTGTGGGCCCATCTCATTCTTCAGCATTGTCTTACCATGGTATCTGCAGTGATCTAACAATTCCATGGACCACCAATCAGTTGTGTAAACAGTAGACATTCCTCATCCATCTGGCTTTTCTTATGTGGATTACTAGCCCATCTCTTTTGAATTGCCATGTGTCTCACTAGGGTGGCCCTGTAATGTTCTGGAACTTTATAAAATCAGCATAATATCATCAGCAAATGGGGTAATCTAAGGAGCTCAACATTTTTTCGGGGAAGCCTTGTCCAATTTAGACTCTACCCAGGATACTTTTTTGGGACAGAAGCAAATTCCTTCAGAAAACAGGACTACCTTTTAGGCCTTGATATTGATAATCATAATATCAAAAAAGTGAAGTTACTGCTTTCATTGCCTTGATAAATTTTGCATGATTTTAAGATGAAAATGGTCAACTTCTTGTTGGAGGAAAAATGTTTAAGGAGGCATTTTATCGTATCAAGTTATTTTTTTTTAATCTACAAAAAATAAACACACTATGACTTTTTACTCTTTATACCTTTCATTCAGTTAAACAGCTTTAACAATATGGTCCCCTACAGAAGATCATTCAGGAAAGCAGATTAATTCCTCTTTCATGTGTTGATGAAGGATACGCTAATTTATATGTATGTGTAGATAGTTCTCAAAAAAGGTTTTAAAGAGATGGGACAGTGAGCATATCAATTATTAGTGATTGGTGTCTTCCTGATAGCAATCTTTTTTGATAGTAAAATAATCCTCAAATTTATACTTCTTTTCTATTGACCCTCTTTCATATATTTTGGGGTTTTTTTTTTAGCATTTTTAACATTCTTCTTTTTTCTCATTAATTTATTTTTAGTTTTCAACATTCACTTCCATAAGATTTTGAGTTCCAAATTTCTCCCAATCTCTCCCCTCCCAAAACCCCAAGAAGATATTCATTCTGATTACCCATTCCCTCAAACTACCATCCCTTCTATCACCCCCTTCCTTCTCTTTTCCCCTTTCCTTCTATTTTCCCATAGGGAAAGATAGATTTCTATATCCTATGGCCTGTATATCTTATTTACCAGTTGTATGTAAAAACAATTTTTAACATTTGTTTTTAAACTTTGAGTTGTACCTTCTGTCCCTTCTTCCCTCCCCACCCAACTTCATTGAGAAGGGAAGCAATTCTATATAGTTTATACATATACAGTCGTTCAAAACACTTCCATAACAGTCATGGTGTGAAAGACTAACTATATTCTCTTCTATTCTATCCCACCCCCATTTATTCTATTCTCTCCTTTAACGCTGTCCCTCCCTAAAAGTATTTGCTTCTGATTATCCCCTCCTCCTTTTTGTTTTGCTTTTTGGCAGGGCACTTGGGGCTAAGTGACTTGCCCTAGGTCACACAGCTAGTACATGTGTCAAGTGTCTGAGGCCGGATTTGAACTCAGGTCCTCCTGACTCCAGGGCCGGTGCTCTACTCACTGTGCCACCTAGCTCCCCCCCTCCCTTTTGCCCTCTCTTCTATCATCCTCCCTTTCTTATTCCTTTCCCCCCTTCTTTCCTGTAAGGTAAGAGAGAGTTCCATACCCAATTGAGTGTGTACGTTATTCCCTCCTTAAGCCAATTTTGATTAGAGTAAGGTTCACTCATTCCCTCTCACCTCCTCCCTCTTCCCTCCATTGTAAAAGCATTTTCTTGCCTCTTTTATGTGAGATAATTTACCCCATTCTACCTCTCACTTTCTCCTTTACCCAGTACATTCCTCTCTCTCACCCCTTAATTTTATTTTTTTAGACATCATCCCTTCATTTTCAACTTACCCTGTGCCCTCTATTTCCTCCAACTACCCTAATACTGAGAAAGGTCTCTTGAGATACAAATATCTTCTTTCCATGTAGGAATGTAAGCAGTTCAAATTTAATGAGTCCCTTATTATTTCTCTTTCCTGTTTACTTTTTAATGCTTCTCTTGACACTTATATTTGAAAGTCAAATGTCTATTCATCTTTGGTCTTTTCACCAAGAATGCTTCTAAGTCCTCTATTTCATTGAATATCAAATTTTTTTCCCATGAAGGATTATACTCAGTTTTACTGGGTAGGTGATTCTTGGTTTTAATCCTAGCTCCTTTGACCTCCAGAATATCATATTCCAAGCCCTCTGATCCCTTATGTAGAAATGTAATACCAAGCAAAGTGGGACTTTTTGTTTTGCTCTTTTTTCTTTTGGAGTTCTAGTTCTTCTCAGCACTAAGATAATCAAGTGCCTTTGATTAAGACTTGCCTTTATTTGAATCAAGAGGTTTTGATTAATCAAGAGTCTTCGATGAGCTGTTTACGTCACAAGAAAGCCTATGTCACATGAGTTCAAGTCACATGGCTGTGACACCCTCTGTGAACTAACCCTGAAGAAGTGTATATATACTCTGAGGTTAGCATTTTGTTTTGGGGGCTCACTCATTGGAAGACTGTTTCTGTGATTTTGCCAGACAAGACTCTGGGTAGTCATTAAGAAGTCCCCAGCTTTGAAAACCCAGACGTTGGTTCTTCTCTCTCTGGTAACTATGTATGTATTGCTATGGAAAGACAGAAGTCCTGTCTGCTGATTTGTGTTATTTGCTCTGTTTATATAATTTCTGCTTGTAATTTCTGTTTGTGTTTTCTCTGAAGTTCAGGGTGCTGACTTTTTCCCCTGAACTAAGTGAGTGATATATGTATGTTTAATTAAAGTGAGATTGTTAAACTCTTGAAGTTGTTTTCCATAAAAAAGCAGATCCAAGAACCCATGTTAGCAGCCCTTCTGTGTGCTGCTGTTTTTGGTCTTACACCTAGTAGCATTGCTGTTACAAGAAGCTGCTAGATCTTGTGTTATCCTGATTGTGTTTCCACAATACTTGAATTGTTTCTTTCTAGCTACTTGCCAGATTTTCTCCTTGACCTGGGAACTCTGGAATTCCACTGCAATATTACTAGGAGTTTTCCTTTTGGGATTTCTTTCAGGAGATGACCAGTGGATTCTTTCAATTTTTATTTTACCCTCTGGTTCTAGAATATCAGGGCGGTTTTCCTTCACAATTTCTTGAAAGATCATGTCCAGGCTCTTTTTTGATCACGATTATCAGGTAGTCCAATAATTTTTAAATTAGCTCTCCTGGCCAGTTGCTTTTCCCATGAAATATTTCACATTGTCTTCGATTTTTTTTCATTCTTTTGATTTTGTTTTATAATTTATTGATTTCTCATAAAGTCATTAGCTTCCATTTGCTCCATTCCAATTTTTAAGGAATTATTTTCTTCAGTGAGCTTTTGGACCTCTGTTTCCACTAAGCCAATTCTGCTTTTTAAGGCATTCTTCTCATTGGCTTTTTGGACCTCTTTTGCCATTCAGATTAGTCTGTTTTTTTAGGTGTTATTTTCTTTGGCATTTCTTGGGGTCTCCTTTAGCCAACTGTTGACTTGTTTTCCATGATTTTCTTGCATCACTCTCATTTCTCTTCCCAATTTTTCCTCTACTTCTCTTGCCTGATTTTGAAAATCCTTTTTGAGCTCTTCCATGGCCTGTGACCAATTCATATTTTTTCTTAGAGGCTTTGGATGTAGGAGCTTTGACTTTGTTGTCTTCTGGTTGGATGTTTTAATCTTCCTTGTCACCAAAGTAAGATTCTATAGTCTGATTTTTTTTCCTTTGCTCATTTTCCCAACCAATAACTTAACTTTTTACCTCTTTGTGAAGGTAGGTCGATGCTTTCAGTGTAGAGGGTGTACCATCCCAAGCTTCAGGGGGTTTGTGCCACTGTTTTCAGAGATATTTCTAGGGACCTGTAAATTTTCAGTTCTTCCAAGGTGGTATGATCAAAGGAGAGGTGTTTACTCCTTTCCTGGCCTGTACTCTGGTCCGTGACTGACCACAAGCACTCTTTTCTGCCTTGGAACTGTGAGGATTCCCTCTGTACCTCTGCCACAAACTCCGCCACACCAGTGCTACTCCTTGCCCCAGGCCTGCCACCCATCACTGTGACCAAGATCCAAGCAGGGGCAAAGTAAGAGAATTCTGCCTCAGTATCTGAAAGACATCCCTGTAATTCCCCTCTGATCAGCCATTTGAGCACCCCGTCATCTGTGAGCCAAGAGCTCTGCCACTGATGCTGCCTCCACTGCTACTCTGAGGCTAGGGCCACACAGCTCTCCTCTTTTACCCAGATCTGACAGACATTTCTCCTGACCTTCTAAGTTGTCTTTGGTGTTTGTGGGTTGAAAAGACTGGAAACCACCACAAATACCTGGGATTCAGTGTCCTGAGGCCTGCTCCAGGGTTGCTTTGGCTCTGTCTGTGCAGATGTGACCTACACAGGACTGTGCTCTTCTCTCAAACTGGTGCAATGGTCCATTTCTATTGACCTTCCAGGTTGTCTTGAGCTGGAAATTCATTTCACTCTGTCATTTTATAGATTCTGCTGCTCTAGAATTTGTTTAGAGTCATTTTTTACACACATTTGGAGAGGTTTGGGGGAGGGCTCAAGGAAGAGCTTGCTTTTACTCCACCATCTTGACTCCACCCCAGCCCCCCTTTCATATATTTAAAAACTCTATTCTTCACTGCTTCAAAACAGACCTCTCTCCTGAATGGATGATTTCTGTGTGTACTTGGTCTGGTCCATCTGTTCTTACTATCTTTACCTTCTTTAGTGCCACTTCAACTTCCTCATCTAGAACCTTGAGGACTAAATCTCTAGAGTACAAAAGTAGTGGTTCCACTTAATAGTGATGATGACCATTTTTTTTTAAAATAGGAGTGTTGGTAGAATTTTTCACTTCAGTATATCTGTTGTTTTTCTTCCAGTTTTATCTATCAATGCTTTGGTTTTGTTTGGTTTAGTTTGCTTTGACACCTGCCTTTCTGCAGATTCATTTCCCCCTTCACTATTCTTGGCTATTTTGCCAAGTGATACTGCTTATAATCTTCTGTCACTCTCCTCTACAATACTTTTCAAATGAATTAACATTCTAAATCAGTGTTGTACTTGGTGATCATGACTCTCAATTAGGAACCAAGACGGATCATTCCTAAAGGAATTTAACTAATATTAAAAAATATCAAAGTCCAGTTACTACCAAAATTCTCTAGTGATGCCTATCAACTCTTCTCCACATCTCTAGACTCCCTTTCTAGCACACATCCCCAACTCTAGACAAGCAAAACCGTATACTATCTTACATGCAGGAGAGGATAGCAATTATATGAACAAACATTAGTTTTTGCTTGGTCTGTTAGGAAATCATAGGGTACAGCTAGATCCCTATTAATGAGAATAATGAATCCCATGAAGTAGTTGCATTTGTACTGTATGAAGTTCTAATATATGCAAAGTATGGCAATTGATTCTAGCTCAATCAATATGGGCAGTAAAAATTTGAATAATGCGACCACTTCCAATAATCATTAGTTGCATTAATTGGGAGCTGACTATGGTTCAAGTGGGATTTATCTGAGAGGAGACGTGACCACTTTATTTTCACTTTACGTACTTTCTTTCTTTTTCTCTTTCTTTGTTTCTTTATTTCTCTCTCTCTTTCTTTCTTTCCTTCTTCTTTGTTGTTGTCTTCATGTCCATCTTCTTCTTCCTTGGGACTTTCTCTTCCAATGCTCTAGTATCCTCTTTTTTTCCCTTCCCTTTATCTCTCTTTCTCTCTCTCTCTCTCTCTCTCTCTCTCTCTCTCTCTCTCTCTCTCTCTTTCTCTCTCTCTCTCCTCTCTCTCTCTCTCTCTCTCTCTTTCTCTCTCTCTCTCTCTCTCTCTCTCTCTTCCTCCCTCCCTCCCTCCCTTCCTCTCTTAATAAGGGAGGAAAGAGGAAAATTAGTCACTACCATTATCTACCATCTTACAGATTATAGTATAGGATCCATCTCAGAAGAAAAGAAGGTCCTGGGTTTCATTTTAAGATTCTCTGCTTCTTAAGATGCTATCTGCTAGATTGTTTAGTAAAACTAAAAGAAAGTTAAGACTGGCTCAATATTATCCTCAAATGATTGATATATATATATATATATATATATATATATATATATATATATATATATATAAAAAACCAATTCCAGAAAAAGGAGCTTTACAGCATTTGTACCCTGGAGAGTTATATCCCCCTCCCCAAAGTGCACTGATGTATACTGTTTATGTTTGAAGTTATACACAATGAATCATGTATATAAACCACATATGTTTATGTGAAAAGCCAATCAGAATTTTTTAAAGACAGATTAAAATATAACCCAAAAGCATATCATGAATACGTTCTTGGCATAGCAAGTAGGTAGGTAAAGGGGAGAGGGGAAGGGGAAGAGAGTTGAAAACCTTTTACTGTGATTCTCCAGGGTGCCAGGAGACACAGTCAACATTACTTTGCTTATAAGAGAGAACCTGAGGTCTATGGGGCAAACTTTATCCTGAGTTCACAATCCCAACCATTACTATCCTCCCAGCTTTTTGGTATCATCTCATCTCTAGCTCCAGCTCCTCCTCCTTCCCAACTTCTCTATCAGTTTCAAACTTCCTGCTAGACTGGGTCAGCCCACATTCTCACAGTCTCACATTCTTAGCTGGGAAATACAGGAAAAAACTTGAAATCCCCTGGAGGAATGGTGGGGAATCTGTGGCCTCAAGGCCACATGTGGTCTTCTAGGTCCTTTTGTGAAACCTTTTGATTAAGTCCAAGTTTTCCAGAATAAATCTCCTTAACAAAAGGCTGTGCTTGAAGACATAGAGGTACGCCTATGGCCTTGAGGCCCCAGGTTCCCCATCCTTGCCCTAGAGCTTGGCTAAAGATCCTTGGACTAAGGGTAGGGAGAGACAGACCTGATCCAAAGCAGAGCACATGTTATACTAACATAGATTATAAGTTATTTCCAAAATAGGGAGTTACATGGAGATGAGGAATGGATAAGAGTCACAGAATCTCATTCTACCCATTCTCCTCCCTCTGTTAAGTCAATAAAAAGTACCACTGCTTCATTTATATCCCATTTGTTTTCCCCTACTCCCTGGAGCCTCTCCATAGGTGGCTCTGAATATGCCCCTCACTATAGTTGGGAAAAGTGGGAAAAGCAATGGCTTTGGAGTCAGAAGATGTAGATGTATATGTAGCTGATCTCAAATTTCACTTACTAAATGTATAACCCTAAGCAAATCATTTAACCCATGGGCCTCAGCTACCTCACCTATAAAAATAGAGGGTTTTGACAAGAAAGGCTCTAAGGTTCCTATCAGCTCCAAACCTATGATGCTATGACTCAATCTGGGCAAACCTGTTTCTGCTAAAGGAGTCAGGTCATCAACATCATGTAGCAGGTCTACGCACATCTCTTAACTTTCTTTCAGACATATGAATTCATCGACTAAGGAACTGTTGGTCGAAAAAAAAACTCCCTCACCAAGTACTCCTTTTATGAAGACAAGTCAGTACTTGCTCTAAAACTTGAGGCTCTGGGAGATTAAGTGCCTTTCCTAGGGTAACACAGCCATTATGCAGCAGAGGCACAAACTTTGTTAGATCATAAACTAAGTAAGAAATGCTACAGAGTGTTGATAAGAGATACGTTTTCTAATACAATCTAAAAATGTTCCATTACCTTAAACTTACCTGTGTTTGGGGAAGATTCAGAAATACCACAAATACCTATGTTACCAAAATTAAAAAAAAAAATTGTCATCAGTATTAATGTCTTATCTTTGTGTTTTGAGCTCCTTACAAGAAAAAGGAAGAGTTTGTGTATTATCACTGCTGCTGTTTTGTGAAGGATTGGATGCATTTTATTTTTGTACAAGGTAACAGCAGAGCACATTAATTCTCCAGGATCTGCCAAATGTGCTAGCAGAATATTACTCAGTTATTACAGTCTAATTGTAGTTAATTTTATTCTCTGGGACAACTAATCTCTTGATAACATTTGCAGCGATTGATTAAAATCCACTCCTTGCTAAAATCAAGGTCTTTAGGTAATTGATGTGCTAATAGACCTGCAATTATTTGAGGCTGTAGCTTCTAGCAGCAAAGAGCAAGGCATGGAATGGATAAAGTCCAAATAAGGCACCTACTTTGCAGCAGGGACTACGATAATTACCAGGAGACAGGCTGCTTATCAGTTGCAAAAGGTTTTCATCCTTCATTAATGTGTAGTTCAGTCGGACATCAGAGAAGCCTACCTCTGTGGGACCATTTCCCGAGTAGCCCATTATCCCATTTTCCATAGTCTTGGCTTGACCTACTTCTTTTTTTTAATCTATTGTCTCAAGAAGATTTGACTTTTTTACATTGGGGCTTTCTTTCTAAACAAAATGCTTACCAATGGTTTGGCTCCACGAAGTACCATGTGAAGTCGGCTGCTATAACTTTGGGCAAGTATATGCAGCAGAAAAGTATCCTGAAAATGTTCCAGACTAAACGTTTTATAGCAGACAAAATAAATATTCCCAAGTGCTAACCTGTGGGTTTTCCATGTTGTGGCTTGAGCCTATAATGTGCTTACTGCTGTAGGTTTGCCTTAAAAGTTCATGCATCTTTAATGTACTCAAGCGTTCCTGAGAGCACCACAGTCTGGGGAGGGAGGAGGCCGGTCTCCTGTATGAGTTTTCAGCCTATAGGCTCAGCTTTCTATAGTAAAAGCTTACCCTCAAAGAGCTTTGGAATGGTGCTTTTAAAGCCCACAACTAGAACCCAAGGAATATTTTCCTGTCTTGGGCTATGACAAAGCATATCTCAATAAGCCCTACAATGGAGGTTCAGAGGATCGTATATTTAGAGCTGGAAGAGACTTCTTAGGTCATTGAGTCAGTCCAGCCTCCTAATTTTATAGATGAGGAAGCCACTGAGGTCTAGAAAAGTTAAGTGTCACCTGGGTAGTATTAAATACTAGGGCTGGGATTTGAACTCCTTCCAGTCTTCTCTTCTTTCTCTTGCCAATACACCAGAATGCCTTTCAATAATTCATTCTATTTTTATCCCTGGGGAAGCTGGGTGGTACAGTCAATAGAGTGCTAGGTATGGATTCAGGAAGACTCATCTCCCTAATTTCAAATCTGGCTTCAGACACATACTAGCTATATGACCCTGGGCAAGTCATTTAACCCCTTTTGCCTCAGTTTCCTCACCTCTAAAATGAGGTGAGAAGAACATGGCAAACCAGTTTCGTATCTTTGCCAAGAAAACCCCAAATGGAGTCACAAAGAGTCAGACATGACTGAACAACAAAACGATTCAATCCCATCCTTGTTTGGGATATATACCTACAAAAGTCACATCATCTCTGGGTTATAGGTTTCCCTTCTCTGTACTTAGCACTATATTGTAAGACATAAGTCAATACATTAAAAATCTATGATTCCTTCAACATGAGAATGCCACCTATCAATAAAGATAGTAGTCCTTTGTAATGTCTTCGATTAGTCCTAGAGAATTGCCTCAGGCTCACAGAGAAAGTGAAATTGTGTCTTGCAACTTGCAAGCACAAGGGATCATAAAAAAATCCAATTAAAATTATTATAAAGCATGTTGCAATAAAAGTGCTGCAAGGATTCGTAACAACAACAATGAAAGTGCCACTCTCCCACCCTAGAAACCAAGTATTTGGAGTGGTTAATCAGCACTGACAGTGAACATGGAACACTAGGGGTTCAGTAATCAATCCTGCTTGATTATAGAAACACTGGAATGTGACAATAACTGCCTTGTGGGTGGAATGTCACACCAGAGCCCTTGCTACTCACTGTTGGTCAGTTTAATACTCACTGAACATTTTGCCCATAAAAGAGATGATTGTGTCAATATCGTAGGAAAGCCTGTTTGGGTGATCACATTTCCCTTATCTATATGGCACTGTCATGCATAGCGCAGATGCTAATCTTATGTAAACTTTCTGTCCTGTTAATGGTTCTGCCATATCTCAGTCATGTGGGGATATGGAGGGTCTTTGTTCATAAAGTATAATAAAATGTGTTCTATAAAAGTGAGTAATAATGACAGTTATGATAAACTTCAAGCTTTAAAACCTATCCCTTTTTAATTCCAAAAATCCCTTTCAAAGCACTTCCCAGTAAGATCGACAAGCGTGAAATCTATACAGATCTTAGGAGAAAGTACACTGTTCAGTTTTTAAAAATTCTTTCTGCTATCATTATTTTATTTTAGCCCTGTGATCTCATTGGTATTGGCAAGTCCCTCTCTCCCAATACAGATTATTAAATCCTCTATAATTTAGAGCCTTAAAGAATTTCCAGAGCATTAAGTAGTTGAGTGACTTTTCCAAGTTCACTTGGCCAGTATTCTTTAAGAGGCTGAAATTGTACCAAATCTTCCTGGTTCCAAGGGCAACCTTCAATCTTCTCTTCTCTGGCATGCTGGCTTTGCTAGAAGAAACATAATTTATAGCTGTGATTAAGATTTAAATTCATCAGGACTACTGATGAATTCATCTAATCACAGGCTGCTAGAGATGGAAGGATTCAAAAAGATTATATATTATCATAATGCTTTCATCTTTGAAATGAGGGAGCTGAAGCTGTGAGAGGTTATATGACTTGCCTAAAGTCACACAACTAATGGCAGAGCTAGGACTCAAATCCAAGACTTTCAAATACAAGTTCAGGGATCTTTCCATTATTTTTTTTAGTTTTTTTAATTTTTTAATTTTATATTTTTAGTTTTCAGCATTGATTTTCACAATAGTTTGAATTACAAATTTTCTCCCCATTTTTACCCTCCCCCCCCACTCCAAGATGGCATATATTCTGATTGCCCCATTCATTAGTCAGCCCTCCCTTCTGTCACTTCGCCCCATCCCCTTTTCCCTTACTTTCCAGTAGGGCAAGATAGATTTCTATGCCTCATTGCCTGTATATCTTATTTCCTAGTTGCATGCAAAAACTTTTTTTAAACATCTGCTTTTAAAATTTTGAGTTCCAAATTCTCTCCCCTCTTCCCTCCCCACCCACCCTTGCTAAGAAGGCAAGCAATTCAACATAGGCCACATGTGTATCATTACGTAAAACCCTTCCACAATACTGATGTTGTGAAAGACTAACTATATATCCCTCCCTCCTAGCCTATTCCCCTTTGTTCAATTTTCTCCTTGACCCTGTCCCTTTTCAAAAGTGTTTGCTTTTGATTACTTCCTCCCCTCATCTGCCCTCCCTTCTATCATCCCCCCTTTTTTATCTCCTTCCTCCTTCTTTCCTGTGGGGTAAGATACCCTACTGAGTGTGTATGTTATTCCCTCTTCAGGTCAAATCTGATGAGAGCAAGATTCACTCATTCCCCCTCGCCTGCCCCCTCTTCCCTTCCTACAGAACTGCTTTTTCTTGCCGCTTTTATGTGAGATAATTTACCCCATTCTAACTCTCCCTTTCTCCCTGCCTCATCCCTCCCATCCCTCATCCCTTAATTTGATTTTATTTTTTAGATATCATCCCTTCACATTCAACTCACCCTGTGCCCTCTGACTATATATATATGTATGTATGTATGTATGTATATTCCCTTCAGCTACCCTAATACTGAGGTCTCATGAATTATACATATCATCTTTACGTGTAGGAATGTAAACAAAACAGTTCAACTTTAGTAAGTCCCTTATGATTTCTCTTTCTTGATTAACTTTTCATGCTTCTCTTGATTCCTGTGTTTGAAAGTCAAATTTCTATTCAGCTCTGGTCTTTTCACTGAGAAAGCTTGAAAGTCCTGCATTTTATTGAAAATCTGAATTTTGCCTTGGAGCATTATACTCAGTTTTGTTGGGTAGGTGATTCTTGGTTTTAATCCTAGCTCCATTGAGCTCTGGAATATCATATTCCAAGCCCTTCAGTCCCTTAATGTAGAAACTACTAGATCTTGTATTATTCTGATTGTGTTTCCACAATATTCAAATTGTTCCTTTCTGGCTACTTGCAGTATTTTCTCCTTGATCTGGGAGCTCTGGCAACAATGTTTCTAGGAGTTTTCTTTTTGGGATCTTTTTCAGGAGGTGATTGGTGGATTCTTTCAATTTCTTTTTTTCTCTCTGACTCTAGAATATCAGGGCAGTTCTCCTTGATAATTTCCTTAAAGATGATATCTAGGCTCTATTTTTTGATCATGGCTTTCAGATAGTTCAATAGTTTTTAAATTATCTCTCCTGTATCTATTTTCCAGGTCAGTGGTTTTTCCAATGAGATATTTCACATTGTCTTTCATTTTTTTTCATTCCTTCGGTTCTGTTTTGAAATATCTTGACTTCTCATAATCACTAGCTTCCATTTGCTCCAATCTAATTTTTAAGATAGTATTTTCTTCAGTGATCTTTTGGCACTCCTTTTCCATTTGGCTAATTCTGCCTTTCAAGGCATTCTTCTCCTCATTGGCTTTTTTGGAGCTCTTTTGCCATTTGAGTTAGTTTATTTTTTAAGGTGTTATTTTCTTCAGTATTTTTTGGGTCTCCCTTAGCAAGTCATTGACTTGTTTTTCATGGTTTACCTGCATCGCTCTCATTTCTCTTCCCATTTTTTTTCCTGTACTTCTCTAACTTGCTTTTCCAAATCCTTTTTGAGCACTTCCATGGCCTGAGACCAGTTCATGTTTTTCTTGGAGGCTTTTGATGTAGGCTCTTTGATTCTGTTGACTTTTTCTGGCTGTATGTTTTGGTCTTCTTTGTCACCAAAGGAAGATTCCAAAGTCTGAGTCTGGATCTCAGTCCATTTTCGCTGCCTGGCCATGTTCCCAGCCAACTGCTTGACCCTTGAGTTTTTCATCTGGGTATGAATGCTTGTAGAGTACAGAGTACTTTGTCCCAAGCTTGAGGAGCTGTGCTGTTGTGTTCAGAGCTTTTTCTACACAGCAAGCTCTGCCACACCAGCACTCCTCCTTCCCCAAGAACCGCCAACCCAGATCACGACTCAGATCTGAGCAGGCTCTGCACTCCTGCTTTGATCTGCCACTTAATTCCTCCCACCAGGTGGGCCTGGGGCTGGAAGCAACTGAAGCTGTAGTTCTGTAGCTGCACCCCCTTCAGGGCCCCCAGGGTGGTTGCCGAACCACGAACTCCTTTCACTGTGTCCCTGCAGTTTTGTCCCAGTAACCTTCTGTGTTGTCTTCGGTGTTTGTGGATTGAGAAGTCTGGTAACTGCCACAGCTCACTGGTTGAGGGCAGTAGGGCCTGTTCCTCCTGGCTCCCAGTCTGGTTGGTCCGGGTGCAGCCCGCACTGGGCTCTGCTCTGCTCCCTGCTCTGTGCACAATAGACCTTACCCAGCTACCATCCAGGCTGTCCTGGGCTGGAGCCCTGTTTCCCTCTGCTATTTTGTGGGTTCTGTAGTTCTAGAATTTGTTCAGAGCCATTTTCTATAGGTGTTTGGAGGGTCCTGGGGGAGAGCTTTAGGTCAGTCCCTGCTTTCCAGCTGCCATCTTGGCTCCACCCCCTTCTTTCCATTATTTTTAAGCATTGAGGGGGCACACTAGGTAGAACATTGGGTCTGGAGTCAGGAGGACCTGAAAGCAAAGCCAGCCTCAGCCATACTACCTGTATTATCTTGGGCAAGTCACTTAAATTCTACCAGCCTCAATTCCCTAATTGTAAAATTGAGATAGTAATAGCACCAGCCTCACATGGCTGTGGTGAAGATCAAATGAGATAATAATTGTAAAGTGCTTGGCACACAGTGGGTACTTTATAAATGCTTGTAATTATTATTATTTTATACTATCTTGAATACATATCAATTATTTACTAGTTCAATTCCAATGAACTTCCCTGCCTATAGGTACATTATAGTAAAACATTAAAAAATACATTCTATGATTATCCAGTGGGTATATTCTGAAGAGTGTTTGCTCCCCGTTTTATGGAAGTGTTGTGGCCAATAAGGAACTCAAGGGAAAATTTTATTTTTTTTTCATATAAGCACCTTATTTCATTGAAATGTTGTTATAAGAAGGGTTTTCATATTTGTTAATCAATGGAACTTTTAGAGTCACTATCTCTTACTGTTCATTCTTCCTCTTCTATTGAATCCTATCTTCTTCTGCTAAGTTAGACTGAAACAAAAATATAAACCAACCTGAAAAAAAAGTTTGTGTACTGTGGATTCTTCTCCTAATAGTCCCTCCTAGCACCTGAATCTATCACCATTTGTGTTTTAAAAACACAAGTCAGAATAGTCCTGACTCTTGGCTTGCTTCCTCCCATCTCCTTTTTTGTAAGTGAAGAAGAGGAATGCCTGATCCCCTAGGAGGCTTATCAAAAACAAAAGTGAAAGTGGGAGAATTTAACAATGATAGGTCTGTCATGAGGCCAGAAGTAAAAGCATCAGGAGCATATTGAATGGGCCCTGTGGTAAGGTCATTTCAGTGAGGGATATCATTTTCCCTTCTTATCCTGTATGCCTGAATACAGGTATGGTGAACCTTTCTACAGGAGGTCAGAAGATCTTCATATCATCTCTATTAGTGAGCATACTTTGAAGAAGTCTTAAATGTCAGGACTAAGAATAAATACAGCTATGATGAAGAATGCATTCACGAGAAGTCCCAGATGCTGAGAGCCAAAAACCTATAAGGAGAGGATATGAAGAGTTTTAGAAGTGAGAGGTATAGACCACCTACTGTACTAATACCTGCATTTGAGTCATGAGAGGAATGGACAAAAACTTTTATGATGTGCAAAAAGCTCTTCCATCTTCCCTTGCCTTTGCACAAGTTGCATTCTATGTCTGGAATGTGCTTGCTCCTTACCTCAACCACTTGGAATCCCTAGTTTCCCTTAAAGTTCAGCTCAAGCACAACCTCCTTTTCTGTTGCCTCCCAGTTACTAGTACTTCCCTTCCCCAAAAGTACCTTGCATTTTTATTTTGTTTATATATAAAGGTGCTCATATTGTCTGTTGCACATTTGTCATTGCATTTGCAGAACAAAACACATAGACATGTGTTAAGTGTTAAAATCTAGAAAATTGTACACATTAAATACATGCTTTTTGGCTTGACAATTTACTTAACTGGATCCATAAGATAATAATTTTCGAATTTTTCTTATTGATCAATTACTCAGTTCCCTGGATGCCTACTCAAATATCTGTGAATCCAAGAATTTTAGAGTCAGAAGGGATATCAGAAATAATTTAGTCTAACTCATTACCTGAAAGAGTCCCTACAACATAATTGATGTGATCATCTAGCCTCTCTTTGAAGGATTCCAACAAAGGGGAACCAAACCCACTGTCTTTCAGAGTAGACCATTCAAGTTATTGGTAGTGTTAATTATTAGGAAGTTTGTTGTTTTCTTTTTCCTTGACATCTTTGCAATTTCCACCCATTGCTAACTCTTCAAGGACCAGATATAGGACAGAGTCACTCTTATGTAAAACCTAGTCCAACATCAACATACCTCAATTTCTTCCATTTTCACCTTGTTTGGGCAAGGGTAGGCAATAGCAAAAATTTATTTAGAGATCAAAAAGATTTACAGTTGATCAGAAGTTCAACTAAGAATTCCATTTATCTGAGGAGAATTCATTCTTTTGCTTTCAAAAACCAATAAGAGGGACTTCTAGAGGTAAATCTGAGATGGTGGAGTAGAGAAAGCACTCAGCTGAGCTCTCCCAACATTTGCCTCCAAACAACTTTAGAGTAATGCCTCAAATTGACTTTTGAGGTGAAAGACTCAACAAAGGGTCAGAGTGAAACATTCTTCCAAACCAAAACAACAAAGGAGCTCAAAAAGAGAGATCTGTGACACAGGGGAGGAGGCTAGCCTAGAGTCCATGTGAATGAAACACTAGTGATGGGACAAGGTTGTGGAGGCAGAAGCAGCATCAATCTTGGGAGCTCTCAAGCCAGAGTAGGTAAAGGGACCTGGCAACTAGTCAAGAAGAGACTGCAGGGGACCCCTGTGCTAGCACTGAATGTAGGATCAGATACTGCTTGGCAACTCCATGGCCTATAGACACTTCTGGGTCATAGTTCAAGGGCAGAGAGGAGCACTTTCAGTAAAGGAGTGGAAGCCCTGAGTGGCAACATCACTTCTGGCCCCAAGGATTGGGGACACTGAGGAACAATATTGTTTCTAGTACTAAGGGATCAGGAGCCCTTAGAGGGTAAGGATTAGAATATAGGCCAAGAAAGTAGTGACCATACCTTTGTGGAGATCACATCACCTTGGAAGCACCAAAAATTTCCACACCCTGAGAACTAACTCTGAAAACAGCAATGTAATAATCCTGAAGCTTAAGAAAGAGCCCTTCCCTCTGCCATTCCAGGAAAAGAGCCAAAGATTAACATAAAGTTCCAAATCAACAAATGGGGGGCGGGGATGAGAAAACAACAACAACAAAAAGAGAAAGCCTGGCCATAAAAAACTACTATGGAGGCCAAGAAGACAAGATACAAAACTCAGAAGTAGACAAGGAGAGTCAAAACAGCTACACGCATAGCCTGAAAGGAAAAAAAAAATGTGAACTAGACACAAGCCCAATAAGAATTCTTTGAACAGCTACAAAAGAAACGCATTTGTAAATCAAATAAGAGTTGTAGAGGAAAAATTAAGTAAATAAGTGAAAGCAAAGAAGAAAACTATAAAAAGATAATCAACAGCTTAGTAAAACAGGCACCAAAATACTGAAAGAATAATAACACCTTAAAAAACAGAATTGGCCAAATAGAAAAAGCAGCACAGACATTCACTGAAGAAAATAATTTCTCAAAAATTAGAATTGGGCAACAGAAAGGTAATAATCCCATGAGATATCAAGAAACAATAAAACAAAGTCAAAAGAATGAAAAAATAGAAGAAAACATGAAATATCTCATTGGAAAAACAACTGATTTAGAAAAGTTCAAGGAGAGGTAGTTTAAGAATTATTGGATTACCTAAAAGCCATGATCAAAGAAAGATCCTAGAGATCATATTTCAGGAGATTATGAAGTAAAACTACCCAATATCCTAAAATCAGAAAATAAAATAGAAATTGAAAGAATCTACTAATCACTGCCTGAAAGATCCCAAAATGAAAAGTCCTAGAAATATTGTAGCCAAATTCCAGATCTTCTAGATCAAAGAGAAAATATTTCAATCTGCAAGAAAGAATCCATTCCACAGTCAGAATTACAGAAGAATCGGCAGCTAACGCATTAAAGTAGTGGAGGGCTTGGAATATGCTATTCCAGAAGACAAAAGATCTGGGATTACAATGAAGAATCAGTTGCCCAGCAAAACTGAGTATAATCCTTCAAGAGAAAAAAAATGTGTTAAAAGGCAGTCTAGCAGTTCTAGAATTCAAACTATATTACAAAACAGCAATCATCAAAGCAATCTGGTACCTGGCCAAGAAACAGCGTCGGGGATCAGTAGAATGTATTATGTACACAATACACAGTAGTGAATAAGCATAGTAATCTAGTGTTTGATAAAACCAAAAATCCAAACTTTTGGAACAAAAATTCAACATTTGACAAAAATTACAGGGAATGCTGGAAAGCAGGTTGGCAGAAACTAGGCTTAGGCCAACACCACACACTGTATGCCAAGATTAGGTCAAAATAAATAAATTATTCAGATAAATTGGGATATCATAAGTAAATTAAGAGAGCATGCAAAAATGTGCCTGTCAGATCTATGGATAAAAAAAGAATTTATGATCAAAGAAGAGATAGAAGTGATTATGGGAAGTAAAAGATACTTATGGTTACATGAAATTAAAAAAAAAAAACTTTTGCACAAACAAAACTAAGGCAGCTAAAATGAGAAGGAAAACAGCAAACCGAGAGGAAAGGACCTAATTGTAAAAAGAAATATACTTCAATCTGCATTCAGAGTTCATTACTTCTCTGCAGGTAGATAGCTTTTAGACATTAGAATCTGTTATGTCTGATTGCTAGTTGCCTGGCAGGGGGTGTTTTCAGAAATAAGTGCTCAAAGAAAATGACCGAGTAATCAAGTCAGATCAATCAGCATTTATTAAATATCTACTGTGTTCAATGCTGGTGATACGGGATACTAAAAATGAAAGGACTAAGAATGTTCAACTCAGGACAAAAGATAAGGACTTTTAAGTGAATTGTTCAAACAGTGAATTAAGTTCAGTCATTTTTCAGTCATGTCTGATTCTTTGTGACCCTATTTGGGTTTTTTTTTTGTCAATAATAGTGGAGTGGTTTGCCATTTCTCTCTTCAACTCATTTTACAGATGAAAAAACTAAGGGAAACAGGGTTAAGTTCCTTGCTCAGTGTGCTTTACTCAGCTAGTAAGCATCTGAGGCTAGACTTGAACTCAAGAACATGAAACTTCTGACACCAAACCTAGAACTCCATCCACTGTGCCACTTAGCTACCCATTTAGTGCATGTATGAGATGAAAATGAAATGCCAACTCAATTGCCCTATGTTTTTTGGTGTTTTAATGTATCAATCTCCTGGAATAGTATAATAGGAGTGATAGATTGCTATTCCACTTTTTAAGTTTGTTTATGAGTAAGTTAAGTATTTATCTTGTGAGGTAGTAAATAAATATCTGACCTGTACCTGATATCTGACCTTCTGTGTAGATCAAGCACCCTTCTAGCAGGGACCTTGTTAATTCTTT